>NC_043713.1:7232939-7326618 GCF_006229205.1 Suricata suricatta
AAAAAAAAAACACTTGCAGAAAATTGGAAACATTTGTAAATAAACTGGATATTAAGGAATTATTGTTAATTTTCCTAGGTGTGAAAATAGCCCAGGAGAATTTCCTTTTATGAAGATGCATGCTGAAACAGAAGAAAATTGCCTTAAAATGTGTGCATATGCTTGTTCATCACACTAGTCTTTCAAATTTATGTTTAAAATGTTACCAATCGAGGATAAGATTCATAAAATAACATGGGAAGTGAGTGAGAGAGTTGGAAAGGGGCTGGCATTGAGCATAGTATTTCCGATTAAATGCAATTTTCGTGATCTACTCCTATCTGGAATTTCCGTGTAAATTTTGTATGTTAGACACATGCAATTTTGTTTACTAGAAAAAAACATGAGACTAATTACTGTCGAGTCAATAGTAAAGTGCATGGTATTAAAAAATATAGCCTCCGTCACTGACTAATGGGCTTCAGGAAATCGTATGGGAAGGCAATGAAGTGAAGAAAAGATTTATTTATGTGCAACCAGCCATGATAAAAGAACGTGTAAAGGTGAGACAGATCTTCTGAGGAAGACCAACAGCCCTGGTGTAAAAAAAAATGAGCAAATAGTTTTAGAAGTGATTTTAAAGTAAAACAAATACAAAGTCTATGCATACAAAATACAAAATATCCATTCTCAGAGAAGAATCAAGAAGTCTGTGTCCCCTGGTCTTCTCTCCTAGCAGGCAGGAGCCCGGGGGCCTCCCCTTCAAATGAGATTACGTCAGAGAAACTACTGTCATCTGTTGATCTTAAGTGAAAATACTTTCAAGTTTTTCACCAGACAGATCCTTTTTGAACTAGCAAAGAAAGACCAAGGGGCGCCTGGGTGGCTCAGTCGGTTAAGCCTCCGGCTTCGGCTCAGGTCAGATCTCACGTTTGTGGGTTCGAGCCCCGCGTCAGGCTCTGTGCTAACAGCTAGCTCAGAGCCTGGAGCCTGCTTCCAGTTCTGTGTCTCCTTCTCTCTCTGCCCCTCCCCCTCTCATGCTCTGTCTCTCTCTGTATTAAAAATAAATTAAAAAAAACATTAAAAAAAATTAAAAAAAAAAAAAGAAAGACCATGTCATTAAGGGAAAATGTCCATTATGTGGCATGTACAATATAAATCTGATTTTACTTTGGCTTTGGTTTTAGATCCAGATGTATTAGACAATAATCATCCCACAGTCACCCTTGATTTCATTACAGTTCCCAAGGTCTCAGAGAGCTTGGCTTTTTCTATACTTTGCCTTGTCTTCACATTGTTAATCTTTCATGTTTCTTCTGTTGAGAAGAAAGTAGATTTTATTTACATAAATCCATGACCTTTAAAGGTAAGATATCTCCCAAACTTGCAAACTGATGAACAAATACAGCAAAATTACAAGACGGATGGTTACATTCTAATTTTTCCTTGGAACAAAGCTTCGGAAGAATTCACTTGATATCCATCGCGCTGCAGGCCCGAGCGAAATGAATTCACACGGAGAAGAGTGAGGAAAGAGGGACGAGGTCGGCGCTCGGTTCTCGATGGTGTTGCCGGTGAATTGGAAGGTGGGTGTGGGGAGGGTGCCTGGGTTCAACAGGAGGGGCCCCAGCTGGGGGCTGACCCGCTGACCACGTCTGAGGCCACAGTGGTGGAGTGAAGGGGGAGACGATCTGGAGACAACATCACAAAGCCGCCGGAGCGAGTGCGATTCAGACGAGTGGGTGGATGATTCCTGGACATATTGTTTACAGTCAAGACAGACCCATAATTTTTAAGTATCAAATGACTTACCTCTTGCTCCCTAACATCTGGACCTCCTGAAACTCTGACATCTCAGTTCTAAATGACTGTGTCCATATTTTACAGTTTCTTGATTTTATGTTTGAAGCCATCCCTGGGCCATCGATGGCATTAGTGCTTTGTCTCGAGGGGCCCATTGTTGGAATCGCGCAGGAGAAAATAAAGAGGTTTATTCCATCCCCACCCCCACCTCCTCTCCCCATCGGTTATTGCTAAATTGATCGGCACATACACTTACTCTACACTCTCTCTCCAAATTTCTAAAGCAAAAAAAGGGAACAACTCTCCCTCTGCCTTTTTGTGGCTTTTCTTTGTCCTCAAGGGAGACTTTGAAATTTATTTAACTAGACTCCAGCTGGACAAAATTGCGGGTTAGGTAGAGAAGGAAGCATGTAATAAGATTATGCGTGTCCCACCACTTCCTCGAAACGGCCCTGTGTACCGAATTCCCAAGGAGATGTCTTCTGTTGTGTAATCCATAGAGCATCTTATAATTATACAGCCATTTGTTCCTTTTCCTGTTTCCAATTTTACTGATTAACTTATCTACCGGAGCCATTAGAACCCATATATCATTTTTAGCCATTAATCAGTTATTCATGAGTTTTATTCATCTCTGAAGTATGTTCATCAGACGAAATAGCCTCAATTTGCATTTTAATTGACCAATGTACAGTGGTATCTGATAATACAATGGTGATCTCTGCTTACGTAGAAGCTTATGTTCGGTGAGATTAAAATGTTCTTTATTTTCTAGTTCTCTGGTGTGACTTTCATAAATGCACTGGAGTCAAGAGTCGGCCTTGCTTGCTGGTTTTACCAGTGGCTGTACACGCAGGGCTGCCGGATACAAGATAGGACGCACCGTTACAGTGAATTTCAGGAATACAAGAAATAGTTTTCTGTGTAAGTATGGATATACTATCTCGGACACTTTTATACTAAAAATATGCATTGTTTATCTGAAATTCAAATTCAACTGTGTGCTCTGCATTCTTATTTGCTAAATCTGGCAACCCTGAATACATACATCTATACAACTACACACAAAGTGAAAACACCTAGACAAGTGTCTGTTGTTAACAAGGGTTTCCTTTATTACCACGAGTATGTTTTAAAATATGTTTGATAATTATGAAAGTGATCATTCTAATTAACTGAGTTTTACCAAATTTCTTTTTTATTTATTTACTTTTAAATTTATATATTTTGGGAGAGAGAGCTTGAGCCGGGGAGGGACAGAGAGAGAGGGAGACAGAGGATCTGAGGTGGGCTCTGCACTCACAGCAGCGAGCCCGATGCGGGGCTTGACTCACAAACTGTGAGATCATGACATTCGAAGTCAGATGCTTATCTAACTGAGCCACCCGGGCGCTCCTCTCTATTTTTTTTTTAATGTTTATTTTTGAGAGAGACAGAGACAGAGAGCACAAGCTGTGGAGGGATGTAGAGAGAGAGGGAGACACAGAATCAGAAGCAGGCTCCAGGCTCTGAGCTGTCAGCACAGAGATGGATGTGGGGCTTGAACTCACAAACCGTTAGATCATGACCGGAGCTGAAGTCAGCTGCTTAACAGACTGAGCCACCCAGGCGCCCTCCAAATTTCTTTATCTATAAAATATAAATAGCTGTATCTGTATATAATCTTGAATAACTGTATTAGTAGTACTAGGAAATAATATTGATTTTTATATTTGATCTTACTGTTGAGATCATCGGTTCTATCTTTCCAACTTTTCATTCTGCGTAACCATGTTGTATTGAGTAGCTGGTATCAAAAAGATAAAAATTTACCAGTATTGCTGAGGCTGTGGGGACAAGGGAAACTTATGCACGGTTGGTGGGAATGGAAATTGGTGCAGCTGCTATGGAAAAAATACGGGGTTTCCTCCAAAAATTAAAAATAGACATACCGTTTTGTCCAGCAATTCTACTGCTGGGGATTTACCCAACAAAAGACTTTCACTTATTCTCCTCTTTCCTGTGCAAAGAAGACTAGGTCCATCTGTTTCCATCCAAGACTCTGACTGAGATGCTTTGGTCATCTCAGAACTCTGTGGTCTGGAGCCCCTCTGGGTCTGTGTATTCAATGAATAAACCTCTAGGCTTTGCCATAGATTAAGGGAGGAAACAAATGTTAAAAAAAAAAAAAAAGAGTTGCAGAACAATGATGTGAATAATTAGATTAGAGTTATTAAAAAATGAGTGGGCGTACATTCTATTTACACACTCCCCCCTCCACGTGCTTATATAGGCATGCATGGTATCTGGAAAGACTGACGTTGGACTCTTGATGGTGGCTATCTCTAGGAAATGGTTTGTGGGGAAAAGGAAAGAAACAGGGACTTAATTTTAATTCTTTTTAAAAAAATTTTTTAATGTTTTTTATTTGTTTTTGAGAAACAGAGACAGAGCGATCAGGGGAGGGTGAGAGAGAGAGAGGGAGACACAGAATCAGAAGCAGGCTCCAGGCTCTGAGTTAGTTGTCAGCACAGAGCCTGACAAGGGGCTTGAACCCACAAACTGTGAAATCATGACCTGAGCTGAAGCTGGACGCTCAACCGACTGAGTCACCCAGGCGCCTCTAATTCTTACAATTCTATCCTTTTCTTGACTTTATAGTGATTTTCAAAAACAGCTCTCCAGGCAGTTTTTATGGCTAGCTAGACTCCACAACCTCATTTTGTAATGCTCAAGTCGCAGTATCCCCCAAAGACCAGAGACTGCCAGGGAAACTGAGTCATGCATGCAAAAGCAAAGGGCTTTTTTAAGGGCTTGGGCTCACAGACTTCACCAACGCTGTGGATTCGTACTGAGAGCCCTGAACATAGCAGGGTAGGGCTTTTATGAGTTTTGGGAAGGGGGAGTTACAGGAAATCGCGACACAGGCACAGTGATCCAATCCTAACATACAATATCATTAACAACAGGTTTAACCATACACATTGTTTAGAGCGTTCGTTACTTTTGGCAGGACCCAATCACAATATTTAGAATACCTTTAAAATCACCCAATTACAGGGCCAGCCTTGGGGTCTTGTTTGGCGACTATTGAGTTAATTTTGACATTAGGTAACAGGGTCCTATCTAAAGTCTCCATCTGCAGGCCCGTCCTTAGGAAGGTTAAGGGTGGTAGCTGGCCTTTCCTGACTGGGTGTTACAAGGGTGGTCTCTCTTGCTCTAGGCAATGTGTGACTGCCTGTTGGATTCGGAGAAACTGAAACTTAGGCCTTTAAGGTCAGAGGGGAAACTTAAAGTCTGTTTGATTTAGACTTGTGTCCTTACAATTTATGTATTCCTTCTCATCAAAACTTTGGAACAATGGCTATGATGCCGGAGGCCAGCTCCGGCTGGGCCAGGGTCCCTGAAGGAGGCAGCAGCGTCGGCGAAAATGGGTTGAGAGAGATCCACACAGCTTCCTTCTTTCTTGGTCCCCAGCCTGGCGTCATCTCTGGCATCTCCCTCTTGCCAGGTTTTGGGCCTTTATTTATAGATTTAAGTGTTAACACGACATCAAAAAGTGACATTTTTACAAATAATTCTCAGTGATAAGAAGCTTTGAAAAGGGTGCAGAAACAGGTTTTACAGAGGCATTTTTGCAGAACTGCTCTAATTACAATGAGGTAACTTACACATCAGAGGATAACAGGATATTCTCAGTGAAAAGCAGAGAACATGCGCATTTGTTTGAACCGGTTGGAAATCTTACAACTAAGAAGATAGCAGGATGTTTTCAGTGAGAAGCAGATAGCAAACACAGAATAATAACGGTAAGATTCAGGCATAAACAAGGCTAGGAGGCATTCTATTTGGTTCACAAGAGGAAGAATGTATTCTCGATTGTTAGTAAATAAACCTTTTGTCAACCTTGTTCTTTGATGTTGAAGGTGTAAGTGCCATAGGCACCCTAGATGAGCCCGGCCTTTGCATAAGAGTTTAAGTTGTAACTAGTCTTACCCATCCTCATGATGGGCACCACATTGGCATATGTATGCACAGTAATTTATGCCTGGCTCTTGTTTGTTTCTTATTTCTAAATTAGCCTCTTTATCTCCAGGCCGGAGTAAATATTATTCTTGTGTTCTTTAACCCCTTAGGAGACCCTTTTAACAACATCTGCAGTGCTTTGTTTAAATTCCTCTTATAGAGGTGGGAATATGCTTCTTCCCATGAGGTAACTGTGTGGGGAATATCGGTCTGACTTGGAACACTGTGAGGTCTAATCAATAGCAACAGGCTTAACTTCACATGAGCAGTTGTAGCAGAAGGAGATGCCAGCTTCCGCCTCTCATGGCAGGAGCCGTGCACGTCTGCCATTTCCTTACTGTGACCGTGTCATCCAGCAAGGCCGGTGCGGCTCCCGGCACTATGACACCGATTATAGCAAAGGCTGCATGACCAAATGAAGTCTGCACAAGTCTTCCTGGGTGACGTTATGATAAGGCCGGTGTTGAAAAAGGAAATGGTAAACTAGGAAATCGTGTGGGTTTTTTCTTTTTTTTTAAAAAACAGGCTCCAGGCCCAATGTGGGCCTTGAACTCATAACCCTAAGATCAAGAGTCACATGCTCTGCTGACTGAGCCAGCCAGGTGCCCCGGTTTTATTATTTTCATTCAATGCATTTTTTGGCATAAAACCGTCTAAGTACTTGTTTTATAAAGCACCTTGGACATTTAATAGATATTGATAATCATATCAGCAATCTACCTGTGATCCCAAGCAATGCAATACAGCTTTAAGTTGAGTAAATGATTCTCTCTTTAAAGGTTTTCCTGTACTTAAAGGACCTACGTGGAAAACCATTAATATAAACCGGGGTTTTGGTATCTGTATTTCTCTATCCATCTATATCAGAATATTTGTAAAAACACACAAAAAAGAAAAACATTAATTATCTGATCACCTTAACACAATAACTATATGTATATGTATGTATATATAAATGTTTATTTATTTTTGAGAGAAACAGACAGACAGACAGAGCATGAGCAGGGGAGGGTCAGAGAGAGAGAGGGAGACACGGAATCTGAAGCAGCTCCAGGCTCCGAGCTGTCAGCCCAGAGCCCAACGTGGGGCTCGAACCCACGAACCGTGAGATCATGACCTAAGCTGAACTCAGATGCTCAACCAACTGAGCCACCCGGCACCCCAAAAATATTTTTAATATTACAGTGTTAAGCACATTTTCCCAGGAAATGAGGTTTAAGTTTTTGCCTGAATTTTATGATTCTGAAATCTAACAAATAAATTTCACTTTTCTACAGACTATTTTTCTCTATAAACTGCAATACATTTGAAAAGTATTTTTCCATTAAATAAAAAAAATATAGTATTCTGTTTCTGAGCGTCTGTTGTTACAGTTTCCACCCACTAAAAAAACATTCCATTGCTACTCAAAAAATGTCATACTTTTTTCCCAAAACACTGTCAGAAATTCCTGTGATAGCATTTTTTTAAAAAAATACTTTGCTAGGGTGAAAGGGAGTGACCATTACGCCATAGACCTTTGCCTTATGCACCGTGGTAATCACATTTTGAGAAAAATAATTTTGAGTAAACAAAGAAAGAAAGCACCAAGTATTTCACTTGTAACCACAGTTAAATCACAGGTAGATCTTTTGTTTCTGGATATGGGAAAGGTAAATAGAGTCTCTAACAGTTCTGTGCCAGTCCATTAAGTTTTCCTGTGTGCCCAAGTCAGCAAACAATGTCATTTGTTGATATTCACTGTTAATTACTAGTCTTCACACAAATCCAAGCAATGGTATTATTTGGTATTCCATAGTCCTTCAAGTCCAGCTGAGGGTTTGCCTTGCATTGTAAATGCTCTACAAGTTTGCATAAAGAAATGTATCATTGTTAAACAGAAAAAAAATGCCTTTTTAAAAAGAATTACTTCAAAATTCTCAATAAGACTATTTTTTTGTTGGTTTCTGGCAACCATCTGAAGATTAAAGTAAGTAATGCACTAATTTGTGAGTTTCCCATTGTCCGTGAATGAAGGCACTCTAAGGCTTCTGTTTTTGTAAGCCTGTAACTTCACACCACGGTGTGCTCTACCACACCCTAGCTAGTTTTTACAAACAAAGGCACACCTTTGGAAAGTATGCAGGATGCAAGGTGGGTCTGTCTTCCCCTGTAATAAAATCTCACCACTGAGTATGGATGCTTCTGTTGTTTATGTAATTAAATAAAGCTGCAGTGAATAAAAAATAATTTCTTGCTTTTTCTCATGAAAGAGCAGTTGTTGAGCACGGCTTTAGATGTTCAAATAGAAATTGTACTAAACCTTCATTCATTTATTGAACATGCCCTTCCAAGAGATGTTTACCCCAGATTCAATTTTCTTTCCTAACAAGTCAGAGTTATTTAGATGGCCAAGTGACTGGCTTACAAACGGAATCTACAGCGTTTTACTCTCTCTTTTGAGACTCTGCTAACTAACCTACCCAATTATTCTTTTTTTTAAATTTTTTAATGTTTTATTTATTTTTGATACAGCGAGAGACGGAGCATGAGAGGGGGAGGGGCAGAGAGAGGAGGAGACAGAGAACCGGAAGCATCACAGAGCCTGACGCGGGGCTCGAACCCACGAACATGAGATCTGACCTGAGCCGAAGTCGGAGGTTTAACCAACTGAGCCACCCAGCCACCCCCCCATTATTCTTTTAACCCACAGAGAGAATGCCTCCCAGTGATCTGACACACATAAACATACAGCAGCAAAAAAAAAAAAAAAGAGAAGAAAAGATAAAGATATTCCCAGGATATATTTCTCCGTAACAGATACATTCGTGGGTCTCCTACTGCCTCTTGATGAACGTGGTGGGAGTTTAGCCAGGGGCTGCTGGTTAATTACACTGCTGCCTCCTGTCAGGAAGTCATCGTCCCTGCGGGTGTGTCTTACCTTTTTCTTTCAACTATTTCTCCCACTCACTTTGGATTGGCAATGGGAACGGAAGATTCTGTGATTTGCTTGCCTCTGCCTATACTTCCTTCCCATCCCCACTGGACTGAAATGAGATTGTGGTTGGAAGACATTAAGTGCTTTGGCCCCAGCGACTTACTGCGAACGTGCTTTAGAGCTAGTATTTGACTCAGGGTTGGCTTCCCGGCCCTGCTTCTTTCTACACCAGCAGCCACCAACTCCAAGGCCCAGAGGGCCCAGGCAGGGAAGCGAAGGACGTCAGCCCAGGGGCGAACCAGTGACTATTCTGGATCAGGCTCCCTGTTTAAAACCAGCCAGTGGCTCTTCATCCCATTTTAATTAAGTTCCGATTCCTTTACTTACCCTGGTCGGTCTGGTTACCAGATCTGAGCAGACATCAAATCCAGATAAAGAAGCAAACTGTCTCAGACACTCCATGAAGGTGATCAGCACATGACCGAGACGCCAGCTCCACTCAGGATTTGAGTCTGAAGCAAGGCAAAGATGGAGAGTTGCAAAGGACTAAACTATAATAATGTAGCAGCGCCTCTGATGTCGTTTATCCACGGGGCCGTAACACATGGGTGGGGGCAGCACAGTGCCTCAGAGCATCCTTCTGGAACCAGGTGTCACAAGAGTGAGTCTTACAGAGCATTAGAAGAGGCAACGCAGGGGGGCGCCTGGGTGGCTCAGTGGGTTAAGCGTCGGACTCTGGGTTTCGGCTCAGGTCACTGTCTCACAGGGATTCACGAGCTGGATCCCGCTTGGGGCTCTACAAAGGCAGGGCGTGATATTCGAGGATGCCAGGATTTCCTTTTAGGGCCATTAGGTCCTGTTGTCTAGGGTAAGGTGCGTTGGGCAAAGCTGAGTGCAGGGATTGTGACTGCTCTGTGTCAGGTTTCCCGTGAGTGCAGGCTGACTTCAGTTTACACGCGAGTCCGTGCATCCCAATGTACAAGTCATCTTTATCAATAGGAACAGGATGGAAAACAGAAGTTGGCACACAGTGGAAGGAGCCCCGCCCCCAGTGTTCTGACACATGCAGCATTTTGTGACCCTCCACGAGAAGGAGTGGTATTGTCGGAGCACTCTAGCTACCCAGGTCGCCTGTAAAGGACTGAAGAGTTCGGAGGAGGCCAGGGATTGGCAGACTGGAGAAGCAAAAATCTATTTCTACTTCTAGTTATCTTCTTGGTGAAGGTTCTTAATATATGAAGGTGAACACTGGATTGAGGGGGAAAGTCACCACCCACAATGACAGTTTGATGTCCTGCAAGAACGTGGACCAGGACGGGGTAAGAAGTTATTATTTTTTTAAGTTTATTTACTTTAATTTTGAGAGAGAGCAAGAGCACACCTGTGTGCACATGCATGCGCTGGGGAGGGCCAGAGACACAGGGAGAGAAAGAACTCCAAGCAGGCTCAGCGCTGTGGCACAGAGCCCGAGGTAGGGCTTGATCCATGAACTATAAGGTCATGACCAGAGCCAAAATCAAGCTTCAGAAGCTTAAGCAACTGAGTCACCCAGGAGCACGCATGCAGGCACGCATGCAGAGGCAAAGGGCTTTATTACGGGCTCGGGCTCACAGACTTCTCCAGTGCAGTGGATCCATGCTGAGAGCCCCGAACAAGGGCTGAGCAGGGTTTTTATGGGGTTTGGGGAGGGGGAGTTACAGGAAATTGTGACATAGGTACAGTGATCCAGTCATTATTATACAATATTATTGACAACAGGTTTAACCATTCACATTGTCTAGAGTATTCATTACTTATGGCGGGACCCAATCACGACATTTAGAGTACCTTTAAAATCAACCAACTACAGGGCGAGCCTTGGGTCTTGTTTGGCGACTATCGGGTTAACTTTAACATTAGGTAACAGGGTCCTATCTAAAGTTCCCATCTGCAGGCCTCCCCCTTAGGAATGTGGAGAGTGGTAGCTGGCCTTCCCTGATTGGGGGTTGCGCAGGTGGTCTCTCCTGCTCTAGGCAATGTGTAACTGCCTGTGAGTTTCCAGGAACTGAAACCTAGGCCTTCTAGATCAGAGGGGGATCTTAAAGCCTGTCATGGCGTCTGTTTGGTTTAGACTTGTGTCCTTACGAGATCATGACCTGAACCAAAGTCAAATGCTTAACAACTGAGCCACCCAGGTGCCTCACATACTTTTTTAAATTTGCACACATCCACTACTGTAGGGAGAAAGTCTGTGGCTTTCATCAGATTCCCAAAGCAATCTCCCAACCTGCAGAAACTGAAGAAATAGATCCACTCCAAGCTCCCCTTTCTTGGATGAGGAAGCTGAGACTTGAAGAAAGGTGGCTTCAAGCCCAAGGTCACAGAGTGAGTTACAGTAGAATCTGCTTCTCCTTTTCACGGAGGTATTTGCAGTTTCAGGTGACGTCCCCCTTGAGGCTGTTTCCATTTTTAAGAGAGCGCTTCTTGGAACTAGCTGTCCTCAGAACAAAGGGATGGCTTGGAGCACCGCTGGCTTTTCTGGTCCTGCCTTTACTGATTTCAACGGGAGTCCTTTACCGAGGGAGGGACCAGGACGACCAGAATAGAAGCAGAGAAAGGCTACAGTATCTGCGCACAGCCATGGGGGGGAGGGGGCCGGGGGGCAGGTGCAGATTGTAACTTTTTGGATGTCCTTGGGCTTAAATGACCCCCCTGAGATGGGGACAGGAAGTAGAGCCATTGTACTCATATCACAGAAGGATCTAGCTGCAGGGCGGGACACAGTGAGAGCCAGCTTCCCCAGGGAGGCCGGAGAGTGATTCTTTGCAGGGCCTTCCCAGAACAAAAGGAGAAGGAATAAATTTGGGCTTAGTGCGAGGACTCCAGAGACCAAACCGGCAGCCTGATAAAGCATCACTCAGGCCAAAGAAATCTAAGCCCTCTTCTCGGCAGGAACTAGCTCTGTTGCAGAAATAAGATCCTTTCTCAGGAGAGCAGGTGCTTTGTAGACAACTGGGCTTAATGAGCACACAGCAATAGTTTGGCTGAAAACCTCACAATCCCAGAGAATAGAATAGGTAAGTCAAATAATGAGGGTACTATCGCGGTCCGGTAACTGAAGGCACGCTGCCAGGACACCGGGCGACCTTCTCTGAAGTGTCAGAAATGTCGCGCCAGGTGACCCGATGCTCAAAGGAAGTGTTAGTTAAATTCTTGGATTGGGATGAGCAACTAATTAAACTGTGGGGCGCCCAGCCTGAAGCTGTAGTCAGCCAGAGCTTGTTCTAAGTAGCCAGGGGGAAACGGTACTCATGGGGGCGGGGGTGTGGGGTGTGGGGGGGGAGCAGCCCAAAAGTGCTCCCAGATGCTTCAACTCTTCAGTATCAGCTCAGAAGATCCACTTAGTGATGGGGAGCAATGTGTTTTACGAATGTGGAAGATTCCAGCAATAACTCAGTTTTCTATACACGAATTATAAAGCTGTCTCTTTCAGGGGCTCCTGAGTGGCTCAGTTGGTTGAGCTTCTGACTTCAGCTTAGGTCATGATTTCATGGTTCATGAGTTTGAGCCCCACATTGGGCTCTCTGCTGTCAGCATGGAGCCCGGTGTGGATCTTCTGTTTGCCCCTCTCTCTGCCTCTCCTCTGCTCTCTCTAGCTCTCAAAAATAAATAAACGTTAAAAAAATTTTCGATCTGCTTCTTTCAGACTATGTGGAGAGCAAACATAAGGGATGCTAGTTTGTATTTTCTTATTTCATGAAATGAACTCTCAGGAAGTTTGAGGCATAAGAATTAGTGTTCTGCTTCTCCAAAGAAGACATCCAGATGGTCAATTGACACATGAAAAACTGCCCTACATCACTCATCATCAGGGAAACAAATCAAAACCACAATGAGATACCGCCTCACACCCGTCAGAATGGCTAACATTCACAACTCAGGAAAGAACAGATGTTGGTGAGGATGCGGAGAAAGAGGATCTCTGTTGCACTGCTGGTGGGAATGTGAACTGGTGCAGCCACTCTGGAAAATAGTACGGAGGTTCCTCAAAAAATTAAAAATAGAGCTACCCTACGACCCAGCAATTGCACTACTAGGTATTTGTCCAAGGAATACAGGTGTGCTGTTTTGAAGGGGCACATGCACCCCAATTTTTATAGCAGCGCTATCAACAAAAGCCAAAATATGGAAAGGGCGCAAATGTCCACTGATGGATGAATGGATAAAGATGTGTTTTATATATATATATGTATATATAAATAATGGAGTATGACTCGGCAATCAAAAAGAATGAAATCTCGCCATTTGCAACTACATGGATGGAACTAGAGGGTATTATGCTAAGTGAAATGAGTCAGAGAAAGACATATCATGTGACCACTCATATGAGGACTTTAAGATGAATGTAAGGGAAGGGAAGCAAAAATAATATAAAAACAGGGAGGGAGATGAAACATAAGAGACTCTTAAAATTTGGAGAATAAACATAGGGTTGCTGGAGGGGTTGTGGGAGGGGGGATGGGCTAAATGGGTGAGGGGCATTAAGGAGTCTACTCCTGAAACCTTGGTGCACTATATGCTAGCTAACTCGGATGTAAATTAAACAATAAATAAATTATTTTAAAAAAGATGTAGAGTGTTCTGACAATGACTTTTATGCTGCAGACAGAATTTGAATTATTTATACAGTAAAAAATAAAAATTGTTTTCCTTTGATGTTAAATGTACAGTTCTCTGCTATTATAATTTTCTAATCATATACTGACTACTGAGCTATCTAAGGATTATCTGTAATAATGTGTAGCATGAATACGTGTTAATGGGGAATTAAAAAGAAATTAAAAATCGATATGGCAGGGGAGCCTGGGTGGCTCAGTCGGTTGAGCGTCTGGCTTCGGCTCAGACCATGATCTCACAGTTCATGGGTTTGAGCCCCGCGTCAGGCTCTGTGCTGACAGCTAGCTCAAGGCCTGGAGCCTGCTTCGGATTCTGTGTCTCCCTCTCTGCCCCTCCCCTGCTCATGATCTGTCTCTGTCTCTCAAAAATAAATAAATGTTAAAAAAAAATTTTTTAATCGATATGGCAAAAAAATCCTTTAAGGAGAATAATGAATGTTACATGAGCTGCTTAGCATGAGAAACTGCAAAAAATTTATGTGATTAATTGGTGTCAATTTGATATCAAATACAGCAATTTTATTTTTAGCATAAACATACAAAAAGCTCTCAAAGAAAGTGTATCATAAATAATCCAGTCTGGCTATTTTAACCACCCAAATAACTCAAGGTTATTGGATTTTTAATTATATATTCAGGGGGCACCTGGGGGGCTCATTTGTTTGAGCATCTAACTCTTGGTTTCTGCTCAGGATCTTGGGATCGAGCCTGGCGTTGGGTTCTGCACTGTGACACTTGCTTGAGATTCTGTCTCTGTCTCTCTCTCTGTCTCTCTTTGTTCCTCTCTCTTGCTCCCACTCACTCTCTCTCTAAAATTTTTAAAATAAAAAATAATTATATACATTTTACAATTTTCACGATAAAAGTAATCATTGTCATTAAAGACATGTCTGAAATTATGAAGAGGTGGAAAAAGATAAATTACATTTTACTTTTACTTTAGGACTTCTATGTACAGGGTTATGTGCTATTTGGGGTACATAGTCACAGTTTTCTAATACATATGATTTGGTGTTCTTATTTTGTTCCTTAAATGAAAATCATCTTCCAATGTTATTAGACCTTCCTTTCAACAATAGCTTCTGCTATTTTACATACCATACTTCCTAAATTGCATTTTAATCATTGCACAACATGCCACTAATTGTTTATTGTTTACAGTAGCATCAAAAAGTACTTAAGAATCAATTTCACAAAATAAATGTAACATCTGTACACTGAAAATTACAAAACACGATTGGAAAAATCTTTGTTTTTTAAGGCCTAAATAAGTGGAAAGCCATCCTGTGTCACGGATTGGAAGGCTCACTATCACTACGATGGCAACACTCCCAAACTGATCTGTACGCGCGATGTGACCCTCACAAAATCCCACCTGCCCTTTCCACGCGAATGGACAAGGCTCCTCTTAAAGCTTGCTGAACAGAGAAGCTCACAGACACATCTAAGATGCTAAACCAGCAGTGTGTTAATTTACTCAAAACACACGGTGAGACACTGAGTAGGGGGAGATAGACTAGTACAATATGGCATAGAGTACAAGCGAGGGAGGAGGTAAAAGACCCTCCCTGAATCCTGGGATTCCCTTCTCTCTCTCCCTCTCCCTCCCTTCCTCTCTCTAACCCCCCTCATCCAGTCACAAGGACCAGAGCTGAGGTTGGGAGGTTAGGCAGGAAGGACCTAGGACCCATTACATGCACTGCCTCTGTTAGAACACAGGGGGCGTACTTCCGGCCTCAGCTGCGGATTGCCAACGGGCCTGTGTGTATAACAGGACAACCACGGTTTTGTCTGTATTGCTTAACCCAGCACAGGGGGGCCAGGGTGGGTCCCAATGAGTCGCCAACTTAGGGATGATCAGTCAGCCACTTAGGAAGTGTCATGATCTGTACCTCATGACTTGGCCCGTCTCCTATTTTTCTTCCATAAACAAACACTTCTGCACATTTCATCCTATGTATCATATATGTATTATGCCTTGAAGTTACTAGTGTGTAAGCTACCTTTAATATGGCTTATGAATTCCGCTCGTGTTTTTCAAGCTGCTTCTTGGCTCATTTTCTATCTTTAGCACATCTCATGAGTTTTACCCATAACTCATATGCTATTAGCTTATGTATGCTTAACTCATATGAGTTTCATCCATCACATCTGTCATGGTTCATTTTATGTGTCAACTTAACTGGGTTAACGGATGCCCTGGTAGCTGGTAAAACGTTATAACTGAATGTGTCTGCAAGGCTGTGTCTGGAAAATATTAGCATTAGAAGCAGTAGAGTCAGTAAAAAAAGATCCACCGTCACCATTGAGGAGGCATCGTCCAACTCCTGGAAGGCCAGAATAGAAATCGACTAGCATAGAAAAGGGAGAGAAAGAGTGAATCTACTCACTCTGTCGAGCTGGGATACCCATCCTCTGCTCAGACATCGACATCTGTGCTTCTGGTTGTCAGGCTTTCAGACTCGGACTGGGACTTACACGCAGCCCTTTGAGTTCAGGCCAAATTTTATCAGTGGCTTTCCAGATTCCCTGCATACCAAATGGCAGTTCGTAAGACTTCTTGGCCTCCAAGCCGCATGAACCAATTCCTATCTGCTCAGCTTCTCCGGAAAAGCCTAACTAATCCACTATTTGTCTCTTTCGTCTTCTGGAACAGAATTAAACATTAATAAATAATAAAGCAGGCTCGCATTATTATTTATTTTTTATGTTTATTTATTTATTCAAGAGAGAGAGAGAGAGAGAGAGAGGCATGAGTAGGGGAGGAGCAGAGAGTCAGGGAGAGAGAATCCCAAGCAGGCTCCTCGCTGCCAGCGCAGAGCCAGGAGTGGGGCTTGAACTCATGCCTCACGAGCTGATGTCCTGAGCCAAATCCAAGAGTTGGACACTTAACCGACTGAGCCACCCAAGTACCCCAGCAAACTCACATTACAAGGGTAGAGAAAAACTACCTACCAGATGGAGTTGATTTTCAGGGTTCTTTCATCTTACTCTCTCTTTACAAAATATCATAAATTTTAGCCATTTGACCTTCCCAGCCAACGTGAACCTCTGTAACCTACTCGTCCTCTTGGTTGACTATTATACTCGAGTTGTTTTCATCCTTGGCCTTCTAACACAACCCTACCAGTCGAAAGACAGAAATGACAAGAGTTATTTTTACATAGACAATTTAACATAAAGCATCAGTCACTAGATATAAAAAATCAGTAACTATGTCCTGAAGCTCTGGAAAGCTAAAACAGGGAACACTAAACCATCACGGAGGTAACAAAACTCCAGGGAGCAAGTGCCCCAAGGTGGTACTTTGATTCTAGTTCTTCAGGAGTTAGAAAAATTGCAAACTGGATTCACCTTCTGGAGTGAAAAAATATTGCTTGAGGTGAGGGGGTGCTCACAGCTCAGGGGCAGACAGGAAGCCCCCTGGAAGGAAAAGTCTTAGTCCCCAGCCCTGCAGCCTTGCTCCGGCCCTCCCAGGCAGAACCCTTAGGGAACCAATTGGCAGGGCGGATATGTGGTTCGCAGGGACCCAACCCCCCGCCACCCCCCCGCCCCCCCAGTCACAAAGCCTTGGAGAGAGGCTGGTTTGGAGTTCATGGCCAAAGTCAGTGGCTGGCACTACATCCCTGTCCAACGTAGTTAGGAATTTGCCATGTGCCATTATTACTGAAAACCAGCAATTTCTCACTGACATCAGAGCTGCATACGGACTGAAGCCACAGGGCCCAATTTGTATTTCTATGTATGACAAACTGGTATTGGATTCTAGGGAGAGTCTAACAGTCAATCCCAAAAGGAGTAACATATATTTCCTCTTTGCATGGGGGACACTATCCTAAATTATCAGTTAATGGTCAATACTTTATCCTCCTGAATGTTTATTTTTAATTTTGTTTAATGTTTAGTTATTCTTAAGAGAGACAGAGAGATAGAGAATAAGTGGGGAAGGGACAGAGATAGAGGGAAACACAGAGTCTGAAGCAGGCTCCAGACTCTAATGTGTCAGCACAGAGACCAATGCAAAGCTCGAACTTGCAAACCGTGAGATCATGACCCAAGCCAAAGTCAGACACTTAACCAACTGAGCCACCCAGGTGCCCCATATTCTCCTGAATGTTTAATTTTAAACCCATGTTTCTTTCAGACTTTCAGAAAGGTTTATTCCATAGTTTTTGCTAGGATATAATGATAAGATACTTCCAAGCATTAAACCTCCAGTAAGTGTCCCCATTTTCTACAAAATCTATAGAGGTTCACTTTCAATTGCCATATGAATTTTTATCTTTATCCCATTGGGTATACATATAGCTATAAAACTCTGTCTCCTAAAATACCTAATGATTCAAACTAAGCTCCATTCACCTAGAGGTATTATGACAAGTGAATTGGGTCAGAGAAAGACAAATACCATACGATTTCACTTATATGAAGAATCTAAAAAGAAAACAAATAAACAAGCAAAATAAAACAAAAACAAATTCATATATGCAGAAAACAAACCAGGTTGCCAAAGGGGGGGGGAGGGGGTGATGGGTGAAACAACTGAAAAGAATTAAGAGGTACAGACTTCCACTTATTATATAAAGAATTCATGGGGATGAAAAGCACAGCATAGAGAATATAGTCAATAATATTATAACTTCATATGGTGACAGATGGTGTGATATGATTCATAGGAAATATATGTTTAGTCAAATGACCAAAATAGGTTTCTCAGATAGAGTTGATCTTCATTCACAATTGCTGAAAATGCCCCAGAGCCATAAAGGTAAAATGGGGATCTTATTAATAAGGAAGGTAACTTTGGGGCCCTACCCAAGCATGGAGGGTAGTTGCCAGAGGGATCAACTCCGGGATTAGAGGGTTAGAACCTCCACTCCCTTCCCCTGACCTCCAAGGAGGGGAAGAGGCTGGAGACTGAATCAGTCAATGACCAATAACAATCATGATTACGCATTGAAGGCTCCACGAAATAGCCAAGAAGACTGGGTTTGGAGAGCATCCGGGTTGGTGAACACATGGAGATATGGGCAGAGTGGCACACGGAGAGGGCACGGATGCTCCTTGCCAGTTCCCTGTACCTTGTCCATGTACCTCCTCATCTGACTGTTGATTCATCTCTTTTACCATATCCTTTAATACACTGGTAAACCTAAGTGTTTCCCTGAGTTCTGTGAGCTGCTCTAGCAAATTACAAGAACCCAAGGAGGAGGTTGTTGGAACCCTAGATCTGTAGCTGGTTGGTCAGAAGCACAGGTAATGGCCTGGGGTCTGTGGGTGGCACCCAAAGTGGGAGCCGTGGGTGGCAGAGTCTTATACAACTGAGCATGTGCAATATTATGCCATTTCCAGGTAGATAGTGTCAGAATTGAATTGAACAGAGTTGAATTCTTGGACAAACTCCTGGCGTCCAAGAATTGGTTGGTGTTGGGGGGAGGCATGGGTGGGGAACATATGCATAAAGTTGGAATTGAGTCCAGGAACCTTGAAAGAGATGGTAACTGGATCTATTGTGGTGAACGTTTTGTAATGTATGTAAATGTCAAATCACTAAGTTGTAACCTGAAAGGAATATAATATTGTATGTCAACTATACTCCAATAAAAAAATTGGAAGAATTTTATTAATTAAAAAAATTTAATGTTTATTTTTGAGAGAGAGAGATAGAGAGACAGAGTGTGAGCAGAGGAGGGGCAGAGGGAGAAGGAGACACAGAATCTGAAGCCGGCTCCAGGCTCTGAGCTGTCAGCATAGAGCCCAGTGCAGGGCCTGAACTCATGAACTGTGAGATCATGACCTGAGCCAAAATTGGATGCTTAACCGACTGAGACACGCAGGGGCCTTGGAAGAATTTTATTTAAAAAAAGCAAAACTTAGCTCCACTCAAGGTTTATTATTGTGTTTTAATCTTTAAGTTTATTTATTTTATTCAAGAGAGACAGAGTGCTGGCGGAGATGGGGTAGAGCTAGAAGAAGAGAGAGAATCTGAAGCAGACTCCGTGCTGTCAGCACAGAGCCTGATGCAGGACTTGAACTCACAGACTGTGAAAACATGACCTGAGCTGAAATCAGGAGTTGGACAGCCCCCCAGATGCCCCTCAAGGTATATTATTAAACTCGCTATGTGTAGCTATTTCTGAAGAGCAAAACTCAGTTTAACCATCAAGGGAATTACACCAATATCATTAACCACACACGTACATTTTGAATAGTTTTGAATATCTGTAGAAATTCAAGACTATATTGAAGTTTAATAATTAATCAGAAATATGCAATGTTAATGAAGCCCAGTGCACGCGGCATGACTGGTTCTACACAGAATGGGCCTAGAGACGCTATGTCACACGAGGTAAATGAGACCACAGAGTTGGGGAAAAACCCAGTTCTCACCAAGGTAACACCTTCCCTGTTTTAATTTTAAGCAAGTTTGCATCATCTTATTACTGAATTCAGAGTAAAATGAAACATTAAGATTGGTCCCAAAGAGCTATTAACTGCTCATTTCCTATAAAATGTTTTCAAAGTACTATTACTAATGATGATATTCCCTTTTAATACTGTCTACCTTATCTAGAATAATAATTTTAAAACCCCTGCAGTAACAGCAAAACTCGCAAGAATTGTTTACTATGGCAAAGAGACTGTTTTCGTGAAGAATGTCGTTTTAATAATGACAAAAGTAATTTCATTTATCAAACTATTTTTTGAAAGATACCTATCCAGATTTTAGCCATTTGATATTATATATTGTCCCATTCCTTCAAACCATTTGTTTTCAAGGAATACAAAAACTAGTTATTGCCCCTGCCCCAATGGAATTTAGATTCAGTAAGTCTAGAATTTTAGCTCTGTTCATGTGCATTAATCTTTTCTATGTAATTTTCAACACAGTGACTGGCCTGAGTTGAGATATGACTATGAAGAAATTTTGTCACAATGGTAACATCTGGTTTAGCCATCCTACCTTATTCAGCGAGTGTCTATGGTACGTTACCTATTTAAATAACATGTCCAACCACTGTTCATAGAATACGCCCAGGGCTATGTAGAAGGCTAAAACACTTTTCCAGCTAAGAAAAGCCAAATTTCTTGGTCAGCTTATATCCTGGATGGAGTTCACCAGAACATATTCAACAGATAATCTACTTGATAATGTAACTGAGGCACAGAAAGAGAGAAAAGACTTCTCTTCTGTTTGTATCTATTCATTTTAATTAGTTTTGGGTATTGTGGTTGCTGTAGGAACTTGTTCTTGCTAATTTAGTTCTAGTTTAAAGACATAAACATACACCGTGATGGTGCCAACAGGTGGGGAAGGTTTATTTTCCATAGCGTAAAAACAGTTACTTCTTCTACGATCAGAAATTTCTTGCAATTTTTAGGTAACTGATTAATACGCAGGTTGCAATACTATAGTAACACAGCAAGTAGATAAAACATATTCAGTCTGTAGTGAGGCCTTAGGGTTTCAGGAAGCTTACGGAATGATTATTGAATTCACAGACTCTCCATTCTGAAAATGCTTGTTTTTAGTAATAACTATGACTTAAAGTGCTTGTATGTGACACGTCCATGACTTAGTCCTTCAATTAATCTCCACAATTTTATGAGGAGGTTGTTCACACACGAGAAGAATGAGTTAAAAAGCTAACGACGGGGCGCCTGGGGGACTCGGTCGGCCGAACATCCAACTCTTGATGTCGGCTCAGGTCATGATCCCAGGGTGGTGGGATTGGGCCGTGTGTTGGGCTCCACATTCAGCTTAAGATTCTCTCTTTCTCTCCCTCTGTCCCTCTCCTCCACTTGCTTGCGTTCTCTCTTTAAAATAAATAAATAAATAAAAATAAATTCTAAAAAGCTACTGACATTTGTCTAGGATCACAGCCAATAAATGACAGTGCCATTCTTCCTACAGAAGCACCTGAGATGCTTTCCCTTAAGACGATTTCCCCACAGTTTTGAGAGGCCATTACACAAAGTTAAAAGTGTAAAAATCTTCAAACTCCAGGAGCAAAAGAATCTCTTGGTTCAAAGCTGGATGTTGAGCTGAACCGAGAGACAAAAATAACTCTTGACTTTATATCTGACATCTCTAGCAGTGGGAGCTCCGTGCAATCCAGCCACATGCTAGGGATCCTCCCATCGATGTTCCCTCCGCGCTGCTCAAATTCCAAAGCTAAGGGCGCCTGGGTGGCTCAGTCAGCTAAGCGTCCGACTTCAGCTCAGGTCCTGATCTCGCGGTTCATGAGTTCCAGCCTTGCATGGAGCACCATACTGATAGCTTGGAGCCTGGAGCCTGCTTCAGATTCTGTCTCCCTCTCTCTCTCTCTGCCCCTCCCCTGCTTTGTCTGTCTGTCTGTCTGTCTCTCTCTCTTTCTCTCTCAAAAATAAGTAAACATTAAAAGAAAAAATTGTTTTTAATTCCCAAGCTAATAATACTCCTAGGTCCAATTCCCTCTTCAATTATCAACCTAAACTCACTAAGGTTTCCGCTGCTTCTGTTAGGTGTTGGTTATTATTAGCTCACAAGCTCATTTGGAAATCCAGAAGGTCTGGACGGTAGATAAGCTTTCGAAGCATCTCCAGTGTGAGCCCCAGAACCTGACACAGAGTAGAATGTGTTGAATGGATAAATAAACAAATGAGTAGGTGAATGAAAGTATGTCACAATGACACGGGAAAAGTTATTTTTGGAGGATTTACTCTAAGTTGAGCAAGACAACTAAGGCTAGAGAGAGAAGTCTCTCGGGCACTGTTGTTCTCCATCTTTTCGGTCATTTGCTCATTTTTTCCTGTTGGAATTCTAAGACGAGGACAGCAGGCCCAACTACCTCTCCCTTCCCCAGCACCTCCCCACAGATGGACCCTCCTACCAACAAGGGAGTTAGTACAAAAATCAGTCTATCTCTATTAATCAGTGGTGGGCTGGAAAATGCTGAAGAACTCTGGGCGAGGGGCAGGTAGCAAAAAGCATAAGGAAGCTCCGTGCAGATCACCTAAGACAATTTAAGAGCCTAAAACTGTAGCACTAAAAGACCTTTGTAAGGTGTCTAATCCAATGCTTTCTCTATTTTACAAGGAATACCGGACATCCAGCAAGAAGCAACTCCTCAAGGCTGCAGAATTATGGCTAAAACCAGATCACACCCCCCCCACCCTTACCGGTGTTCCAAAACATTGATCCATGGATACCGCTCATCAGGGTCACCTTTCCACAGCAGATGGGAAAAGAAACTGTGTGTTCACTTATTTAGCACTTCTCTCCCTCATAAATAACACAATATTCAGACAACTCATTGTTTTCATATTGGAGAATGTTCAAATTCCAACCGTAAGTAGCATGCTTTTCATTTTTCTTCTAATAAAGTAAATACCAGGTCTGAGGTGAAAAGCAATTGCCAAGATGGAAAAGGAATAAAAATATGCCAGTATCTGGTAACACTATCTTTCCTTGGCTTTATGTAATCTAAAGACAAGCCCCCACTGTGATAGTTTTCGAGACTCTGAGGCAGATTTTATGCCTCTACCAGAGAAAGTAAGGATCAGAATCTTCCTATTAAAAATAGGTAGGTGAGTCCCAAAAGTTCTCCTCCCTCGCAATTATTGACAGATTTAGGAAAGAAAGGCAGGTATTCGCTTTTGCTATTTCTGTCAACATTCCATCTGGTCAGAGGCACGTCCACTTTTTCAAAAAGAACAGATACTGAAGTCAAAAGATCTGAATTCAAGATCTAGCTCTACCATCTCTAAGGTGGGACACTCAACATCTTGGAACCTTCAGATCCATGGTGGGGACGCTCAACAGCCCTGGACCTCCATATCCGTGGTTGGACTCAGCAGCCCTGGACCTCCACCTCTACCTGCAGAGTGGAAATGATATGAACATTCCTGATTTTTCATATTATGGAAGTCAACAGTGGTGAGACAAGAGAAAAGATGTAGTAAATACACTGCTTTACTATTCACCAACATACCTTCCAGAAAGGCAAAGCAATGTGTTTAAAATAGTCCATTTAGAGAATAAGTCAAGATTGTTTTGTTCATAATTTGCTTATGAAGTACACTGCTTTCTAAGTTTGAGAATTGATCACGGAAAAGGAAAGCAAACTATGATGTATCTGTTTGAACCGAAGATAACTCTAGGTCAATTCATGCTCCATTAGCCAAATAAAGGCAAATAGTAACCATCTCAGATGTTTCAAAATTTCACAAAGATTGTACAAGAATAAGTTTAAAAAACCGTATTGCTTTTAACAATGTGGTTAATTTATTACTTTCTCCACAAGTCTTCTACTTCTAGGTTTAAAAAATCAGAGAAAACAGTGAAGAAAAAAACCACTAAGACTTGCGGCGCTTTGAGTAAAACGTGCATTGAGTCCTGGACAGGCTCCTGTGTGCTCGTGTCTCCTGTCCACTCGGTGTCACTTATGTTAGAGAACCAAATCCGGTATTTCCCAGCCCCAGTCACTAAAATTCTGTGGTTGTTTTCGGAAATGCTAACAGCGTTTCAGATAAGCTATTCCTGGTTCATTCAGAATTCTTCACACAGGGTAATAAGGGAGTCAACAAGTATCATTTTTAATTGAAAAGTCAGCTCTCAAAACAGTATTGAGTTCAATGGCTATTTAGTATTTGAAGAAAGATAATGATCTTCACAAAGTTTCAATGACCACACTTGTTTCTTTGAAGTAGATTCTCTGCTTGGAAATATTTAACAGTTTGAGAAGGGAATCCTATTCTGCAACAGTATTTATTTTCACTGCCTTTTTTCTGAAGCAAGCTCAATTTGGGAACACGTGGTAAAAACAAAGCAAGTTCATTATGTGGAGCTGCCAGGGATATTTTTGCTGTCCAGTTAGACTTCATCCCTTCCTCGCTGTATTTAATGGTCTGTCCTTATTTTTTCCATTCCAGACCTATATGCCAAACTGACTAACTGAAAAGTATCCCATACATACCATAATAAATATCAATGCTGACTAATCTCTCTTTAAAAAAAAAAGATTTTTTTTTTTTTGGCCAAATGTAAGAATTGCGTAAACCATTGTGGCAAATGTGTGGGAGATGCCTGTCCCCGTCTGCATCCCTGCTACCCTCCCTTGGGCTGCATTCAGTTATCGGGGAGGTAAGCCAGTCGTGGGTTGGGGTGGGGCTCAGCCTCCACTGGTCACTCCACCAGGGGCTGGTCATGTTGGTGGATGCCACACCAGCCAAAGAGACAGATGCAACAGCAGCCAAGGAGACAGATGCAACAGCAGCCAAGGAGACAGATGCAACACCAGCCAAGGAGACAATGATGCAACACTAGCCAATGAGATGAGATGCAACATCAGCCAATGAGACAAGAGATGCAGCACCAGCCAATGACACCAGACCAGGGACCTAACAGGGAACTCATTCTAAAGTAGGATACCAGAAGGAATGTGCTCTTGACTGTCCCTCCAGCCTCTGGATATTTTGTGTGAGCACATGATGTTTGCAGTGGCTGCAGCCACGTTGTGACCACGAGGAATGGCAGGAGGTGGCTCAGTGCTGTGAGGAAGGCACAGCAGAAAGATGCAATCTTTTTCCTCCATGATGCCCTGAGCCTCTGACTTACCGACCCAGGGAATGACTCTCCCCAGACTCCTTGCCTTGGAAGTTTTCCCTTAACTTTTGAGCTGAGTGTTACGTCACTTTCAAACAACACTATTACAGCTGACACTTGATGGAACCAGCAATCAATTAGTGGATTGATTTTTGGAGTTGAACACCCAGAATGCTCATAATAAATCATTACTGGGGCATGCGTGCCTCCGTCTTCCTGGTGGTCTCTGGTTGTTGAGGATCTTGCAACTTGGGTATAACAATCACTTAGGTGAGCTCGAGCCCCACTTCAGGTGAACATGAGACACGCTTTGGGTGAGCCCTGCCTCTCTCTCTCTCACCTCCCACCCCTTCCCTAGTGGGATTCCCTCTCTTTCTCTCTCTCTCTCTCTATTTCTCTCTCTGCCCCTCCCTCACTTATGCCCTCTCAAAAAATAAAATAAAAATAGAGATATAAAATTATAATCAAGTTAGGATCGACTCATATCCCAGAGGCCGATGGCCACTGGGTTAAAATAAAAAATAAACAAGCAAACAAACTAAACCATGAACAGCATCTCTAAATTCATTTTTAATTTTTTATAATATCTTATTTTAAAAAATAAAATGAGGGCAAGCGAGCGATAGGCCGAGAGAGGAGACAGAGGATATGAAGCAGGCTCCAGGCTCCGAGACATCAGCACAGAGCCTAACACGGGGCTCGAACTCATAAACCATGAGATCATGACTTGAGTTGAAGTCGGATGCTTCACCGACTGAGCCACCTCCTCTAAGTTCACTCTGAAGTCTTACATTTTGGGATTCCACCCTCCCCCTCCAGGTTCCTGGTGTGGCTTGGATGTCCTCTGCACTGATATGTCCCTTGTGCCTCATTTCTGTGTAATGCTGTCCCTGTTTATTTGTCACCTGTTTGTCTACTTGACCCTATAAAGGGTGTCCTTTGGACAAAATCACGAAGCTGTGGTGAAACACGACAGGACCCCATTATCAGCCATTTCTTCTCACTTTTCAAATGCATGTCTTTTTTAGTTTGTTTTTTAAATGGTGATAAAATATACATTAAAGTTTACCATCTTTAAAAAATATTTATTATTTCAAGAGGTAAGGGGCAGAAAGAGAGAGAGAGAGAGAGAGAGAGAGAGAATCCCAAACAGGCTCCATGCTCTGTGCAGAGCCCAATGTGGGGATTCATCCCACGAACTATGAGATCATGACCTGAGTGGTTAGATGCTTAACCAACTGAGCCATCCAGGCACCCACCCTTCAAAGCTTACCATTGTGGGGCGCCTGGGTGACTCAGTAGGTTGAGTGTCTGACTTCAGCTCAGGTCATGATCTCACAGTGCATGGGTTCGAGCCCTGCATCGGGCTCTGTGCTGACGGCTCAGAGCCTGGAGCCTGCTTCGGATTCTGTGTGTCCCTCTCTCTCTGCCCTCCCCTGCTCACTCTGTCTCTCAAAATAAAATAAAGGCATAAAAAAAAATAAAGCTTACCGTCATACCATTTTTATGTGAACAGCTCAGTGACAGCACGTTTCCCTGATGCGGGCTTTATCACTAGCCAGCTCCACAACTTTGTCATCTTCCCAAAGTGAAACTCTGGACCCATTCAGCAGTGATGTCCTACCGCCCCAGCCCCTGGCTGCCGCCACTCTACTTTCCGTCTCTGTAACTTTGACTGTCCAGGTGACTCATGCAAGTGGAATCACAGAGGGTTTGTCTTTGTGTCTGTTTTAGTTTACTCATAATGTCCTCAGGCTTCAGGGAATTTCATTCCTTCATCAAAGATAAATAGTATGTCATAGCTTCTATGAGCCACATTTTGTTTATCTAATTCATCTGTGGATGGACACTTGGGTTGCTTCTGCATGTTGGGTATTTGAACAACACTACAAGTGTGTACAAAAGTGTACAAGTGTGTACAAATATCTATTTGAGCTCTAGCTTTTTATCTGGGGTATGTACCCAGAAGAAGAATGGTGGGTCAAATGGTAACTCAATCGTTAATTTTATGAGGAACAGCCGTATGTTCTGTCTACCATTTTACATTCATATCAACAGGGCATAAGCGTTCCAATTTTTCTACATCTTGCCAAATACTTGTTATTTTCTGGATTTTTGTTTTCATTTTTGATAGTATCCATAGTAATGGGCATGAGGACATAGATCACTGTGGTTTTGATTTAAATTTCTCTAATGGTTAGGGCTACTGAGCATCTTTTCATGTGCCTTTTGGCCATTTGTATTTCCTCTTTGGAGAAATGTCTATTCAAGTTCTTTCTCTTTTTTAAAGTCATGTCTTGTATATTTTTCCTGCGCTTCCCCCATCCCCTTTCTTCTTCTCTTAAATATTTGCTTAATCTGAATTGCTAGAGAACATAATTTTATGGTAGATTTTAGTAGAAAAAGTGGAACAATTACTTACTTTTCTTTTATTTATTACTATTATTATTACTGCATTCATGTTCTTGAAATTGGAATGAGTCTTAAAAATAAGCATCAAAAGAAACTTGACTACTGTCAGTTATAAAATAAGTTCCATCACCTATGTACCTACCAGTGCAACCACACTTCGAAGATTCTATGTATCTATTGGGTTAACTTAATTATTTCCATTGATACCATTTCACAGTGTTGTGTGTTAATTAATTAATATTTGGAACATAAATAAATAAATATCTTCCAAAAAATACACCATGACACAACATTGAAACCCAAAGACAAAAATTTCACCGAAGACCATTCTATGAAAGGCAATGGAATGAAAAACAGGAGAAACTCCTAAATCTGCTAAGATTCATCAAAATCTCCCCCACCTCACACCCGGAAAATTATAAGATACTCAGATATAAATGACACTGAAAAAAGTTAAAGCCCAAAATTTGGAGACATATCTAAAGCAGAACATAATGTAAGTTTCGGTCTTTGGGTGCATTTATCAGAAAGCATGTGCAAAGGCAAACATCCCCTGTCCCCAAAGATGAAGCATGTGTTAAAACAGCTGTCCGGACTCCAAAATGCAAAGCGTGGGTTGAGGCCCTGCACATCTGGATTGCCTGCTGATATGGCGACCTTCAGTGAGAGACAGAAATTTCTGTCTTCTGAAGCCACAGCTAGTTTGGACTCTTACGTCCTGACCGACAGAGATCTACTTCACCCCACATGAATGACTGGCTTCTTGGTGAACTGGAAACCTAAATCAGAAAGTTTAAGCCACAACACTAACAAAAAAAGGAAAGGAAAATGTCTTTGGACCTTGAAAAAGAAAAAAGGTTTTAAATAAAATGCCGAGGAGTACGATGCATGAGGGTGGAAAAATGAGACAGATTTGACCCTACAAAAACAAGGTCTTTTATTGAGTGAAGGACAGCATAGAAAAAGTGACAGATTAGAAGGTAAGAAGATGGGTTTAAAATGGAAGAGTAGGATATAGATCAATATCTACAACAATGGAAGGAACGCTGGTGAGTCAGCAAGGGAAAGGGCGCTATATCCGTTTTCGGTATGAATTCGTAACAAATGATCACAAACTCTCCCTGGCTTAGAACAGCAGGGTTATGTCCTCTCTGCAGACTGTAAAGGAAAATCCCTTTCTTGCCTTTTCCAGCTTCTTCAGTGAACACATTCTCTGGTCATCTTCAAAATCAACAACAGCAATAGCATATGAATGTCACACTGCCTCACTGTGACCTCCTTTTTTGTCTCCCCCCACCTTTAAAGCCCCTTATTTATTTATTTATTTATTTATTTATTTATTTATATTTTTGAGAGAGAGAGAGCATGAACCGGGAAGGGGCAGAGAGAGACTGGGGACAGAGGATCCCAAGCGGGCTCTGTGCCGACAGCAGCAAACCCAATGCAGGGCTCAAACTCAGGAACTACAAAATCATACTCTAAGCCGGAGTTGGAGACTCAATCCACTGAGCCACCCAAGCACCCCTAAAGCTCCTTATAATTACAGCGAGCCCACTCAGGCAATCTAGGATACTTTCTCTGTGTTAAACTCATCTGGTTAGCAACCTTAATTCCATCTGCAACTTTAATTCTCCTTTGCCATGTAAAGTAAGATAGACGTAGGTTCCGGAGATTGGGATGTGGACTTCTTTGGGGGGACTATTATTCTCCCCACTAGGTACCATCAGAACAAAAGACAAAGGATATGAATTCACAGAGGGAGAAACACTTATGATGAATAAACTATGGCCAGAAACCACCAGTACAATGATCTTAAGTGTCCTCTGTTGTTTTTTGATCAGAATATTCATTAAGCAGACGGCATGGGCAGAACTCCTCTGGAAAAGCACAGATGGAGAGGTCTTCAAGTGGTCAGCCAAAGGTCCCTTTGAGACCCAGTCTGTCCTAGACCGTCTGAAGTGTCCTCAAATACTATCAGTAAAAACATATTGATTGCAGAGCCCTGCTGTATGCGAAGACATTCTTTAGAATTCCAAGACCGTTGTCTTTATTTCAGAGTCGACATGACCTGGTGTTTAGTCTGTCTGATTGCTGGGCAAGGTTACCTTCACAAATTAAGAGAGGGCTCAAAGTATGTTTTAAAGAAATTACCAGTGTTAGCTCTAGACTGCCTTTTCGCCTTAACTGATGTCCTGCTTTCCCTTAGAGATACCTGCCTTTAAAATTGAATCAGCCCGAAAAAAAATCCACACTATCGAAATGCACTCTGTGGAAGTGACTGGAGTCAGTATTTAATTTACAGACCCAAGATGCCTTCAACATCCCTGTCTCACCAGCCAAGGCAGGGCTGAATGTCAGGGTCATTTTCTGAACTTCAATTAAATAGATTACACTCGGCAGAGGCACAAATGGAGGCCGTTATCATTAGAGTTGAGTTGAGAGAGGTTGCCAATGTGGGCGCCACCTGAAGATCATGGAAAATATGTGTTTGTGCTAGATCTCTCAAGAGTTGGCTTTTAGTTCTTTTCCCTGGAAGTGACACTTGCCAGGAATCTCATATCTGACTCTAATAATGAGGTTCTATGACTTTGCATATTGAAAATACATCTAAACATAAGAACAATATTACTTTGAACTTCCCTTGCACTCTTCATCCAACAACTCCTCCATCTTTAGCTAATTGAATCTCACGGTGTGGAAATGAAAGTATATGCTTCCCTCATTTCACCAAAGGGAATGTTTCTGGGAGGTTAAGTGACAGTGGACAGTTACCCCCGATGGGAAGGTGGTAAGGAAATGGAGGCGGAAATGTCTTGCTGAATAATGTAGCTCTCTGGGAATGATGCTCGAAGGTTCACATAAGGGCCATTCATCCAATCTATCACTTTGGAAAGGCTGCATCTAAATGTCACCAGATAGAAAGTGCTGCTCTCGTAAATTCTCAGGAAAGGACACTCTTGTGATTGTCCTTACCAAACCATGTTGATGTCTTTACAAATTAAGTTCTTTATAAAATAAATTCTTGTTTTCATCTTAATGTCTTCTTATTGCTCTTATTTTTGTAACCTTATTGAACTAGAATTCATGTGCCATGTAATTCAGTGATAGAAAGTGCACCTGTCCATGGTTTTTATTTATTCACAGATAAGTGCAACTGTCACCACACGTAGTTTTAGAACATTTTCATTTCATTGTGTCCAAAAGAAACCCCCCACCCTTTAGCTATGACTAGTCTATTTCCCCAATGACCACGACATCTAAGTAGACGCTAAATCATTTTGTTTCTGTAGATGTGCCTTTTCAGGATAATTTCACGTAAGCGAGATCATATAATGTGTGGTCTTTTGTGTCAGGCTTCTTTCACTGGGCACAATGTTTCCAAGTTTCATCCATGGTACAGGGTGTATCAGTATCTCATTCTTTTTTTTTTTTAAGCTATATGATGTTTCATTGTACGGATGTGATTTATCCATTCCATCTACCCATTTTTTACCCACTCATGAATTACAGACATTTTGATTGCTTCTACCTTTCAGCTCTTGTGACTAAGGCTGTTAAGAACATTCACGTACAAGTTTTTGTGAGCACATGCTTTCATTTCCGGGGCAAGTAGCTAGGTCACATAGTGACTCCACATTTACCTTTTTGAGGAACTGTCGACTATTTTCCAAAGTTGCTGCAGCATTATACATTTCTACAGCAGTATATAGGGGGTTCTGATTTCTCTATATCCTCACCAAAACTTGTTGTTTGCTGACTTTTTCTTTAAAGTTGCAATTAATTTTTTTAATTGAGAGGAAATTCACATAACATAAAATAACATTTTAATTAAGCCGTACAGTTCAGTAGGATTGAGACGGTTCATAATATTGTGCAACTATCACCTTTATCTAGGTCCAAACATTTTCATCATGCCCCAAAGAAGACTTTGTGCCCATTTGTCAGTCACTGCTCATTCCCCCTCCCACCATCCCCAGCGGGAATGAGAGGGCGGGGCCGGTTTCAGGTTCTATGAGTTTGCCTGTTTGGGATATTTCATATTGTTATAGACTTGAACCATTTCCCACCCAAATCTACATGTTGCAGCCCTCTCAATGTGACTGTATTCGCAGAGAATGCCTTTAAGGAAGTTATTAAGGTTAAATGAGGCCATAAGGTGGGAGCCTAATCCCATAGAACTGCTGTCCTTATACAAAGAGGAAAAGTCCCCGGAGAGCCTCTCCCCACAGGCGCACAAAGAGGAAGATCCCTGAGCCGACCCAGCTAGAGACCCGCCATCTACAATCCCTGACGAGAGGTCTCACCAGGTGCCAAATTTTCTGGCACCTTGACCTCCGTCTCCTTTATTTATTTATTTCCTCCCGTTCTGGATTTATTTATTTCCTGAGGGTTCATCCAGTTCACTTCTGCTGTTCAAGCCCCCCAGCCTGTGGCATTTTGTTAAGCAGCCTGAGCAAACGAATGGAACCATGTCATTGGTGACCTTTTGGGATGCGGTTCTTTCACCTGATGAAATGTTTTCAGAGTTTAACCATGTTGCAGCGTGTATCACTTGTCCATTTCATCTTATGGCTAAATGCCATCCGATTGTGCTTTTGCTGCCTCTGTTCCTCCGTAGATGGACATTTGAGTTATTTCCCACCTTGGCTATTGCAAATGGGTCTGTTGTGAATACTCCTGTGCAAGTATTTGCTTGAATACTTGTTTTCGGTTCTTTGGGGTATGTATCTAGGAGTAGAATTTTGGGGTCAGACGTTGATTCTGTGAGGGCCCACCAGACTCTTTTCCACAGTGGCTGCATCATTCTATGTTCTCAACAGCAGTGAGTGAGGGTTCGTTTCTCCACATTCTTGCCAACAGTGCTGTCTCCCCTGTTGTTGAGTTTACCCATCCTAGGGAGTGTGATGGCGTATCTCATTTTATTTTAAATTGCATTTTCTTGATAACTAAGGATGTTCACGATCCTTTCATGTTTATATTGGCCATTTAGATATCTTTTTTGCAGAACTATCTATTCAGAGGTTTTTGTCCATTTTTGAATTCAGCTCTTTGTCCTTTTATTGCTGTGTTGTAAAGGGTTCTTCTTTAATGTATTTTGGATAATAGATTCTTATTAGATATATGATTTGCAAATATTTTCTCCTCATGGTCTTGAATGTTCAATTTCTTTTTTTTATGTTTATTTATTTTTGAGAGGCAGAGAGAGAGCACAAGCAAGGGAGGGGCAGAGAGAGAGGGAGACACAGAATCTGAAGCAGGCTCCAGGCTCTAGGCTCTGAGCTGTCAGCATAGAGCCCGACATAGGGCTCGACCCGACAGACCATGAGATCATGACCTGAGCTAAGTCAGATGCTCAACTGACTGAACCACCCTGGCGCCCCACTGACTTTTCAATTTCTTGATAGCATCTTTAGAAGCACAGAATTTTAACTTTTGATGATGTCCAATTTACCTTTTTAAATTTTGGCTTGGGTTTTTGCTGTCACATCTAAGAAACCATTACCTAATTCACACTCATGAAGATGTATGCCTGTGTTCTTTTCTGAGAATTTTATAGTGTAGTGCTTGTATTAAGGACCTTGATCCTTTTTGAGTTCATTTTGTAGATGGTATGAGGTATGGATTCAAATTCATTCTTTTGCATGTGGATATACAATTGTCCCATTTGTGGGGAAAAAAACTAGTCTTTCCTCATTGAATTATTTGGCACACTGATTTACAGGTGATTGACCACAAATGTGGGTGATTATTTCTGGACTTTCAATGGTATTGAGCTTCATAGTAACTTTTGAAATTGGGAAGCAGAAGTCCTTCAGTTTTGTTTTGGCTAGTCTGAATATAAGCCAATAATACCCATATTGTTTCCACACGGATAACCATATCACTTTCTACTAGGAAGGTGGCTAGGTATTTGATAGAAATTGCTTTAAATCTGTAGTTCAATTTGGGGAAGTAGTGCCATTTTAACAATAAAAAATCTTCTAATCATTGACACAGGATGTCTTTTATTTATTTAGGTCTTTAATTTTTTGTTTATTTTTTTAAGATTATTTATTTTGAGAGAGAGCACACAAGTGAAGGAGGGGCAGAGAGAGAAGGAAGGAGAGAGAGAGAGAATCCCAAGCAGGCTCTGCACGCTCAGCACAGAGCCTGATGTGGGGCTCGAACTCACAAACTGTTAGATCATGACCTGAATCGAAATCAAGAGTCAGACGCGTAACCAACCCAGCCACCCAGGTTCCCCATCTATTCATTTAGGTCTTTTTTAAATTAAAAAAGATTTTAATGTTTTATTTATTTTTGAGAGAGAGCATGAGCAGGGCAGGGTCAGAGAGAGACGGAGACACAGAATCTGAAGACAGTCTCCAGGCTCTGAGCTGTCAGCACAGAGCCTGATGCGGGGCTCAAACCCACAAACTGCGAGATCATGACCTGAGCTGAAGCCAGAGGCTCAACTGACTGAGCCACTCAGGTGCCCCCATTTAGGTCCTTTGAAATGCTTTTCAATGATACTTTGTAATTATCCATGTGGATGTCATATATTTGTGTTAATTTTATTCCTAAGCATTTTATTCTTTCTATTGTTATTGTAAATATAATCATTGTCTTAACTTAATTTTTTGGATTATTTGTTGCTTGTGTAGACAAAAAGAACTTGATTTTGTACATTGATTTTGTATTCTGTAACCTTGCTAGAGTCTTTCCTTTGCTCCAATAGTTTCTTTGTGGATTCCTTAGAATTTTCTACATGTAAGGTCATGTTACCTGCAAATAGAAATAGATTTACTCTTCCTCTTTAATCTGGATGTCTTTTATTTCTTTTTCTTGCCATTGACTCTATAATGTTGAACAGAAATGGTGATAGCAGACACCCTTGTCCGCCTCTCCACATCTATAATTAAGGTCCCTATTTATTAAAGTGTGCAAAGAAAGCAGAGCTCAAATCCATGTTCCTGTGCTATTCGAAGTGGAACATGAATATACCTTATTTCAATTCTTCCACTTTAAAATGGCATAAAACATTTATTACCTTTCTATTTTGGTATTGGGAAAATTAATTAGCATTTGATGATCCCCTTAAAAATTAAATATTATGCAGATTCATAGGACAAAGTCATGGTGCATAATTAGGAAAATTCTCAAGTAGGGGATGAAACTTTTAGCCACGACTCTCTTTCCTTCTTAAAGATCAGAACTATTAATAAATCATTAATAAAGGATCTTTATTCTTAAGTAAGGCAGACTGGGCTCCGGTTTCTTCCTGGAAGACACACAGAATGCTTGCCTGCCCTGGGCACCGTGAGTAACTTCCCCACATCTATTAGTGACAGCCTTTTGTTTATGGATCCTATTGCTTGCTGTTTTTGTTATGTTGTCTTGATAAATAAATTAATATCCCAGTTAATGTAAAAGTAGCTTGTAAAAGGATTTCTCTTTCAGGTCAATAATTTCTCTCCTCTGAAAAATGAGGAAAATTCCCTTTGTTCTGGATATCGTGCCTGGGAATGACTGCACAAATGGCTGTAAGGCCCTGAGTGCCTCCGTCTGTAGGGCTTCCTACAATGGGCAGCGAGACTGCTTCGGAGGCCGGGCCCCTGGGATGAAGGGACCTACCGTGGCTAACACTTGCAGCTCGTACTGAGATGCGAGGCAACATTGCATTCGATTCCTAGAAAGACAATTGTTTTAGTCCACGCAGGCTACCCTTACAAAATACCATAGATTGAATCGGGATGGCTTATAAACAACAGAAATTTACTTCTCACAGTTCTGGAGGCTGGACAGCCCAAGGTCAAAGCGCTAATAAATTCAGTGTTTGATGGGGACCCAGCTTTCTAGTTCAGAGACAAATCTTTTTTTCTGTTGTCTTCATATGGCAGAGAGGGGAAGGACCTATCTGGAACACCTTTAATAATTTTTCTTAGCGTTATAATGTTTATAATGAGGGGGAAGAGGGGCAAAGAGCGAGCTGGGAGAGAGAATCCCAAGTAGGCTCCATGCTGTTAGCACAGAGCTGACATGGGGCTTGATCCTACGAACTGAGATCATGACCTAAGCCGAAATTAAGAGTTGGACGATCAGCTGACTGAGCCACCCAGGCGCCCCAGTGGGTGCTGTTTTTAGCCCCAAGTTTTACTTGTACAAGCTGGGCTTTAGGGGTGACAGAGGCGGCAGGTTTTATCTCGCCTGCCGGATTCTTTGTTAATCCCACCCTTTTTCCTTGGTGGAAGTCTGCCCAACTCCATGCGGCTCTGGTCCAATTAGAGTACCCTGCCCTGCAGTTCAGAGTGTGAATAAGTAACCTAGGACCAGGCAATCTCTCAGTGACGGTTCTGGTGGGTTCTCATCACGGATTTTATAGCCAGATGTTGGGTTCTCGGTTCGCTGTAGGGGAAGATGGACGTCTTGACCACACTCTTCTTTTCCTTACATTTTGCTGGTTTTACAAACGAATGAGACAAACACGCTGAGAGAAGCAAACGAAGATATTGAGATAAAGAATATTAATGTTTGTTGAGTCTTTGAGGCCAGAGCCTTTTCTAGAGTGAGGTAATAAATAACTCACTTTTGCTTACTTCTTTGAGTAAAAGTTTTGTCATGTGCAATCAGGAAAGTTAATTAGCTTACCCATAATTATGCAATTAAGAAGGTTGCAAAACTGGTTTTAAATCTATGTCTGGGGGCACCTGGATGGTTCAGTCAGTTAAGCATCTGACTCTAGTTCAGCTCAGGTCATGATCTCACGGTTCATGAGTTCAAGCCCTGTGTCAGGCTCCGCGCTCACAGGGTGGAGCCTGCTTGGGATTCCCTGTCTCCCCCCGCCCCCTCCTGTGCTTCCCTACCTTGTGCATGTGCACACTCGCTCACTCTCTCTATCTCAAAACAAAACATCAAACCTATGTTTGGTTCCAAGGTTTGCGCTTTACACAATACTTTGTTTTGATACTCTGTTTAGCTTATATGACTATGAACCAGATATTTTAATTTAAATGTTTATTTTTGAGAGAAAGCATGTGAGTAGGGGAGGGGCGGGGGGTGGGTGATGGGGGATCTGCAGCAGCCTGAGCTGACATCAGCGGGCCCAGTGAGGGGCCTGAACTCATGCACCGTGAGATCATGACCTGAACTGAACTTGGACGCTCAACCGACTGAGCCACCCAAGCAACCCCAGATATTTTAATGTAGTCAAGTAAGAGAAATAAAGGGAAGGAAATGCATATGGTCATAACTGATTGACCCACTCGCCATACCCCCAACTATTAGGATTCATGTTCACATTGTGAGGAGAGCAAAATTGCACAACTTTTCCAAGAAAGAAAAAAAAAAAAGCATTTCTTTTTCTCCTAAAATAAATCACCACAAATAGTATTATGAGTTTTAGGAGAGTAACTGAATATAGCCTGTGACTTTGGTATAAATATCTTCATCTAAGCCAAGCAATCCAGTAAAGCAGACTGAGGCCATGCCTGCCAGGGATTTATGGGTAGGAGTAAAAGGCTGAAGAATGGATGGGAATTCAGTGGAGCTCAATAGTTAGAATGTGACTTGCGCTTCTGGGTTCACATGTTTTTCTTCATTATGTTGCTTGGCTTGTGATGATGAGCAGATTCCAACATACAAGGTCGCTGCTCTTCATCCCTTTTCTGAGCCATGAATACATTGCCAGCTGGGTGACTATCATTTACCATCAGATACAATTCCACATGTTTTTACTATCAGTTAGGATTTAAATAAATGTAACAAACACTGGTGTTAGCACAAGTAGAAAATTACAAATATCCATAGATACAGTTCCCCATACATCCACACAGGTATCGACTGCTCATTTTTTCAAGTACTCAGGCATCATGTAGAAAACTTACGTCAAAGTTCAAAATTATAAAAGTGCCAGTTGCCGATGGAGATATAGTCATAGTAAAAATTAATAAGTAGAGTGTATGCAGGACAGACTTGACGATTACCAGCCTCCTCCTAAATAGATCTTGGGTGAAATTGGAAGTATCAAAATAGCAGTTGCAGAATGGTTGAGAATAACTATAGTTAGAACATTACAAATCTCAATTCATAATATATGCTTTTCTTAGATGTAGATTCATGGGATTATCTACAACTCAATAAGAAAGAATGAACACAAAGCAACAAAATCTTTGGCTCAAGAAGTTAGAAAAGGAGTCACAAAACAAACCTAAGAAAGGAATGAGAGGGGCGCCTGGGTGGCTCAGCTGGTTAAGCATATGACTTCAGCTCAGGGCATGATCTCACGGTTCATGGGTTTGAGCCCCACCATAGGTGCTGTGCTGACAACTCGGAGCCTGGAGCCTGCTTCAGATTCTGTGTCTCCCTCTCTCTGACCCTCCCCTGCTCGTGCTCTGTCTCTCTGTCTCTCTCTCTCTCTCAAAAATAGATAACAAATTTAAAATTATTAAAGAAAGGAATGAGAAAGCAAGTGATAATAAAATACAGTAAATACACTGGAATCTGCATATTTTTTAACAGAATTAATAGACTGAAGATTGATTCCTTGAGGAAAAATGGGCAAATCAGTATTTAGTCTAATAGAAAAATGATACATAATTGCTTTGAATGTAATAAGCAGGACTTAATGAGTTTTGTCTAATTAAGAAAACAATATATGTTGAACAACAACAATAAAAATTAGAAAATAAAAGCAACATAAACAAAACCATTTTTGATGAGTGGTAACTAAGCACACTGCATTATTTTGTAGTGTATACAAGTATCAAATCATGTTGTACACCTGAAACTGATATAATGTTATATGTCCATTATATCTCATTCAAAAAGAGACCATTTTATGTTTGATCCCCCCTTTTTATTTGCAACATGTTTGTTTTACATTATAGTTGACCCATGGACAACACAAGGTTTTGGGGGCAGTGACCCCTGTTCAGTCAAAAATCCACGTAAAATTTTTGATTCCCCAAAAACTTAACTACCAACTTTCTACTGTTGACATGAAGCCTTCCCTGTACCAGTGGAATAACACATATTTTGTATGCTATATATAGTATACACTGTATTCTTACAATATAGCAAGGTACAGAAAAGAAAATGTGAAGAAAATCATCAGGAAGAGAAAATACATCTACAGTACCGTATTGTATTTATTGAAAAAAATCTGTGCATAGGTGGGCCTGGGCAGCTCAAACCCATGTTGATCAAGTGTCAACTGTAATATATTTTTCTCTCACAGTATTAACACCTCTTCCCCACCGACATTCCCAGTTTCTCATCATCTAAGACTTTTCATCTCAGAAATACCTTTGAAAAGCTCTTTCCATTATTCCTCAGTACTGTCATATGGATTTTGACTTTGATACTTTGAGTCCACAAATCCAAGCTTTCATGCTTGGATAACTACAGAAACTCCTCAGCTGGTATAACCGTTTCCACTTCTTGGTCCCTTTGGCCCAGTACGCATCAAGGGCTCTTACCCTGAGGTTGAAGAATGTAGCCACTGTCACCGCCTTGGCCAGGGAGGCTCAGGTCTGGGCTAGTGGAGCATTGGTTAAATAGCCACCCCGTTTTTCCCTTCCACTCTCCAATTTCTGGCTGCTGTCTCCCATTAGCCACAGCCAACCGGAAGCCAGAAGGACAAATGGAGAACAGCTAGCATGCCCGTTATTTATAGAGGCTAGCAGCCCCTTCACCGCCCTGTCCACCTCCCAGAAGCGATGTGGCCCCCTAGAATTTCTCTCCTCCCCTGACCTTGACAGACTCTGAATCCTTGCCTTTGCTTGAACTGTTTTCTCTGGCAGGAATTCCCTGACCCCATTTCTTTGCCTGGCAAACAAATTCCTCCTTAGTCTTGGAGCTCTAGCGCTAACATCACCACTCTCTAACCTACCCACCCACCTTGCAGGGCCAAGGAAAATTAAGGTCAGGCTCTCAGTCTGCCACTTAACGAGTTGATGTGACTGTGGGTGAAGAACTCCAATGAATTTACGTTCTTTTTTTTTTTTTTTTTAAATAGGAATGGGTTTACCTATCTTGACGTCCGTCTCCTAGGGACATTGCAAATACTAGTGAGAGAAATGTTTTCTCAAATGCAAACCTTTTTACCAATTTAATCTTGTTGCTGCTCTTTCTGTTGCTTAGATTTTTTTCCTATTTGTTCAGACTAATCACAGTGCCAAGCCAATTTGTGGCATTCAAGTATTAATTTACATCCTTACCTTCCCCGTCTCCCCCTTTTTCTTTCTACATCCTTTTTTATTTCTCTTTTGTTCAGTTATGTCCTCCCGGCCCCTCCTCCTTTCTTTGTGTGACTTGTTTCTATTGTACTTAGTTGTCCGAGGACACTGCTTGCCTTTACAGGTACATTTTAGTTACAGTGGGTAAGTGAGTTTAGTAACCAACGGGGGCGGGGAAGGGGCGTTGGTGGACGTGCGGGAATCCAAACCAAACTCTGTATTGTAACTTGTAAGGTTCTGGGAGCCAGGAATGGAGATGGGCAGGGTCGGGGCGAGTCTGCAGGGCCCGGCTGGGGTTTGCCAGTCGGGCGTCTCCCGCGCCGGAGCCCGCGCCAGGACGCCGGAACCCCGGGCCGGTGGGTGCGGCTGCGGGGCCGGAATTCCGGGAGCGGAGCACAAACCGGCGAAGACCACAACTCCCGACGTGCACGGCGGCCAAGGCGGGTTCTACTCCCTGCGTGTCTTCTCGTTCTTTCCGGTTCTTAGGACAGAGACCGCTGTCCAGGAGCCGTGCAGTAGTAATTAGAGAGAGACTTTAAGTTCTGTGGAGGCGCGGGGCCCAGCGGCAGCTCACCGGATGCCTCCAGGTTGTCGGGCGGCTCCCTCCGGCCCCGCGGAACCTGCAGCTCGACCGGTCGCGTTTCCATGGGGACACTAATTGTAGGCGGACGCATTGGCGCGGCAGTTTAATTCTCCGGCGGCGGCTGATGGAGCGGGACGAGATGGTCTTGACGGGGCTCATCAGGAAACTCGGTAACAGTCTGAGCTGCTCTCGCCCGAGTCGCCCTCCTGTCGTGGCCACTAGCTCGGGCTGGTCGTGTAACGTCCTCGAGGCTGGGCCACCCCGCACTGGCTCCCTGTCGTCCTGGCCTCGCCAGGGCAGTCCCCGGGGGTCCAGCTCGGACTCCGGGTAAACCCCGCGGTTCGCGTCCCGAGGGCACCAGAGGCCCGCCTGTTAAAAAAAAAAAAAAAGAAAAAAGAAAAAAAAGAAAAACATTGATTTATTTCCTTCTTCACCGCGTTGCCCGCCCCCAGCGTCAATAACTAAGTTTTAGGGTGAATTCCGGGTGGGCGTCCGTTTGGAGCTGGGAAATAGCTTTGTGCGGTGATTTGACAGGTCATCAGCTGGCCGAGATCAGGGAGCGCGCCCTCAAGAACATTCTCTGCAAGGTCGAGCACAACTTACTCTCCTGTGAAGACCTGGTTCAGGAGAGGCTGCTTTTCCTCCGTTTGCTGGAATGGTTCAATTTCCCGTCTGTCCCAATGAGAGAAGAGGTTCTCAGCCTGTTGAACAGATTGGTTAAGGTAGGATCATTTTCAAATACAATCAGAGGAGCAAGTGTTGTCTAATTTGTAGCGTTTTTTTTTTTGAAAGTTAAATAATTAAAAAAAAATTTTTTTTTTGAACAACCGGAGATGTTGGTCTGGGTGTATAACGCTCGGCTTCCTTTTATGTGTAATGTTGAGTCTCACGTTGGCTCTGTTGTGCCCGGAAATAACAGAACTTCTGGGTTCTGGTATGTTCTGGTTTTTAGAATCATCTTTGGAAGTTGGTAACTTGCCATTCTGTTTTTCCTCGTGTTCTGTTATTTACATGTTAGAGATTAGTTGTGTCTGTTTGAAAGAGACTGTGTTTCAAATTAGCGATACCACAGTTAATAAATACCTCAAGTATCTGACATCGGGTTTTCCATATCTATTGATACTCAGATTTGTGTTCCTCAGTTTATCTTTTTTAAAACTATTTTTTAGTAAAACTTGTTTCTTGATGTTTAATTATTTTTGAGATAGAGCTTGAGTGCTGTCAGCACAGAGCCTGAAACAGGACTCCAACTCGTGGACTGTGAGATCAGGACCTGGGCCAAATCAGACACTTAACCCACTGACCCACCCAGGCTCCTGCGGCCTGGATTGAGAGTAGTTGTGGGGGTCAAATGTCAAAGGGCGAGTTTAACCTTTGAAACTGTAAGTCACGGGGCTGTCAGTGGATTATTCGGTGTCCTTGCATGGCTGGAGGTAGAGGCTGGGGTGGGAGTCAGTGGAGAGAGGTCGTCCACATAATAAGTGTAGGAGTTGACAGCGTGCATTTCTAGTGCACGGTATCTGGGCTTTTCTCTCGCAAGTGTCATATATGGTTTATGTGTGTCTGTAAATCTGTGTCCTGCTCATGGAAGTTCTTTACTTTTGGGTACATCCGTGCAAGTTTGTTTTTTTGGAAAAGGAACATCTGGCATACGAAAAATACTTTCCTGTTTTCATTGCTGTAAGGTAAAGTGTAGAGATTTTTCACTTCTTTACTCTCCTTATTGCAGCATCCCCCCGCAGTCAAGCATTTGGTTGACCTCCGCGCAGTCGAATTCTTATCTAAACTTCGTTCTAATGTGGAGCCCAATCTACAGGCTGAAATCGATGGCATTCTGGATGGACTTTTTGTTCTTCCTTCCGAAGACCCGACCCTATACTCTGCATCTTACCAAACCAAACAAACTGGTAACTCTTTGGAATCAATCTGGATGCATTCTGTTAAAATAGAAATGTATTGTGGGTTTTTTGTTGTTGTTGTTAATTCCCAAGAAAGAGACCTTAGGTTAAAAGAAAAAAAAAGACCCTCTCCCTCAACTTATTTTTCTTGCATTAATTTACATGAGTTTCACCTTTTTCCCTTCTCTGCTGTTATTCAGAGGAGAATATATTTGTATTTATTGCTTCTTTTGGTCGAGGGGCCTGAAAGATGCCAGCGATTTTCTTTTCGTGAGACTAGTTTGACAGATTATTTCTTCGACAGTAACGGATTCTCAGCGCTCCTTACGACGTGGCAGACGTTGTTCTGAGTGTTTTGCACTGGCCTCTTGGACTGGGCTCCTCACCGAGCCATGGGGTGCTGTCCGTCCTGGCTCATAGTTTTGTTACGGGGTCTCCAGTTAAAATGAGCTGTACGTGGTACACTGTTCAAATCAGAGTCAGACAGACGTGGGCTTAAGTCCCGCTTCTGCCAGTACTGTGTCACCGTGGCTGTGGTACTTAATCCCTCTAGGTTTTAGTTCTGGCATCCAGAAATTGAGACAATAGAAAGAAAACCTTATCGGATTGTCGTGAAGATGAAACACGACGGTGCTGTGCGTGCTCGCCAGGAGCCCGGCTGCGACTTGGTGCCGCTGGTGCCCGGAGAGCAATAGCCGTGCCAGGTGCCGGCTCCCTGTGTGATCGCGATTCTTAACAGGGAGACTGTCTGCCCAAACCGGAGCCAGTAAAGCAGAATCTTGAGTCCTGTAGTTTCAATCTAGTTCCCCGCAGGGGAGATCAGACGTGTGGTCTAGGGCCCATTTTTTGTGATCTGTGTTAGATTAGGAAACACTGGCATGAAAACTCCCAGCACAATTATGAATTTAGTTTTAGTCTTTTCTGTATTCCCGTTTTTCTCGCAGCTGTGTTGCTGCGAGCGCAGTCACAGGTGACAGAGGATCGGCCGTCAGAGATGGTGAAGGACTGCCGGACTCCGTCGTTTGATAATCTTTTCCTTAAAGATATTAGTGAAAGTTGAAGTGGTCAGAACTAGGTCATTGGGGTAAGAGTGAGGAGGGAGGCGGACTGAGAAGCAGAGACGAGCCCTTGAGTAAATACTTTGTAACAGATTCTTTATGTACATTGTGCATGTTTTCCTTCTAACAAATAGTTGTATCTGCTGAACCATAGAAGACAGGAAACCCTCCTTCTTGATTTAAAACTGGCTCAACCTTTACATTTTTTTCCTCTAGAAGAAGACTTTTGGAGAAAAAAAACACTTTCTTTTTTAGTTTTTAAAATGATTAAAAAACATACGGCAAAACACTAGGCTTTGAAAAGAGTATTTCACTTTCAGCAAATAAGGCGTCAGTAACACAGTAACGGATGTTTTCTTATCAGAATTGCCACAGCAACCTGAAATCCTCAGAGGCTATTTCCCTCAGGACCAACGTGATCCCCAGCAGATGGAGGCGCCTCCAGGACCAATGGGTGCGTATGTGTAGACGGGCAGCCCCGTCGACCTGGTAAATCAGAAGTTAGTGTGCTTTTCCTCACGGCGGTAGAGATGTGGTCAGACCTGAGTGTTCTGTTTTCCTAACATTACGTTACTTCGTTACTTCGTGAGCAGCTGAGCAGTCGTGTATGGGGGAGGGGGCGGTGACCGCAGCAGTGCCCCCTGCTTCCTGAGCGCCCGTCCTTCGTCAGGAACTGTGCCACGCGCTGTGTCCTGCCGTTTATTGTCCAGCACTCCAAGTGGTACCGTTCATCCGGTTACTCAAGCCGAAGACTCTGGATCTTTCTCCCGGTATCGCTGATGGAAGAATCTCTTTCTGGAATCTCATCCGGGGCTGGCTGGGTCTCTGCTCACGTGTCGCCTTCTCGGGGATGCCTTCCCGAGGACCTTAGAGGTCACTTTCTACCTACGTTTAGTTTTCTGTCTAACAAATATCATCTGAAATTACGTATTATTTTTCCTCTTCTTTGTCTCCTTCGTTAGAAGCTTAATGATAGCTTTGTTCCCAGTGTGCAAAACCACGCCAAAAACTCAGTAGGCGCCCCGTGCATGTTCTTTGAGTGAACGAACGAGTCTTCACTGAGCCCCGGCGAAATTGATATTGTGACCGTCCCCATTTTAATGAGGAAGGCACTGAGCTTGGGAAGGAGAACACCTTTGTTCCAGGGATGCAGCTGGGGAGTGATGAAGTGCGCACGAACCTAACATTTTATTGCCTGCATAGTTGAAAAGAAAGCCTTGTGTCCAAGGGTGTATCTGCTCCTGTCAGGTGTTTCGTTTAACTCAGTTTGGAGGCCCTGAAAAACCGAAAAACCGTTCGCAGAAACTCTGGTTGAGTGACAGCGTGAGAAAGAACTGAAAACTTGTTTGGCTGTTAAAACAGTTCACCTTTTCTCTCTGAGAGCTGTGCCAGGCTTGTGGGGCGCTTGGGTTTTGAGGTGGTCGTTTCTTGGTGATGAAGCGGCTTCGCTGAGGGACAGGGAGAGACCTCTGCAGGGAGAGAGGGGGTCCAGGGCTGAGAAGGTGCAGCTGCCGAAGACATCGGGGCCACTGAGGTGCAGAAACGGTACTGAGCCGTGGTGTGTGGGCTGATGACCCGGCCCGTTTGGGGCCCGTCATTTTGTGTGCGGAGAAGTCAGTCCTTCCCTCCACTGCCCTCACCTTCCTCTGAAAATGTAAACCTGTTGTGTGTTGGCACTTTTGAAAGAAGCAACTGTGCAGTATTTGGGGATTTAATAACGCTGTTTTCTCCAAAACCAGTGATCACATGCTCTTTTCAAAGCATTTGGCGGAAAGACTGCCGCTTGGAAGGGTTTATGTAGATCCTAGATGCTGTTTCTCAGCGTTGCCGCCTCAATTTGGACAATATAAGATTTGTCAAAAAAAATAATTTGAATGGGGCAGTTTAAAATTGTGTTGGTTTCTCAGATTTCTTTTTATCTGGTTTGAGTGCTGATATTTGATCTTCAACCTTATGGTCTTCAAATCGTCTTCAGAGAGGCTTAACCAACTAACTCCTTTTAGGGTGCTTGACCGTGACTAACTTTTAAATATAGTAAAATGAAATATCTGTATCATTTTTAATTTCTACAATTAAAGATCTCTAAATGCCAGTTCCTTTCATGTTAAATTTAAGCTCCGTGTTCTGGTTAACCACTGGGGATGATAGAAAATGTAATTCAAGTTCTGAATGTCATTCAGTGTTGTTTGTATTTCATGTTTTTCTAATAATAATAATACGAACTGGGTTCTGAGTAAAATATGAAAACAGAGCTCTGTTATTTACCCTGTTAGGGAACAGATTTGCAGCCAGCCTTGCATAGTGTAGTTTAGGTTACTGTAAGATGTGACTTTGAGGGCTTGTTTTAAGGGTGAAGCCTTGCTCTTAACATTGGGAGTCTATCAACGTGTCTTTGATCCCTTACGTTTTGCTGTTCCGTTAACAGTAAATCAGACTGTGAAGTGTTTGAAGTTTTCTACATTTCCTTGGCTGCCGCTCACTACAACTGATAGACACGTTCTCTCCTCCAATGAAAGGTACGGAGCCTGGGACGTGCCAGGATTTTGGTTCGCTGATAGCCGTTACATCTGGTTGTGATTATCGTAGTCTTCACCAGGAAAAAACGGTACTACGTGTCTGTGAAAGGGAGGGCTGGGGGTGCAGGGCTGATTCTCACTGTTTCAGAAAGCAGGTCAGAAAATTCCTGTTTGCCGTTACCAGGCTACTTTTTCTTTCTTTCTGTTTTTGTGATTAGAATCATGCACACTTCTTGGAGACATGAGTCATCTTTTATTGACCAGGAAGTCTTATTGGCCAAAACCCATGCCCTTGGTTGATAAAAATGAAAAAAACTAGGCATAAATGCAGTTCTTTTTTAGCGGACGGTATATTCAGTGGGGGGTGTAGAGGCCAACGTGCTAGACTTAGGGCCGGATAAGCGGCTGCAGGCTGATAGCCGCTCTTTGATGCGGGCCCTTCTGAGGCAGCGGTAAGTTCTCTTGGAATAACATATTGAAGAGTGGAGCTCACGTGGGAAAGGGGCAGGGTTTCTGAGTCAGGCCCCCGGGAAGAGGTAGGATTTCTTGTACACACCTCTGGGTGGTGGGCGGTGGGCTGGGCCTGGGCTGACAGAGGGCGTGTGGGGCGCCGTAGGGGCGCGTGTTGTCTGAGAAGGTGGGGGGTGTCCTCTCTTTGGGCCAGGAGGGGAACCCCAGCTCGATTCACTAGTTTGGGGAAGAGCAGTTATGAATTTAATTTCTAGAATTTAACTCTGTGTTTACCGTTACTTTTCCTGTGCTGCGTCCCAACTTGTTGGTAAATTTCATTGCCGTCGGTGCCCTTTGACTTCCCTGGCCTCAGTTTACCGCTGTGCGGTCGTCTCGGCGGGCGGCGCCGGTTCTCCAGGAGGGCCCGCGTGCAGGTGCCACAGCACCACATCTAGGCATTTGGGTGGGCAGCGGGCCTGCCCCGGAGCCCTTGGTCAGGGAGTAGCTGTAGGAAGGCTGCCAGGGAGGTGAAGTCTCGGCTGAGACCGGAAGGACTTTAGTAGAGCCGTTACGCCACTCGGTAAAATAAAATAACGCTCTCTTTTTGTAGCTCTCTAAGAAGTAGTAACCACACTTTAATCTGGAATACCTGTGAACTGCTGAAGGATGTTATCATGCAAGATTTTCCTGCCGAAATTTTCCTTCAAAGGCCAAAAATTGTTCAGGTATGCGTTCTCTGTAATTGTAGATTTTGAAATAGAGAACTTTTTACAGTGAAGCAGATTTTGCAAAGCCTGAGTCCTTGGAAGGAGTGTGCACTATTGTGTTTATAAAATGAAGTATTTGGTTACCGAAACCACTTTTGCTCTAATTTCTTTGGGTAGCAGTAATTTTCTGATCAGAGGTAGTGCCATTTGACACACACAGGTCCAGCTGGGCCACCTTGGATTTACCTGTTGAGGGCTGCATAAGGGGGACTGGACTTGGAAACTGAGGTTGGGTGGCAGCACCCGTTCTTCAGCGAAGATTGGCATGGCTCTCTGAGTGCGTAGGCTGCGTCAGACACAGCGCCAGACGCCGTGGGAGTGCGGGGGTGAGCGGGCTGGGTGGGGTCTGTGGTTTGTATGGGGGAGCTTGGGGCCCAGGGTCCGGGGTGTGGCACACCCACGGCGGCTGGGAATGCCTCGTGCCCTCCCTCTGTATCCGGGCCCGAGTGCGTGCCCCTCGGCGGCCACTGTTAAGACCTAGTGTGGCAGTTGTCAAAGGACAGCCGAGGAAAGAAAAGCTGTACGAGACCAAAGCGTGGCAAAATGATTGAGCTGTTTGAGGTGCTGAAGACTTGCTGTTATTGTTAAAAACCACTTTGTAATTTAATGTCCTGAGTGGGGAGTAATTCATGTTCGCCCAGAATAGGTGCTCAACCAGCAGACTTTAGACGTAACAAACACCGACTCTTCTGTTTAAATTTTATTGTCTTGCTTTGTGCCGTCTTCTTGTGTCGTGCTAAGTCATTTTTGCCTGTTTCTGTTCCGTGTGTCTCACAAATATTTTACAGGTTATTTTATGTCCTTTGGTTGTTCATTTAACCTTACTTAAACTCCACACCCACCTTCCCTTGATCGTTTTCATTGCTCTTCTTTATTTCAGAGCCTTTTGTCTCTGTTGAAACTGGCCTTCGGGGGAGACGGGAAGCACCGGCTGGTGTTCCAGTCCGTGTCCTGCTTGCAGCAGCTGTGCATCTGCCTAAGAAGCAGACTGAACTTTCACCGTGACCCAGGCTTCTTCTCTAGTAAACAAGGTGTTTATGTTTTATTTATTCATTAGTCGCTGGTGGCAATTGCCGATTCTTCTGAGAAGTTGTTATTATACTTACTATGTAAATTTTCACAGTACAGACTCCTCATTCCTAAAAGGAATCAAATGATCACCATTGAAAACCAGTCGTGTGAGTGACTGAACCACTCAGGATCCTGTCCTCTCCCTTTTTTTTTTTTTTTTTTTTTTTGATAAAAGCCATTTGCAAGATTGTTTTTTTCTCTTACGCATATGGTGGTGTTGGGAGCGAGGGACTAGAATTCTGAGTGCAGCTATTTATGTGGGACCTGGGGCATTTTGGAAAGTTATTTGTTGTATTAATAGATTGGCTTAAAAATATTTTTTTAACTTTTGGGTATTTATCTATAAATAACCTCCACACCAACATAGGGCTTGAACTCACAACCTCAAGGTCAAAGAATTGCGTCCTGTGCCAACTGAGCCAGCCAGGTGCCCCCCATTTGTAGTTTATGAAAACTTTTCATGCGGCTTGTGGTTAGTTAAAGAGTATTTATTATATGAAAGCGGTGCCAGACTTTTAAGGGAAAAAAGCACCACCTAATGGCCAAATAGAGCACTTGGCTGGCTTTGCGAAGCAGTAGTTACAACTTAGAAATTCTCTGCACTTTCGCAATATGCCTTGAGAGTTGAATAGTAAATTACAGTGATTCATCCACATGCTTCACAGTTAACCCCTGTTCTGTTCAGAGCTCCCCTGATCCGCGCTACTCGAATACTAGGCAGTAGGTAACTTTACCATAGATGTCCGAGGGCATAGGTTCCTCGTTAACATTCTGGAGACACAGCGTTTTGCAGATGACCGATAACAGAGAGCTTGTGGATACCGCACGTTCCATCAGAATAAGAGGTACAATGTCGATAAAAGTAGTATCTTGAAGATCTATTCACGTATTAAATGTTTATGGATCACCGACTATATGCTGACTGAACAGAACAGGTAGGGGCCCCCCTTCAGAGCTGCTCCTCGAGAAGGTTGGGGTGGTATTAACAAGCGAGCAAGTTGGTTTCAGATCAGAAGTGCTCACAGGAAATCGGAAGGGTGCCGTGACTGACCGTGACTGGGGAGACGGGGCTTACCGGGGTAGGGTGGGAGGGGAGGGCCTCTCAGAGGAGGTGACCCGAGCGGTGAGCAGAAACTATGCACTTGAAGAGCTGCAGGAACAGTATTCCTGGAAGGTCAGAGGCCTCAGATAGGAGGTGACGTTCTTGAGGCACAGAGAAAAGGCGGAGGTGAGTGGAAGGTGGGGGGCAGAGAGGGAGAGTGAGACCCGAGGTGGCCCGGGGCCGGAGTGCGTCAGGACTGTAGATCTTGGTAAGGATTTTGTATTTTCATTAAAGTGCGGTGAGATGCTCTTGAATTGAAGAGTTTTTTTTTCTTCTTCTTCTGCAAATGCCTTTATTTTACCTAATTCCTTTAAAAAACTATGGTAAAATACATTTAGCATAAAATAGGCCGTTATGATCATTTAGAAATGTGCAGTTTTGTTGGCATTGTTGCACTCTCCCTCCTGTGCAGCCATCACCACGTTCTGACGTTTGTCACCACCCTAGCAGCAGATGCGTGGCCGCGCAGCCACACCCCCGCGTCCCCTTCGCTTCGCAGCCCCTGGTTACCTTCTGTTTCTAAATCTGTCCGTCCTTGGAGCCTCAGACCAGTGGAATCCTACGATAGTTGTCCTTTGGGGTCTGGTTTGTTTCACTTAGCATGATGCTTCCAGGGCTCGTCCGTGTTGTGGCGGTGCCGGAATTTCACTCCTTTTGCGTTTACGCCACATTTCGTTGATACATTTGTCTGATGCCGGACATGGGAGCTGTTCTCACCTCGTGGCTGCCGCGAATAGTGTGTCCGTGAGCACAGGCGTACCTGCCTGAGGCCATTTTCAGTTCTGTTGGGAATGTGCCTAGGAGCGGAATTGCCGGGTCATGTGTTCATTTTACCGTTAGCGCCACCAAACTGTTTTCCACAGTGGCTGTCCCGTTTACACCCCCACCCCCACCTGCGAGCCTTCCGGCCTCTCTGTGTGTTGCTAACACTCGTTATTTCCCCTTCATAAAATCCTAGTCCTCCTGGTGGATGCGAAGTGGTATTAGCATTGCCCTAAAGACTCCTGATTGCTGACTGGGGTTTTCCTAGTGACTTTTTAGGTGCTTATTGGCCATTTGTGTATCTTCTTTGGAGAAATGTCTTTTGGGTGACTTTTTTTTTTTAAGTGTTGTTTTAGGAGCCCTCTTACACCCTGGTTACTAAGTCCTTTTTAGATATATGATTTGCACATACTTATTCCCAGTCTGTAGGTTGTCACTTTCTTGATTATGTCCTTTGAACACAAAAGTTTTTGAATTTGATGAAGTCCAATTTATCTGTGTTTTCTTTGGTTATGCTTTTGGTTTCAAATCTAAAGACCCATTGCTGAATCCAAGATCATGAAGATTTACCTCTATATTTTCTGCTAAGAGCTTTATGGTTTTAACTCTCATATTTGGGTTGTTGATCCACTTTGAGTTAATTTTTGCATGTGGCCTGAGGCAGGGTTTCTCGTGGAGTTCTGAGCAGAGATGTGCAGAATCTGCTGTTGTGCCTTGGCGGTCCCGGACATTGCAAATCTGCAATCCCGGCTGGAAGGCTGCGTGGAAGCAGGCCACTTAGACGTGAACCTGGTGTTAGATGCAAATGTGCTCAGTCAGCACTTGCAGAAAAGGCTGGCCTTGACTTTACCCCAACAGAAGCATTTCTACTCTCTTAACTTTGTTACTGCTTTTTGGAAGAGCAATGCAAATACTTGATAATCATAATTTGTCTCTACTGAGGGATAATTTTAATCTTTTTTTCCTCTCAGATACAGTTTCCCAGAATTCTTCTTTGTCTTATTGTCATGAAGCTAGAGTTATTCATCATTCCCAGAATCCTTCTCCGGGAAGCAGCAGCCCCCGGCCTTCTGTGGTGGGACGCACGGGTCAGCGACCCAGGGGAGACGGTCAGGACTGGGATGCGGCGTCTTCCAGGTGACTGTCGCAAAGCCTAGTTACCTTGTGTGCACATGCTTTCCTTTGAGAGGGAGAGTGATGTTTTTCTCTGTCTTCTCTTTCGGAAAATTACCACAGGTAACAGCCTTGTGTTAAATCAGTGGGCTTTATACTTTCTTGCCCATGACCCACAGTACGAAATAATACTGCGTGCAGCCCGGCACTCAGACGTACGCTCTGTGTGTATGTGTGTTTGCCTGCGTGCGTGTGTGTGTGTGTGTGTGTGTGTGTATGTTTCTGCCAAAACAAGGTGTTCACAAAATACTTTGATTCCATATATGACATGGTGAACTATATTTTCTCTTTCTTTTTATTTCATTAAAAAAAGAATGAGTTTATTTGTTTTTATTAGCCATAGATGAAATGTGATCTAGTTTTTATTAGCCATAGATGAAATGTGATCTAGTTTAAAAGCATAGCTTTAAATGATAGATACATTTTGATAATATTTAATTTTTAAAAATTGCTTTATTTATTTATTTTGAGAGAGAGAGTGTGTGTGTGTGAGAGGGAGAGGGAGGGGCTGAGGGAGAGAGGGAGAATTTAAAGCAGGCTTCACGCACTGAGCAGAGCCCATCACAGGGCTCAGTGACTCATATCTGGGATCGTGGCCTGAAGTGAAATTGAGAAGCGATGCTTCACTGACTGAGCCAGCCAGGTGCCTCTTTCATAATATTTTAAACCTACATTTGTAGGTCTAATCATAATTTAAAAAATTCTTTTAAGTTTACTTATTTATTTTGAGAACAAGAGAGTGACTGGGGGAGAGGCAGAGAGCGAGAGAGAGAGAGAGAGAGAGAGAGAATGTCAAGCAGGCTCTGCACCATCAGCATGGAGCCTGACGGGGCTTGAACTCATGAACCGTGAGATGATGGCCTGAGCTGGAAGCAAGAGTTGGGCACTTAACTATCTGAGCCACCCAGGTGCGCCTCTAATCATGATTTGGATGCATCAGAATTTATTATTAAAGGGAATGATTAGAGATTATATAGGAAGCATTCCTTTAAGGTGCACAATTTATGGTATTTTACTCATTTGTGTAAATACAGACTTTTACATACCAGCTCTGCTTAAGGGCATTGGCGTGGCATTAGCTCATTCTTATGCCACACGCATCTTATAAACATATTAGTCTCCTCTTCGGAGTTCTACCAAATGCCCAGTGAGATGCACGCTTGTCTGGTGGCGTGATTATTTTCTCATGACATTGCTGCCACACACTGATGCTGATCGTGCCGGCTGCGCGCTGGCGTCATGCCATGTGCTACATACGCTTCCTGTCCTCGGGTTGTCCTGCTCTCAGTCCTGTCACAGCGTTGGCATCAGCACCATCATTGTGCAGAGAAGCCTGGTTCAGAGGTGTGGTGGGCCTCACCCCGGCTCCCGCAGCTGGTGGGAGGAGGGCAGGGGCGCGGCGGGCCTCACCCCGGCTCCCGCGGCTGGTGGGAGCAGGGCACGGGTTGAGATGGTGGGATCTGAGAGCCGGTGCTGACCCTTCTGTAGGGGTGGTGTTGGGCAGGTGCAGCTTTTCCCTGTGTTCTTATGGACCCTTTCTGCCTCATTCTCTGAGCTGTACCTAGTGTGCTGTGTGTCTATAAATTTTCACCCCTGAGTGAACACCTTCCTCAAGGGGCCTTTTAGCCTTTGAGAGAAGCCCACTTCATTTTCCTATCTTGAGGTACTGAAGTTGAAGAAATGACAAAACATAGATTTTGGGAGTTTTACAAGCTCAGTAGCCTTAGTGTAGCTGTCATTCAACTTCAGTTGTGTATAACTTTAAAATCAGAAATTTGAGGTCCTTTGTAAATGTGAGGTTCAGACCTTTCGATAGCACTTTATCCCCACCGCACCATTTTACAGCTAAGGTAAGAATTTTTAGTGAAGAGGGGCACCTGGGTGGCTCAGTAGGTTAAGTATCCAGCTTTGGCTCAGGTCATGATCTCATGGTTCATGGGTTGGAGCCCTGCGTTGGGCTCTGTGCTGACAGCTAGTTCAGAGGGTGGAGCCTGTCTTCAGATTTTTGCGTCTCCCTCTCTCTCTAATCCTCCCCTGCTTGCACTGCCTCTCCGTGTCTCTCAAAAATAAATACAAAACATTAAAAAAAAAGAATTTTTAGTGAAGAAAGCCAAGAAAGATGGGATGTTCCACTTTTTGGTACATTTTCAAAATCATTATGTGATGCTAAATGCACTACTTCATTTCTCCTCATATTCTGGCATTTTCTAACTTTCTTCAGTTGCGAACATTGGCTCACTTAGAGGAATTGGTGAGAATCAGAAAATCTAGGGAATATAAACGATTCCATTTTGCCTCTACAAGTTGATTACAGAAGGACTTTGCCATGAAATAGTTCGCTGTTGTCTAGACATGAATGGGTGATTAGTGCTAATGTTGATTGCCGCTATAGGAATTCCGAGAACATCCCTTTGAAAAGCAATATGTACACATGCATTTTTGGTTTCATTTACAGTTTGAGCCATCTTTATGGAGTTTAATCTTATACATTTGTCAAGAGTTCACAGCTCTGACCAGAACCGTTGCATGAAGCAATGTGGCTGTGTCCAGCGTGAGGCTTTCTTTCAGTGTGCCGGGCCGCAGATGGGCAGGGACGCTGTTTGTGCGCTCTTTCCTTACTCACGGATCACCCTTTGTTGATTTTACAGTGGAAGTAGTGGTCGTGCTCCGGTAAACTCTCGGGTCTCGGCGCCTTCACCTCTGGACCTGGTGCCCGTGGACCTGCCGGAGCTGGAGGCCGAAGACACGCCGGCGCTGCAGTTCCAGCAGCTCAGTCTTCCCCAGTTCTGCATCTCGGTTCTGGAGTCGGCCGTTCCTCTCCTGAAAACAGGTTGGTCGCTTGTGCAGGCACGGTTCCTTCGTGTGATTTGTGTTTGTCTGTTTTCTGGGACTCTTATTTTTCTCTTTTTCCATCTTCTGTGTCGGGACCTTTAGAATTTGTATTTACAGATCTTTTGGGATACAGATCCTTAAGAACTCAGTAAGGTCTTTATGGTCTTTAAGTAACGTGGATGCCCTTCCATTTATGGCTTCTTACTGCCCAGGCTTCCGCTTCTGTAGGGCTAAACGTAAGCCCCGAGGAGACAGTGTGGCAGGGGAAGGTAGAGACGGTGGCCGGCATGGATCGGTCCGGATAGAAGGGTCTTTGGCTTTTGCCCTTTGGAAACTTTGTGAGTTGCTGTCAGCTGTTCAGTGTCCCCCCTCAGTTTGTAGGTAAGCCATGAAACACGTGAGAAATAGAACTAAACCCCAAAGTAGATTCTCACCTTTATTGTCATTTTTTCTTCTGAAAACCCCAACCCCCCAAACATTGTGGAGTTGCTTTTTCCGTCAGAGTGCTGGATGAATTTGCGGAGATGTTCTGCAGTATACATCGTAATGTGGTTGGAGTTTTAGTACTGGGCCACGAGAACCGTCACAGCGTGGCTGCCGTCAGAGTCGGGTCCTGACAGTCGTCACCGCGCGGACTTCCTGCCTGGCCCAGCGCTCCGTTTGGCCTTGTGTGTGTCATTGCACGTGCTCCTCACACGGCCACTTTATCTTCACCACGTCCATCCCTGTTTGACAAATAGAAGCCTGAGGTTTAGGGTGGTTCAGAAGGCGATCCAAAGTCAAACAGGCTCGAACCAAGGTTCTGAAGCCTTGTCCACACTCTCAAGCCCTTGGCATGTTGCACATGATAACGATTTTTTATTCTCTAACTCTACGCATTTTTTTATAGTTAATAACCTTGTTGAGAGATGAATACAAGATAAACAGGACTTGCCTTTTTTGGTTTATAATGGTTCAATAAAAAAATCTATCCCATTTGAATGGATCTCTAAGCTCTGTGGCTTGTTTCTGCCCGCTTGAGGGGGTGGGGAGGGGAGCAGGGCGTAGGGCTGTGTGTGGGGAGCATGAAACATTTTTCTATCCCGCGGAAAACCACGTACCCTGACTTACTGCAGACTGAGTAACTCTGCTTCTGGGAGTTAGAGGACCTAGTAATTCATGCGCTCACTACGGGACGTGAAGGAAGTGCGGAGCGTTGGCGTCGTGAGGTCTGCACGTCTGTCTGCCCGGTAGACGGAGAAGAGTCGTTTTAGATGTAATGATTTTGCATTTAACCTTTTCTTAATTTGCTGTAAAAAGTCAGGTTGATCATTATAAAGCTATATCTTGGTACATAAAATTTTCTAAATGTTCTCTTGCCCTTTTGTGATAAATTATGGCATCTTTTGTAATTGTTCAGTATCATAAGCGCTTTCTAAGAGAACTTCCTGCAGCTGTTCTAAAGAAATAATTAATCTAGACCCTTACGACTGCAGTTTGTTTTACTTCTTTCCGTGGAAAGTGACCTCTGGTATGTGGGACAGGAACATTTTGATTGACTATTCAGCTAACTAGGAATTACGAATAGTGATTCCCTCTGTGGAGAAGAGAGATTGCTGTGGCGGGTGAGACAGCACAGGTTCCTTGGGGATTTTTGCAGAGTTGAGTCCGTATTGGCTTAAGAACGTGTTTCAGGCGGGACGTCCTGAAACTTCCACCTGGAGTGTCGGGTGGAAGTTTCTTCGGCAAACACCATCATGGACATTCATTCCTTGCGTTGGTCCAGCCCAGGCTCAGCCTCCCGGGCATCCAGGTGGGGCGTCAGGCTTCTGACGAGGCTCCAGTCTCTGGCCCGGAAGACCCCAGCAGCACGCATTTTCTAGACTTGACCTGGTGCGTTGTCACCCATGCCATGTCACTCGGAAGGTTTTGGAATTAGAAAAAGTCTAATCTATCTCAAGGCCTTTTTAGTTAGATTTTGCTTCTTTCTGAATATCTTTCTTAGTCATGAGCACATTTGATGTGTCGTGGTTAAATAGTGTGGTGAATCGAACAGAAGTGTTCCTGGTGGTTGTGGATTCTGACTGTCCCCTTCACGTCCTTGTGATTCTAAAGCCACCAAAAAATTTAACGAGTTTGGGGGCATGTCTGAGGAGAGCGGTGTGATATCTAGATGTTCATCTGTAAGTTAACTTCTTCCTTCTGTGTCTCTTCCTAGGGAGCAGACAGATGGTAATTCGGGTTCTCGAGTTGCTTGCGGAGGACGTGATTCTTGCTGGGGAAGCAGTCTCAGCGGACGTCTGGGGTGACAGCAGCCTTTTTGCTCTAGATGCGGTGAGAATCGTGGTTTCTTTGGGATTTGATAAATCGTATTTTATTTTAGTTTGGTCTTTCGGAGCTGGTTGTATTTTCTTGCTGGTCTTTGAGTGCTTTCTTTCAGACGCAGTATGTTTCAGGCTTATTTTGTGCATTCTGGAGCAGGCCCTTCCTCTAGAGATTCTGATTACTGTAGTTAGTTAGTTTTTGATTCTGTTTACTTGTAACGGGGGGATGTATACCAAGATAAAAACAGGCCAGGGGGAAACTTATAGCGACTGTGATATCACTTTTTCTTTTAGTAATTGAACTAGGAAATACATATTTTTAAAAATATAAGTTTAGATTGCTTTCTCTCTGATTTTAAACTTGTATTTCTTTGCTTATATGTGTATATATCCAACCTAACTGCTTATGAGCTTTAACCGTCAGCATGTACTAAGTCATTTCAGAATAGCAATGTTAGTATCACTGTAATCAATAATTGACACAGTTTAAGATTTCTTTGCAGTTCTTGTTAGCTTAGACTAAATCTCATTCATATACAGTCAAAAAGTTGTGCCTTGAATTCACTGGAAAGAATTTTCTTTTACCAATTGATTATATAGTCAGATTTGTTTTAATTAGTTTTCTCCTCATCGGCACGTCACTCAGAAGTGGACTCGTGCCGTCTTGTCCTCCGCTTTATCTTTTCCACTTTTATTTTAGCTCTTACAAATGTAAGCAAGTCAGGATGTAGGTTCTTCCTGCTCTTCCCACATCTTACATAAAAGGTAGTATGCCGTATCTGGTTTTACATCCTATTTTTACATGTTAAAAGTCCCTCCTGGGTGCACAGAATAATAGGTGGAGATTTTTGTGTGTCACATGTGGACTCTTCATCAGTCTTTTTATTGGCCGCCCGCAGTTCAGTGTGTGTGTGTTCAACCAGTCTCCTACTGATGGACACAATTGCTAGTATGAGTTATGCGATGGGAATACTGTGCATATGTCATTTCATACATGTCCAAGTATGTCTCTAGGGTAGATTTCTTTAAGTAGGATTGCTCTGTCAAAAAGATTGTCGGAAGGAGAGTGGATATGGGGACGGGCAAAGTGGGGACAGGCTTCTAGTTACGGAATACCTAAGCCATGGGGATGAAAGGCACAGCCTGGGGAACATGGCCAGTGATATCGTATGGTAACAGACAGTAGCTACGCTTGTGGGCTCAGCGTCAGGTACGGAATTGTGGACTCACTGTATTGCACACCAGAAAACTAAGTGTAACATTGTATGTCAACTATACTTGAATTAAAAAAGTAAATGAATTTTAAATTGTGGATGTTTTTGCGTTCTCCTCTTCTGCTCTACAGCTGCATTCACTCTCAAGCAGTTTGCTAGACAGTGTTTTCTCCTATACACTCAGCAGCAGGGTGCATGGTCAGACTTCAGATTTTTGCCATTCTACTGAGTGATATACGATATGTCAGTGTAGGATTAGGAAAGTCACGCATCCTTTTGTTAACTTTAAGGGTCATTTTCATTTCTCTTTCTGTGAATAGTCTTGGCACTTATCCACTTTTCTCTTGGGTCATTGGTCTTTTGTTCTTTTAACTGATTTCTATGAGCTCTTTATAGATTAAGAACATTGGCTTCCCAAGACAGGTAGCAATTTTTTTCTTTCCGTTTTTCTTTTTTTGTTTTTACTTTCCAACTGATGCTTTTGACTGTGCAAAGGCTTTATTCATTTGTTTATTTATATATAGCTGTCTTTATCAGTTCCTTTTTAAAAAATTCGTTCTGTATTTTGAATCATAGATTTTTCTCCACACCTTGGGAAAAATGTGCTATATCTATTTCTTGAAGTCTACATTTTTATCTTTCAAAAGTATTTTTCTCATATAGATTTTGCACATTTCTTATTATTTATTCGTATATATGTGTGTGAATATATATGTGGGTGTTTAACAGCTTTATTGAAGTATGATTGACATACAGTAAGCTGCACATGTTTTTTAAAATTAAAAAAATTGTTTTCAAATGTTTGTTTTTGATAGAGGGAGACAGAGTGCATGTGGAGGAGGGGCAGAGAGAGAGAGGGAGACACAGAATCTGAAGCAGGCTCCAGGCTCTGAGCTAGCAGTCAACACAGAGCCTGATGTGGGGCTCGAACCCATGAACTGTGAGATCATGACCTGAGCCAAAGTTGGATGCTCAACCAACTGAGCCACCCAGGCGCCCCAATTTTTGTTTTGTTTTGTTTTAGAGAGAGAGAGGCAGCATGCATGAACTGGGGAGAGGGGCAGAGGAAGAGAATCTTTTTATTTTTTAAATATTAAATTTTTTTTAGAGAAACAGTGTGATTGAGGGGGATGGGCAGAGGGAGAGAAAGAGAGACAATCAGGAGAGAGAATCAGGAGAGAGAGAGAATCTCTGTGGATGTGAGGACTTGATCCCACAACCCCAGGATCATGAGCTGAAATCAGTCAACTGACTGAGCCACCCAGGCACCCCTTTATTATTCGTTTGTTTTGTTTAGAGAGACAGAGCTCGAGCAAGGGAAAGAGCCTAGGGAGAGAGGGTATCTCACACTGAGCCCAACATGGGACTTAATCTCACAACCCTGGGATCATGACCTGAGCTGAAATCAAAAGTCAGGCGCTCAACCGACTGAGCCACCCACGTGTCCCAGCTCTTTAAAAGGTTTTTGATACATTTTGACATATGAATACACTCATGATATAGATTAGTTTGCATTTTCTAGAAGTTTGTATGTATGAGCTCATGTGCTTTTTGATCTTCTCTCTCTCAGTGGGATCACTTTGAGATCTAGCCCTGTCGTTTGTGTGAGTCATTAGTTCATGTTACTGGATGCCTTGTTCCTTGCTATTTGTATTCTGGTAGGGAAGACAATTTTGGAGAGTATGGATTTACTTATTTTTTTTGAAAGAAGTGTTTTGATTAGGCATGACTGATCAACATGTGTACAGGAAATAAAAAATGATATATTTCAGCATTATTTTCATAAATCTGTAAACTACCAGAGAATATCTCCATGTAATTGGAAACCATACTCTTTTTTTACACTTTAGTATATCACAAATCATTTTTCATTTTATATATTATGATTTAAAATTATCTTCTGATTTCTTTGAAGGACTGATATTGTAACTTTTCTATTAAAGCAAAATTTGTCACAAAAATATATATTGGTTTTTTTGGTTGCCAATTTTTTTCTCTTTATGTAACTTTGACTAAGGTCTTTATTTTACTAAACTCTGTAAATAGAGATTAGAACATAAAAAAAGTACAGATATTTATCTAATACCAATACCCATGTGTGAAAACCTCAGACCTTGCTGCACACACACATAGAACACACATATGCATACACAAGTCCCTTGAAAAGAGAAACACATATTTTATAATAGGTTTAATGCATTCTTTCAGGTACTTCAGTGTCTTTACCCATAAAATAGGGACAATAGTTCTTAATCTTAGTTTTTCTTTAGTCCTTAGGGTTATGCTACTATTTGGCAGTACTTTTAGAAGATTTTCACATATTGAAGGTTTTCAACAAGTAATTCTTTTTCTTAGAAGTGTGAAGAATGTTTTATCAGTTGCTTCTTAAATTAACTTAAATTTTCTTGGCCAGAACATTTATCTGTAAAAGTTAGTCATTCACTTTCAACTTTTGGCTGCTGCTGTTTTATGATTCAATGAATTATTTTTACTTTAAAGGTTAAATCTGTTGTAGAAATGCCAATTGGTATGATAGAAATGTTAAATAAAACAGCACTGCTTCAAATTGTATCTAATTTACTTTACTAGTTTAAAAGAATAAATACTTCCTAGGAAAAGAATCTCATTCCTTTGGGTATACGTTAATAAAAGCAAACAATAGAGTTTCTTAATATCCCTACTTTTATCAAGCTTAAAAAGCAAGGTAGAATCAGTATTTTTGTTGAGTCATTAAAGGGACAAAATAATATATGCGTTGTTACCAACTCAGAAAGTAAGTATCTGAGGATACGTAATCAAATCTCTAGATCTTTCCAAACAGTGCTTAGAGCAGTCTGGGACTCCGTGCCTCAGTAATGTAGCCAGAGGAACTCGCCCACCCCCTGCACTCAATGTTTTTATCTCCCTTGAGGAAAATAAAAGAAAAAATATTTTTCTGAACTTATATTTTGTTAAGATAGAAAATTTATTGTTAAGTACTTATAAAGGCTAGGTTGACCTAAAGAATGTGACTCCTTCCTTTTTTCGCTTTGAATTCAAGCCTGTTTTATCTTCATTCACATGGTAAATTTAGTTCAAGAAATGAGGATCTTTGCCTCATGCCCTGTAGCCCCAGACTCCTGGGCTGTCTTCTGCTCATGTTTTGCCTCTCTCTCTCTGTGGCTCCCGTCATTGCAATGTCATGAAAAACAGTCTTTTCTCCTTTGTGGCACACTGCTTCCACATTCCCATCTGACCTGCTGGCAACTTAGCTATTCAGGCGTGTTGAAGAGTTGCTGGTTGGCGTTTAAGTGCGGCTGACAGCCTTGTGAACGCATCTAGAGAGAAGGGCTTTGTACCCAGGCAGGGCTCGCTGAGGGTGAGTGGACCGGACTGTGAATTTATAATTGGGTGAGTGGAATCTAATTAGCATAGGCCTTCCTGCTGTTGCCGCCAGTCCAGAGACGTGGTTTTGGTTCACCAGACGTTCCTATTATATGCTGGGCACTGGGGGTGCAAGATGAGTGAGAGCTGTTCTTTTCACTCTTGTGGGAGCTGGTTACTTCTGTTGTGACACTAGTGAAACAGCAGTCAGCCTGGGGGAAAGAGAGTTCACCAGGGACCGTTAGGGATAGCACTTAGGCTGTGGCGGTCACTGTGTTTATGAAGTCACTCACTCTTCACGACCTTCTGACGTAGATGGTACATGTTATAGATGAGGAGATGGAAATGGTTTCTTTTTCAGAGTCACTTTAAGATTCTACGTTCTTAATCATGTTTTATTGCCAAGGACACCACGACAACAGTCCCAACTTAGAACTTCAGGGAAGGCCTTTGTGTTGATCATAGCTGAACTGAGTCTTAAGTTGTAAGGACGATTTGGGTCAGCAGATAAAGGTAGGGCTTTTATCTGGCAGAAGGCAGAGAATGATAAGGAGGGATGCATAGGGCTCCTAGTGGGGAGGGGGAGGACTGGTGAGGGCTAGCAGGCACCACCGCATGAAACTCAAGGAGGAAGATACAGGAGGGACACTGGTTGGCTCCAGAGCCTGCTCTTAGAGGGCGTTCTTCTTGATGCTGAGTATTTTGGCCTCCCTTCTGAAGGCAGGATGAGCTTGCTCTTCTGTGGGAGAATGCCTGCTGAGGTTTGCACCTGCCGCGGTGGTGGGGCGTGGTTGTGGGCCCCAGTGGTGGGGCGTGGTGGTGGTGGGTGCAGTTGTGGGCCCCAGTGGTAGGGCGCGGTGGCGGTGCAGCACGTTTGTGGGCCATGGTGGTGGGGCGCGGTGGTGGGGCCCAGTGGTGGTGCGGTGCAGTGGCGGGCCACGGTGGTGGGGTGCAGTGGCGGGGTACGGTGGCAGTGGGGTGCGGTAGTGGTGGGCGCAGTGGTGGTGGGGCACGGTGGTGGGGCCCAGTGGCGGTGCAGTGCAGTGGTGGGCCACGGTGTTGGGGCGCAGTGGCGGTGGGGTGCGGTGGCGGTGGGGCGCAGCGGTGGTCTTAGCGGGTGCCCTCAGGTGAAAGGGAGGTGCGAGGACGAGGCTAGCAGCCCTGTGGGGGAGAGCCCCGTCTAGGTAATCATTTCAGATGCTTCCCAGTTTCTACCACTTATTTCATAATGTGTGGATAGCGGAGAACCTGTGTTTACACTATAAATTCCGTTTTATTGAGACTATTTGGAATATTTTGCTAATCTGATTTAATTCTATACTTTCTTTTCATGAAAGTAATGAATATCCTCTAAAGACTGACCTCCCTCCCCCTCATCAACTACTTCATAGCCTTTTGAACAGTTTTAGCCCAGTGAACTAAAACTGTGCACTAGTTTCTGTCGTTTTTTTAATCCTTTCTTTTCTTAAAACATTACCTCTCCTATCCCCCTCTTTTTTTTACTTAGAAGAAATGCTGGAAATAGTGAAAATTGCAAGCCTGATTATTTTTTTTTCTTTTTTCCTTTTTTAATTTAAATCCAAGTTAGTTAACATAGAGTGTAATAATGATTTCAGGAATAGAATTCAGTGATTCATCACTACATATGACACCCAGTGCTCATCCCAACAAGAATCCTCCTTAATGCCCATCACCCATTTAGCCCATCCCCCCATCTCCCTCCGTCAACCCTGTTTTTTCTCTGTATTTAAGAGTCTCTTTTGGTTTGTCTCCCTCTCTATTTTTATCATATTTTTGCTTTCATTCCTCTATGTTCATTTGTTTTGTTTAAAAATTTTTTTTAAATGTTTATTTCTGAGAGAGAGAGAGAGAGAGAGAGAGAGTCTGAGCAGGGGAGGGCAGAGACAGAGGGAGACACAGAATCCAAAAGGCTTCAGGCTTCCAGCTGTCAGCACAGAGGCCAACGTGGGGCTCGAACTCATGAACCATAAGATCATGACCTGAAGTCGGACTTAACCGACCGAGCCGCCCACACTCCCCCATCTGTTTTGTTTCTTAAATTCCACATATAAGTGAAATCATGCAGTATTTGTCTTTTTCTAACTTACTTTGCTAGCATAAAATGTTTTAGTTCCATCCACTTTGTTGCAAGGGCAAGATTTCATTCTTTTTGATTGCCAAGTATTATTCCATTGTATGTCTATACCACGTCTTCCTTATCTGTGCATCAGTTGATGGACATTTGGGCTCTTTCCATACCTGGGCTATTGTTTATAGTGCTTCTGTAAACACTGGGGCACGAGCCCCTTCAAATCAGCCCTCCTGTGTCCTTTGGATAAATGGCTAGTGGTACAACTGCTGGGTCATAGGATAGCTCTATTTTTAATTTTTTGAGGAACCTCCACACTGTTTTCCAGAGTGACTGCACCAGTTTGCATTCCCACCAACAATGCCAAAGCATTCCTCTCCGCTTCCTCGCCAACATCTGTTGTTGCCTGATTGTTAATTTTAGCCATTCTGACAGATGTGAGGTGGTATCTTGGTGGTTTTGATTTGTATTTTCCTGATGATGAGTGATGTTGAGCATGTTTTCATGTGTCTGTTAGCCATCTGGAGGTCTTCTTTGGAAAAGTGTCTATATGTGTCTTTTGCCCATTTCTTCACTGGATTATTTGTTGAGTTTGATAAGTTCTTTATAGATTTTGGATATTAATCCTTTATCTGTTAGGTCATTTGTAAATATCTTCTCCTAGTCTGTCAATTGCCTTTTAGTCTTACTGACTGTTTCCTTTGCTCTGCAGAAGCTTTTAATTTTGATGAGGTCCCAATAGTTCATTTTACTTTTTATTTCCCTTGCCTCTGGACACATGCCAAGTAAGAAGTTGCTGTGGCCAAGGTCAAAGAGGTGTTGCCTGATTTCTTCTCTAGGATTTTGATGGCTTCTGTCTAACGTTTAGGTCCTTCATGCATTCTGAGTTTATTTTTGTGGGTGGTGTAAGAAAGTGGTTCAGGTTCATCCTTCCGCATGTCGCTGTCCAGTTTTCCCAGCACCATATGCTGAAGAGACTGTCTTTTTTCCATTGGATACTGTTTCCTGCTTTGTCCAAGATTAGTTGGCCATAAGTTTGTGGGTCCATTTCTGGGTTCTCTGTTCTGTTTCATTGATCTGTGTGTCTGTTTTGGTGCCAGTACCATACTATCTTGGTGATTACAAGCTTTGTACTACAGCTTGGAGTCTGGAATTGTGATGGCTGCAGCTTTGGTTTTCTTTTTCAGGATTGCTTTGGCTATTCAGGATCTTTTCTGGTTCCATACAAATCTTAGGATTGTTTGTTCTAGCTCTGTGAAGAATGCTGGTGTTATTTTGGTAGGGACTGCACAAAACTGATTATTACAGTACTTTCTTTTTATACTATTTTGAGAAACACTCAGTTCATCTTTGGACTTATTAAGGTTATTTGAAACAATTTACAAGTAAATAGAGTTTTTAGAAAAAGCTCTGTAATATGGAGTTCTTAAATTAATGTTTATGAATTTGAATCGTAACTTGTCAAAGTTAATGTTGAGGAACAGATATATTGTTTGTGGTATATTAAAGTATTATTTTAATGGAGAAGTGCGACGTGGAAGAACAGTATGTCAGTATAGGAGTACTGTCCCTGTGTTTCTGGTTTGTTTTCTTTGGGCTGGTAGTTATTAACGTAACGGTCTCTGGTTTAACTTCTATTAATTTTTAGTTTTTTTCCTTGGGATTAGAGAAGATAGCCTTCGCTATATATTAAAGTTTTCTTTGTGGGTGGGTAAATAGTTTTTGTCACTGTTTCTTGGAAACCTGAGGAGCTGTAGTCTTTGAAATGTTCAGAGTTTATATCTGCTTACTTGTGAGTTAAGCTAAAAGTGACTGGGTTAAAACCTGTAAAACCATTTTTGTTTCAGTAATAGATTTTTTGGATAATATGTGTTTTCCAGACCACAGAGACTCGATTCATCTTGAGTCTTTACTCTTCATTATGCATTTCGTCAAGGGAAAATTATCCCCTTTATCCAATATTTTTTGCCCTGAATTACTCATTGTTCATATTTAATAGATTTTGCTCATATTTTACTACACATTTAATTTTTAACCTCTTATGTTCAAAGATAAAGATACCTTTATTTTTCTTTTTTTATTTTTAAAATGTATTTTTAAATGTCTTTTGTTTATGTGTCAGTTGTTAATTTTTTTCCTCAACATGAAATCATATTTGACTTACAGGAACATTTAAACTTTTTCTTTTGAGACAGTGAGAGAGAAAGCGAGGCTGAGCAGAGGAGGGATAGAGGGAGACAGAGAGAATGTTAAGAAGGCTCCATGCTCAGTGTGAGCGCCACATGGGGCTTGGTCCTAGCACCCTGGGGTCATGACCTGAGCTGAAATCAGGAGGTGGACACTTACCCGAAGGAGCCACCCATGAGCCCCCATTTTAATCCTTTTTTATTGTATAATTCAGTGGCACTGTATACATTCACGTTGTTGTACAATCGTTACCATTATCCATCATCAAAACCTTTATCTCAAATGGAAACTCTGTACCCACTGAATAGTAACACTCCTTTCCCCATTGCCCCCCTCCCCTTGTAACTAATACCCTACATTCTTCTTGATGAACTTGACTGTGGTAGATACTTCGTATAAGTGGAATGAATTGTACACTGTTGCTCGTTATGTATCTGGCTTATTTTACTTAGCATAAAGTTTTCAGGGTTCATTCATGTTGTATCATGTGTCAGAATTTCATTCCTCTCTAAGGCTGAATGACATTTCGCTGTACATGTAGATGGCATGCCGCATTTTATCTGTTCATCTGTCGACTGACACCACCTTTTGGCTATCGTGAACAGTGTTTCCGTGACCAGTGATGCCTAAGTATGTATTTGAGTCCCTGCCCACATGTAGGTCCCTTACCCACATGTGAAATTGCAGGACCATACAGTAATTTTATGTTTAATTTTTGAGGAACTGCCATATTGTTGCCGTAGTAATGGCACCATTTTACATCCTTACCAGCAAGGCACAGAAGTTCCAGTTTCTCTGCATCGCAAACTTATTATTTGTCTTTTTTGTTTGTTTGTTTCAAGTTTTTATTTAAATGTTAGGTAGTTAACATGCAGCGTGTTACTGGCTTCAGGGGTACAATTCAGGGACTCATCAGTTACATAGAGCACCCAGCACTCATCCCAACAGGTGCCTCCCTAATGTCCATCCCCCATTTAGCCCATCCCCCACCCTCCCCACTTCCCAGCGTCTCTCTCGCCACCCCTCAGTTCTCTATTGTGGAGGTTTTCTCATGGTTTGCCTCCCTCTCTTGCTTTTCTTCCCCTTCCCCTGTGTTCGTTCGTTTTGTTTCCTAGATTCCACACGTGAGTGAAATCATATGATACTTGCTTTTCTCCGACTGACTGACTTTACTTCGGGTAGCACGCCTCAGCTCCACCCATGCTGACAGCCATCCTGATGGAGGCGAAGCAGTATCTCACTGTGCCTTTGAGCTTTAATGTAATGTTTTAGGCCTCATTCCTTTTAGTTTTGCTGCCAATATATTCATCCTTGAGTGAAAAAATTTCTGGATACATTTTTATCCTTAGTTTGCAGAGTATTTCCCATTTTGGTTTTCCCACATCCTCCGTGGAAAGGTGAGCGGGAGCTCTCCCGTGCTCCTTTGCTCTGTCTCACCGGTGTTGTTCTTGTACCAGCAGTTTATGGGCGAAAGTCAGCACATGGAAGATGTGTTTTCATCTCCATTGTTGGGATTTGCAAGTTAGCTTTCCCTTTGTCGTTTGTGTATGTCTTCCAATTTAAAGGATAGAACTTCTGGTTAAGTAGTAAGTTATCTAGAAATGTATGATGGCAGAACACTTGGCTGGAAACAACCTTATTATTTGAAGAGCAAACTCATAGACCTTGCTATTTAACTGGTTTGAAATTATCTGACTGCCCCCGTTACATTTCTTTAGTAATTTTAGGTTCATTTTCAAGGCCGGGTTGCAATGCATTTCCCCCATTATTCCTGGCACTGTGTTAGATGTACAGTAAGCCCAGTAATACTTTGTGAGAGATTTACATGCTGATTTGGAACTTATAACAATTAAGTATTAGAAACTAGGAGGAATTTATGTTTCACTAAACTTTTGTATTTATTTTTATTCATTATTCCAATTCATATTAAATACATAAATATTGTTAGTTTGAAAATCTTTAGGTGTGCCCGTTACTCACTTGTGGTGTTTTAAATTATACCAGCAGGTAAAGGTGATTCTCATAGGGAGGAGGAAATTTTTGTTTGGGTTTGTTTTGTTATCCAGTCACAATATTTTAGATGATTCTCCCTGAAATTTTCCACACTGGCTCCTGACACTGGTGGTTCTCCTGTCTCGTGTCTCAATGTCCACAGAAGGAGAGACTGCGCGCGGCGCTGGCGTCCCTGGGGGAAGCCGTGTGCCACCACAGAAGCGGCGTCAGCGCGGACCACGCGGAGGCGGTGCAGGTGCATCACCGGCTGGCCTTCGTGAGCGCGTCCCTGTTCGCGGTGCGCGCGCTGCAGACGCTCCTCCCGGCGGAGCAGGTGAGCGCGGGGCTGCCCGTGGCAGGAGACGTTTCCTCCGCTCCGTTCCCGATTCACAGAGATGACCTTGGCAATGGAGTAACGGAGAAACGGTGTTGACAAATCATTTGACAGAAAAAAACATTAATTCTAAAAAAAATTCTTTTTAAGGTAATTTCTTAAAAGTGTAGTGTAACCGGTTTGGAAAAGTACGCGGTTAATCAGCTGAGCCACCCAGGCACCCCGTGACTGTATTTTTAAATAGAGGTTATATCTCTGAATTTAAATTTTATTTGTAAAACATCTCAAATGATTCATGCACACATGTTTTATAGTGTACTTACTCCAAAAAGAAAGGTATGGCATGTTTTAATGAAGGTATAGGATAAATTACTGCAACTGCAGAATTATTTCCTGTGCCTTTTGGTGTCATTTATTAGACATTTGCCTCTTTTTTCTAGAATTCTGCATAGTATATAAACTCCCATTTTTTCCCATAACATTTACATATGTAATATATTATCAAGTCATCTGGGAAAACAAGAACAAAGCATTAAATTTTAAATTTAGTATTTTGCTTTAGGGAAAAGAGCATTACTCTATTAATTTTAATTTTTAACTTTTATTCATTAGTCATTATGTTTCTGAAGAAACTTTCTGTTTTGAGGAAATTTTCCAGTGTCTAAGCATTATGAATTGAAGAATTCCAGTCATGTAAGACTGTAATTGTATTTAAAATATGGATGTCTCTGGGGCACCTAGGTTGGCTAAGCGTCCGACTTCAGCTCAGGTCACAATCTCATGGTTTGTGGGTTCAAGCCCTGCATCGGGCTCTGTGCTGACAGTTCAAAGCCTTGAGCCTGTCTTCGGATTCTGTATCTTCTTCTCTCTCTGACCCTCCCCTGCTCACGCCCTCTCTGTCTCTCAAAAAAAAAAAAATAAAAAAAATGGATGTCTCACTTTATGTAATAATATCTGGCTGAAAATTAGTAGTGCTACCTTAACTTGTTACTAAGTATTACAAATGATCAGTTTATCTATAGGTTGAAGTATGATGGAAAACATTAATTATACCATATAATTTTGTTTATTGCTTTTTGAATATAGATTTTTTTTCATCTCTGTACTTGTTTGGGCAGGAATCAATCAAAGTAGAAATCAACGATTTGTTTTATTTTGAGTTACTTCAGTGTTAGAATAATGTAAAGCCTCCATGTATATTTTACTTTTTGAAGTTAATTCTTTTTTATTTATTAGTTTTTGTTTTTGAAGTCAAATCACTGTCAGTTTGATACCTTTCTCAAATACATAACTTGGCACGTCATTAGAATAGTAAATAAGGCCACGGAGGAGACTGTGATTAACGTGTTGGTTTATAGATGGTTATAAATGCTTTCATTGATAAACTTAGAGCTTTATATTTTTAATTATTTTTTATTTTTATTTTTTTATGTTTTTTTAATAGTTTATTATCAAATTGGTTTCCCTATAATTATTTTTTAAATGATTATTTAATTTTGAGAGAGACAGAGAGACAGAGCATGACAGGGAGAGGGGAAGACAGAGAGGGAGACTCAGAATCAGAAGCAGGCTCCAGGCTCTGAGCTGTCAGCACAGAGCCCGATGCAGGGCTTGAACCCACAAACCATGAGATCATGACCTGACCCAAGTCAGATGCTCAACTGACTGAGCCTCCCAGGTGGCCCATAAACTAAGAACTTTAAAGTGAGATGCAAACAAAAATCCTGTTCTATTGCTGTTAAATGCCTTTCGGTATATATGAATACAAGCCTGTGCTGCCCTCGTCTGTCGCTGGCCCACCAAAAATTTAAATGTGGTTTGGATTCTGAAACGTACAGCCCGGAGAGTGGTTTTTAAATATTTGCGTTGCCACCTGCCCAATACGTAATTTGGAAGTTGGAAAATGATACTGTGAATCTTTGTAGAGGTTTCTTGGATTTGAAAGTTTGGGCAAGATGACCCTGAAGGCCTTTTTGAAATGGGTAATTACTGGTTTGCAAAGATTTTGAAAAATACCTATCAACAGGCTAAAACGATGAGTTGGTAATTGTACGAAAAACAATCTGGTTTGATAAATCAATTTGGTAAGAAATCAGAGCTAAAACTACTGGCGCTGTGCTTGGAGCAGCATCCAGAGCATTGTAGGTACGTCTGGGCTCTTGCCCAGCGGCCTGCCGATACAGAATTTATACTACAAGCCTCTGATTGTTCACTGAGATACATTTATATCCCTCATAATTTGCTAAAACTGATAGATTCAGAACACACTTCTTAAAGTGTAATGTGCAAACAGATCACCTAGAGATCTTGTTAATGAGATCTTGCATATTCTGATCAGTTAGTTCTGGAACAGGACTTGAAAGTCTGCATTTTCGAAAGCCCTTGTGTAATGCCTTGCCTGCTCTGGGTGGGAAGGTTCAGATAAAGGAATGTTATGTACCTCCCGCCGCTCCCCTGCCCCCCACTACCCGCATTCGAGATAGTGTTGTTGATTCTTTTTATCTAATAGTGGTGCTGGATTTGCCCTGGAGCATCTTCAGTTTTAGTTTTGAGTGACATGTGAATACTGATAGATGTAGACGGCTGTCTTCAGTCTGTTGACTGTGGTCCGTCCACTGGGCCATGCCGGGATTAAACTTGAGACCGTAGCATGGCCCTTTGGGTTGCTGAGATGACGAGGTTTCAGATGTCAGTATGAAAGTGAAGATGTCAGAATTTCTTAGAGATGCGGTGAACAGAAAGAAAGGAAATTAATATTTTTACGTGACACTGCTGAACATCAGGTCCGTGCTTAATTCTCACCTCAGCTACTCTTAATTCTCTGACTAAAGTCCCAGGAAGCTCTTTTGAAACTAGAACCCAGTGCTTTGGCAATTAGATTCATGAGGCTTTAATATCTTAGCACAGTGCCCAGCTCCCAAAGTCTCCTTTGCTAATTCTTCTTTCTCTTTCTAACCTTTGAAAGGAGTAAAACTCAGGACTGACCCATTTGTGGTTTCTAAATAGCATCTGTCTGCTGACACCCCTGCGATTTAAGGTTCCCGACCGCGTGTGTCTGCAAACTCCTAGACTCAGCATCCTTGTTGGACAGCTTTGCTTGGGCGACAGTCGATATTTCCAGCGTCACATGTCTCAGCCCTAGTTCTGCGCTCCTCTGTCCTTCCTGGAGTCTTCCCTCCCTGGCCGAAAGCACCTTCGTTCTTCCGGTGGATTGTTGGGCCGGCAGAGAGAACGCTCAGGGTCAAACTTGATTCCCGTCTTTCACGTACTCCTAGATCCTGTCCCTCTGCACAATGTGTCGTTTCTTCCTGGACGTCTCTATGGAATCTGAACACTGCTTGCCGTTCCCTCCGCTGTGACCTGTTCGAGGACCTTTCTCGCCCAGGTGTTGCAGCAGCTTCCACCGCTGCCCTTTCCCGTCTGTTCCCGTAGACTGCTCTTGACACGTGCTTGAAATCTCCCAGTGCTTCCCCAGGGGCAGGTCTTTCGGTGACCCCGAGCCCCGCCTGGCCTGCTGTGTTTGCTGCGCCCCCGCCCCCGCCCCTCAGAGGTAGCGTGCTGGCCTCCTTGTCTCTGGGCCTTTGTGCTTGCAGTTCCCTCTCCTGTGGGTGCTTTTCTGCCAGACATCCACATGTCCCCCCATCAGAGAGGCCTCCCCCTGCTGCTCCAGAGTGGGCACACTTCCCATCCTGTGTCCTGCTGCAGCCCCAGGAATGCCGCTTGGCATAGGGTAGGGGACACAGTGGGGGCCCAGCAAGTATTTGCTGAGTGACAGACAGTAGGTGAGCAGATCTTCTTTGCCTCTCTTTTTCCCTCCTAAGAGAGTTCTTCACAGAATCATGAAATTTCTCTCGATTTTCTAATAGCTGCTGTCTTGATAGTAGGGGTTTTATTTCATGTTTACATAAAACTAAAAATTTGATTCCTGTAGTTTCTGATATGTATTTGGCAACTTTATTTAATTTAGAAGCATCGTTTGGCTGATTCAGCCCTTAATCTTAGATTTCAGGCAGTTAACAATTGTTCTTAAAGTAGGATGTGCATGAAATGAATGGTGACCCAGCCTGCCCCTTAATAAAGACAGCATTTTAGCCAAAGTAGTAAGCTCCTCAAAGCATTGAATTTTTAATCCTGTTTCCTTAATTGATTCATAGAATCCTGTCACCAGATTCGAATCAGTAAAAAACAACCCAAACAAACAGTCCTTTCAACTTTAAATCAATTCATGTAAGGTTACAAAATGTGTAATATTTCATTTGGGCTTGTTGATTTTATACTAATTAAGGGTCACTCCTCTCTGAATGTTTTAGAACTATTGTTGCATTTCCCCTTTCCCCTCTAAAATATGAACTAAACAAAAAATCAATTTCTGTTCAAATCAATCTATAGTTGTGTTTGATTTAGTGTTGTTCAATTCAGCGTGCAGTTAATAAGCCCTGGGTTATGTGTTCAGCTTCGGTGGAGAAGCACTCTTGTTCTCGGGAGTTTATTGCATTATTCTACAGGTTTATGTGCACGGCATGAAGTTCTTAGATCACAGAGCCTCCTGCCTTCAGTTTCTGAGCAGAGATATAAACAAGGTTCACGGCCTGGGGGGAGAGTGACTCTGGTTGTTGGTTTGGGGAAGAGGGAAGTATCCTGTGTGCCAGGCTTTTGGAAAGAGTTGAAATTGGGACTTGCGTTGTTCTGAGCAAAGAAAAATTATGTTGAATAAGACATAGAAGTGAGTGGTTGGTGTATTAAGAGGTAGAATTTTCTTTGGAAAATCACAGACTTTGTGATAGAGAATGATTAAAAGTTGAGTTAGCTATATTAAAATCACAGCCTACCATATCTTTCTAAAACAATTTCTAACTTGTTTTTTATTTATTAAGGCAAGCCGCTTTTTACCGGAACCTATGTCAGCAGCGTTATTTTTAGTTTCTCTGGACATGCCTATTTCTTTGGAATATCCACATATTCACGAAGCTGTTGTGGCATATTTGGAACAGCTGAATTCTGAAAACTACAGTATTTATAAACAAACTGCGGAGGCCGTTTACTCAATCGAATGTACCTGTAACTTCCTGTCTGAAGTTGGGAAGGAGGTAAAAAGTTCTGTAAATGTCTTCCAAATAGTCCTTTGGAAAAACATTTAGAAAACGTAACCTATGCCTACAAACTGATGGACATATAACAGTCGAATGGTGGGGGTGGGATACATAATTACTGCGTTCCCATTTTCCAGATTGAAGTCAGTACAGGTCAAACAAAGACTTTAGAAGACTGATTGGTGTACATTGATGAGACCCAGTGGTTTTTGGAAAGGCAGTAATTATCTACGTCTTAATACTTAATAGAGAGTTCCTTTTTGAAGTGACTTACTTTGTGCGAACACAGTGACAACTGGCACAAACCACTCTCAGGGCCATTTTAGTGCTTCTCCATAGACATATTTGTTTCTTTAATATTTTATAGACTCATTACATATACAAAGAGCCTGATTTTTCATTAAATAAAATCATGAAGTAGATGCAATGTTTAGGTGCAGTGTTATAACAATGATTATGTATTGTTTTTTATCCCTTTTGGAGATACTTTTTGGATATTTAGTATGTCATCAGTGAAGGGGGTTTATGAGTTTTAAAATTGACACTGACTCAGTAGTTGTTTACGGTTTGAAAGTACCAAAATGGGTGCTACAGATCCTAAACAACTAGGAAATAAATTTTTATTCCTTTTGTTTCCTACAGTGGAAGCTATCTCAAGCTCTCAGTTCTAATTTTCCTTTATTTACTGGTTATTTTTTCCTTTTCTTTTGCCATTCCTCACTGCTACTGGCTTCTTGTTCCTTCCACGATAGAAGTTCAGAATGTCAAGTTATTCCTGTGACACTCTGCCTGGGCAGTTAATCATGATGCTTTATGTTCGTAGAGGCGGGGAGGGTGTAGAAGAGGTGAGGAGGTGGAGGCGGGGAGGGTGTAGAAGGGAAGTGCATCATACAACACATGAGTCCTGCCTCGAGTCTGCTGCTAGGAGGGAGAGAGGGCTGCAGACTGGCATGGAACAAGGCCACTCGATCGTAACCGTGAGGCTACTTCGAGGTAAAAAATAGTCTCCTGTGGCATTTAGCTAGGAAGCTCCCCCGCGTGGCTGACAGTTTTCGTTACTGTTAGGAAAGTGGACTTAAGCAAATGTGAACAGTCTCGGGGTCCTTGAATGATCTAATTTCTTGAGGTTGCTTAGTTAGCTGTTGAGAATTCTACTGTATGTGAACTTGACATTTACTGTTCCATTCTGCTGTTTTTGTAGGGAGAGAAGAACCTCTTAGAGTTAGTGGAGCTGGCAGACCAAGGCTTGCGAAGCTTTCCCTGTCATCAGCATCTGCCCCTAATAAAGGAGACCGTCTGCATGTGTTCAAAGATGTAACGTTTGCTTTCTCGCTGTGCTTACGTCAGTAGAGGACGTGTTGTGTGTGTGTGCGCTTAGGCAACATGAAAGCAGAACCGGCCTTATTGTTACTGGCTTTTTGATTAAAATTCTTTTTATATATGTTTGACCTCTGAACTGTAGATGTGTAGCTGCATTAGGGCAGTTAGCTATTTTATAGGGTAAACCGTAAAAATGCCACACCTACAATCAAAATGAATTATCCTGGGACTTTTTATACATTTGTTTTGGTGTCTAAACAAACCAAGTATTCAAGCATGTTTGTTTATTTATTTGTTTATTTATTTTATTTATCTCTAAAGTTTTGATTAATAACTTAAATTGAGGGTTTTTTCTACTGTTTTTTCTTTTTTTTTTTTATTAATAGTTAATTGTCAAATTGGTTTCCATGTAACACCCAGTGCTTCTCCCCACAAGTGCCCTCCTCCATGACCATCACCCCCTTCCCTCCTCCCCCTTCAACCCTCAGTTCCTTTTCAGTATTCAATAGCCTCTCAAGTTTTGTGTCCCTCTCTCTCCCCAACTCTTTCCCTCTTCCTCTTCCCCTGGTCCTCCATTAGGTTTCTCATGTTCTCCTGTTAGACCTGTGAGTGCAAACATATGGTATCTATCCTTCTCTGCCTGACTTATTTCGCTTAGCATGACACCCTCAAGGTCCATCCACTTTTTTAAATGTAAGTTTCATTGCTTCCTACCTTTGTCCTATATGGATTTTTAGAATGTGTCATGCACTGTTAATTTATTTTGAAGAGATTGGAGCAGATTCCTATGTAGGAAAGTGAATTCCATGAGAATAAATATTGATTAAGCATGGGATTTATTTGTTTCTTTATTACCTCACAGTTACTGTGCTTGTGTGTGTGTGGTAAGAACATTTAAGATCTGTTTTCTTAACAAGTGTCAAGGATACAATATAGTATTATTAACTCTGGTCCTTACAGAGTACGTTAGATCTCCAGAACTTATTCATTCTGAGTAACCGAAACCTTTTGAACAACTTGCTGTATTTCCCCTGTTCCTCATTCCCGGGCGCCACCATCCTGCTCTCTGCTTCTAGGAGTTTGAGCCCCTTCGATCACACCTGTAAATGCGGTCATGCAGTGTGTTTGTCTTTCCGAACCTGGCTTATGTTACTTCGCATAATGGCCTCCTGCTTCATCCACGTTTTCACAAATGTTGTCACAAATGATGGGATTTCCTTCCTTTTTAAGGCTGAATAATATTCCATTGCACATATACACCACATTTTCTTTACTTGTGTATCCGTTGACAGACAGTAGGGTTGTTTCCATATACGGTTACCCTGGACCGATCCAGGTTTGAACTGTGAGGCTAATGCAGAATTTTTTCAGAAAATATATGTGGTGTACTATACACGCCTTTTCCCTTCTGATTGTTTAAACTTTTTTTCTCTAGCTTTCTTTATTATAAGAATACAATGTATAATGCATATACCATACAAAATATGTGTTATCGACTGTTAAGTTATTGGCACGGTTTCTGGTCAACAGTAAGCTATTAGTAGTTGAGTTTTTGAGGAGTCAGAAGCTATACATGGGTTTTTAACTGCATGGAGGTCGGTGCCTCTCACCCCTGTGTTGTTCAGAGGTCAGCTGTATTGGTTGTTATTCATAACACTGGGATGAACATGGGAGAACAGATATTACTTTGTGATACTGATTTTATTTCCTTTGGATTTATAATGAGAAGTAGGATTGGTGGATCATATGGTAGTTCTATTTTCAATTTTGAGGAAACTGTACAGTTTTCCATAATGGCTATATCAATTTACATTCCAAATATGGGTTTTTAAAGACTTTTTCAGGTACTTAAAAAAATTTTTTTTGATGTTTATTTTTGAGAGAGGGAGAGAGAGAATGTGAGCGGGGAGGAGCAGAGAAAGGGAGACAGACTCTGAAGCAGGCTCTGAGCTGTCAGCACAGAGCCTGACGTGGGGCTTGAACTCATGAACCATGAGGTCACGACCAGAGCCAAAGTTGGACGCTTAACTGGTTGAGCCACCCAGGCACCCCTTTGGGTACTTTTTAAGAGACTATTTTCTGCCTTGAAACGAGTGATTGGGGAAATATTAATATTGGGTTAGTCGAATAAGATCCCAGTTAGAGGAATTGGAGTAGGAAGAAACCCTTTCCAATATTCTTTTCAATCTCTTTAGTAACTCACTCACCTTAGATGTCTTGGATGTTTTACCTTTCTCCCAGCTGGAAATCGGCACAGGCCAGTCCATTACTTCAAGGAGAAAGTCAGAAGGTGTTGCTCCGAATGTTGTCTCACCCATTACTGCAAGTGAAGGTTGAAACTTACAACTGCTGTTTGGAAATTATTAAGGTGGGTTTTTGGTTTTTGTTTTATTTTGTTGTGTTTTGGGTGGGGAGAGCTAATAGTGGATAGATTCTTCCTCCTTCCTTCCTTCCTTCCTTCCTTCCTTCCTTCCTTCCTTCCTTCCTTAGCATTTTATTTTATTTTTAAAGTAGGCCCCGTGCCCAATGTGAAGCTTGATCTTATAACCCTGATATCAAGAGTCTCATGCTCTACCTACTGAGCCACCCAGCCGCCCCTGGATTTTCTTATTAAAACTAAAATTAACAGGGTGTGTGTGTGTGTGGAGGGGGGAGTTCCTGGATGGCACAGTTGGTTAAGCATCTAACTTCAGCTCAAGTCATGATCTCACAATTTGGGGGTTTGAGTCACACATCGGGTGGGCTCTGTGCTGACAGCTCAGAGCCTGGAGCCTGCTTCAGATTCTGTCTCCCTCACTCTCTGCCCTTCACCTTCTTGTGCTGTCTCTCTCTCTCTCAAAAATAAATAAACATTAAAACATTTTTTTTAAAAACAGCAACTTTAAAATTAGGGATGGCTGGGTGGCTGAGTTGCTCAGTCTAACTCCAGCTCTTGATTTTGGTTCCAGTCATGATCTCACAGTTCATGAGTTTGAACCCACACCGCATGGAGCTTGCTTGGGATTCTCAATCTTTTTCCCTCTCTCTGCTTCTCCCACACTCTCGTTTTCTTTCTCCTCTCTTGAAAATAAATAAACTTAAGAAAAACACTGTATGCAGAAAAAGCATTTGATAAAATACAGCATCCTTTCTTGATAAAAACCCCCAAGAAAGTAGGGATAGAAGGATCATACCTCAAGATCATAAAGACCATAAATGAAAGACCCACCACTAACGTCATCCTCAATGATGAAAAACCATGAGCTCTTCCCTTAAGGTCAGAAACACGACAAAGATGTTCACCCTCACCACTGTTAGTCAACATAGTTTTGGAGTCTTAGCCTCAGCAATCAGACAACAGAAGGAAATAAAAGGCATCCAGATTGGCAAAGAGAAAGTAAAACTTTCACTCTTTGCAGATGACCTGATATTCTGGTAAACCCAATGACTTCAAGAAACTGCTAGAACTGATACATGAATTCAGTAAAGTCACAGGATATAAAATCAATGTACAGAAGTTGGTTGCATTTTTATACACCAGTTACAAAGCAGCACAAAGAGAAATCGAGGAATCGATCCCATTTACAATTGTACCAAAAACTGTAAAATACCTTGGGTTAAACCAAGCCAAAGAGGTGAAAAATCTATACACTGAAAACTATAGAAAGTTTATGAAAGAAATTGAAGATGACACAAAAAATGGAAAAACATTCCACGCTCCTGGATTGATACTACTCAAGGCAATCTCCATATTCAGTGCAATCCTTATTAAAATAACACCAGCATTCTCCACAGAGCTAGAACAAACAGTCCTCAAATTTGTTTGGAACCAGAAAAGGCCCTGAAGAGCCAAAGCTATCCTGAAAAAGAAAACCAAAGTTGTAGGCATCACAATTCCAGACTTCAAGCTGTATTACAAAGACGTAATCATGACAGTATGATACTGGCACAAAAACAGATCAGTGGAACAGAATAGAGAACCTAGAAATGAACTCACAAACATATGACCAACTAATCTTTGACAAAGCAGCAAAGAATATTCAATGAAAAAACACAGCCTCTTCAGCAAATGGTGTTGCGAAAATTGGACAGCAAAATGCAGAAGAATGAACTTGGACCACTTTCTGATACCATACACAAAAATAACTCAAAATGGATGAAAGACCTAAATATAAGACAGGAACCCATCAAAATCCTAGAGGAGAAAACAAGCAACAGCCTCTTTGACCTCAGGTGCAGCAACCTCTTACTTGGTATGTCTCCGGAGGCAAGGGAAATAAAAGCAAAAATGAAATATTTGGACCATGTCAAGATTAAAAGCTTATGCAGAGCGAAGGAAATAATCAGCAAAACTAAAAGGCAAGCGACAGAATGGGAGAAGATATTTTCAAATGACATCAGATAAAGGTTAGTATCCAAAATCTATAAAGAACTTATCAAACTCAACACTTCTGCCCCCCCCAAAAAAAGTCCACTGAAGAAATGGGCAAAAGACATATATCGACACTTTTCCAAAGGAGACATCCAGATGGTTCACAGACATATGAAAAGATGGCCAACGTCACTCATCATCAGGGAAATACAAATCAAAATTACCATGAAATACCACCTCACACCAGTCAGAATGGCTGAAATTAACCACTCAGGCAACAACAGATGTTGGTGAGGATGCGGAGAAAGAATCTCTTGCACTGCTGGTGGGAGTGCAAACTGGTGCAGCCGCTCTGGAAAACAGTGTGGAGGGTCTTAAGAAAATGAAAACTAGAGCTACCCTACGACCCAGCAATTACACTGCTAGGTATTTACCAAGGGATACAGGTTTGCTGTTTTGAAGGGGCACATGCACCCTGATGTTTATAGCAATACTATCGACAGTAGAGTATGGAAAGAGCCCAAGTGTCCATCAATATATGTGCATGACACCCATATATATACATACCATGGAGTATTAGTCAGCAATCAAAAAGAATGAAATCTTGCCATTTGCAACTTCATGGATGGAGCTGGAGGATATTATAAGCAAAATTAGTCTGAGAAAGACCTATCATATAACTTCACTCATATGAGGAATTTAAGATACTAAACAGATAAACATAAGGGAAGGGAAGCAAAAATAGTACGGCAACAGGAAGGGGAACAAAACATGAGAGACTCTTAAGTATGGAGAGCAAACAGGGTTGCTGGAGGGGTTGTGGGTGGGGGGTCGGCTAAATGGGTGAGGGGCAATACGGAATCTACTCCTGAAATCATTGTTGTGTCATATGCTAACTAACTTGGATGTAAGTTAAATAATACATAAATTAATTAAGACATGTTATTTAATGATGGAAGTCTTGTAAGAAAATGTTGATTTCTATCATGTATTCAAAAGAGATTTCTCTGCTCAGGAAAAAATTTAGGTTATTTGACTTGAATGTTATAGTGTTAGCTCTGTTTTCTTCGTAATATTTTTCTCTTTAAGAAAATACCTTTTTATCTTTTTAAGTTATAAAACGTTTCAGCATAGAATAGTACATAAAATATTAACTATTTCAGTATTGAAAAGAATATTGTACATAGATCAGTATTGAAAGATATGTTTATGAGTACTCTGAAAATATACTCTTATGTTTATCATTCTTGTAAATACTAGATGAAAGAGATGTTTACATTTTGCCAGTTTTGCTTCCGACCCTCTTTTAAATTCAGAGAAATAAAAATATTAGTTACAACTGAGGCTTCTTTCCTTTTTCCTCTTCTTTCATCCACCAAGACAATCACTCTTACAAAGTTGGTGTTTGTCCTTCCATCCATGTGTTTTATATATTTGTACTACGTATATGTGTCTTTATAAATAATATATACACTTGTTTTTTCTGCTTAAAAAAGTATATAATTTCATAGTGTACATATGTTTTGTTAGCTGATGGCTTTCGTTTAATAGTTGGACTCAGATCTTACCAGTTCATTCATCTTAATTGCTCTTTAGATTGAAAATACTTTCTACGTATTGATACATATTTCAGTTCATTCTACTTTTTACTAGAATAAGGATTTCAATATATTCATTGACAGTCTGTAACTGATAGTACATGCATGCCTTGATTTTACCTTATTCTTGAATGATAGTTCAGGCGGATAGAGAACTATGGATCTGTTGCTGTTTTTCTGTAGCACTTTGCCAAGAATGTTTTGTTCTTGTTTGGCTTCTATCATTGTTGAGAAGTCTGCTATCAATTAAATTATAATTTCCTTGTGTGTGTGTGTGTGTGTGTGTGTGTGTGTGTGCGCACACATGTTGTCTGGTTGTTTTTAACAGCTTTTCCTTGTCTCCAGTGTTCTGTAGTTTCCTTACAGTGTGCCTTTATGTTCATTTTTATTTATCTTGTGTAGCACTCTTTAGCTAAAAGACTCATTTCTGCCTTCATTTCTGGATAATTCTTCATCACTGCCTTTTATCGTATCCTTACTGCTCTCTCCAAATAGAACTCTCATTTGATCTCGGTAGGCGTGCCTTTCAAGTCCTCTTTCACATTTTCCGTATCTTTTTTTGATTTGTTTGGATGGAACTCCTCAGTGCAGTCATTCAGTATGCTAGTTCTTTCCTCAGCTATGTCTAATTTGCTTTTTAAAAATTGTAGTAAAATATACATAACACAAAATTTACCACTTAATCGTGTACAGTTAAGTGTCATTAAGTGTGTTCACATTGTTGTGCAACTGTCATCATTTTCCATCACCAAAACTTTGGAAGTCTGTACCTATTAAACAGTAACTTCCCAGTCTCCCTTCCACCGGCCCCTGGTAGCCATCATTCTACTTTCTGTCTTAGTGAGACTGTGCTTGGTACCTCGTATAAATGGAATCATAGAGAATTTCCTTTTTTTTTACTTAGTGTGATGTTTTCAGGGTTCATTTATGTTATAGCATATATCAGAATTACATTCCTTTTTAAAGGCTGTATAATATTCTGCACGTAAATATCACATTTGTTGAAGCCCACCCTCTGTTCGAGGAGATTTGGGTTGTTTCCCTCTTTTGGCTGTTGTGAATGATGCTTCGTTGAACGTGGACATACAGATGTTTGTTTGAGTCCCTGTTTTTATTTCTTTTGAGTGTGTGTCCAGAAGTAGGATTGCTAGATCATATGGTAGTTCTATTTTTAATTTTCTGAGGACCTGCCATGCTGGTTTTCATAGTGGCTGCCCCACTTTACGTCCCTACCAGTAGTGCATAGAGCTTCCAGTTTCTCTGCATGGTCCCCAATAGTTGCTACTTTTTGGTTTTTTTCTTTTTAAAAATATATACGTATTTTTAAAAGTTTATTTATTTATTTTGAGAGAGAGAAAGCATTTGTGTAGGGGAGGAGTGGAGAGAGGAAGAGAAAATCCCAGGTAGGCTACAAGCTCACAGTGTAGAGCTGGACACAGAACTGGGTTCTACCAACCAAGAGATCATGACCAGAGCCAAAATCAAGACTCCAAGGCTTGGATGCTTAGCCGACTGAGCCACCCAAGTGCCCTTGTTTTTTCTTTTTTATAAATATCAACCACCTTGATCTCATCATTGTTGCTTTTAATTTATTCATCAAGTTTTAAATTTTACTTACTGCATTTTTCATTACTATACTTTTTCTTTGCTTTTTTAAAATACTTTTTAAAATATTTTATTTTTGAGAGAGACGGTATAATCAGGTGAGGGGCAGAGAATGAGGGGAACAGAGGACCCGAAGCAGGCTCCACACTGGCAGCACAGAGCCTCATGTGGGGCTTGAACTCACGAACCATGAGACCATGACCTGAGCCGAAGTTGGAGGCTCAACCATCTGAGCCATCCAGGCGCCCCTCTTTGTTTCTTTTTTAACTTACTGTTTTCCTAAAAGTCTTTCATTTTCTTCTTTTGCCTCTTTGAAAATTTTAAACATACTAATTTTATAATCTTATTTAGATCATTCTATTATATGGAATGCTTTCATTTATTATGGCTATTGAATCTCTTTTATGTTGTTTTCAGCAGATGCGTGGCTTTTGATTGTAAGGTTATCTTTGGCAGGTAGTTTATACTGTGGGATTCTGATATTCTGTAGACAGTGGTTTCATAAGTGCTTCTGCCTAGTTTTCAGGGATTTGACAGAGTTGGTAAGTACCATAGCCTGGAAAGGCTTGGTAGGAAGTTATATCTTCATTTAATATGTTGAAGTACATCAACAAGTAATATGTTGATGAGTACATCAAAAGAGCTGGTGGAGAGGGAAAGGTAGAGGGTGACAAATGGCTAATTAAGAGACGCTAGTGCCTTTGAAAGTTGAAGGCTTTGGGATCTAGAATATTGATGGCTAATTGAACGTAGGTGGGCTTAGGTGTAGCAGCAAGTTGAATTCCATATCCTCTTTGAGATTGAGAGTAAGTGGTATTTGCAATGTGTTTGAAATGATTGGTGTGAGTGGAGGTTTGATACGATCAAGTAAGAGGATTTGGGAGTTGCACTGAGAGCTCAGTTGATTGTCTTAATAATCTTATTAGTGAAACTAGTCTACTTTTTATGGTTATCTTTGGCTAGCTATTTGTGGTTTGGGAGAAGGTGAACGTTTGGATCCGTGGATCATTGAGGTTTTTCCTTGAGGATGGGAGGGAAGGCCTTTGGTGAAAGTGAGCTACAGAGTTGAAGTGATAGCCCATAGAATCAGAGGAAGTAAAGGCCAGAGGGAAGGAAGTAGGAGGGATTACACACGGGAGGTCAAAGAAGTAGTATGTTACAAAGTGTTAAGCAAGGTAGAAACCTGTATTCATGATTTTAGAGGGAACCCCATGAAAGCTAAGTTGAAGTGTTCCTGAGACATGGGGCAGGTAACGTTGTTGAGATGAGTAGGTCCAGAAGCTGAGATCCGTGTGTGTGGGATTGTCCTTACACTCAGAACTTTGGGATGGCGGAATTGGCTTTGATGTTCAGATCCTTGACGTGGATTTAAAATAATTCCTTGGAATGCCTTGCCAACCACCATAAAGCTTTGAATTTTATTCTAAGTACAGTGAGAAGCTATGAATGATTTGATCTGATTACCTTTTTTAAAAAAAGATCACTCTTCCTATTGTGTGGAGAATCCATTGTCAGGGGTCCAGAGTGGGAGCAAATTCCGTCTAAGCCAGTTCCACTGTAGTGGCCCCAGTGAGATATGATGATGTGCAGTGCAGGGAAGACAGTGAATTCAGGACACGTTATGGTCGGAGAGGTGGTTGGTCTGCTGGTAAGGGGAGGAGGGTATAGAAAGTGTCAAGCGGGAGTTCTGGGGTTTGGGATTTAGTAGTTGTCCCCAGTGTTGGATTGTGGATTGGATAGAATTGTTTGAACCTGTTAAAATTTGAGATGCCTTTTTACATCTAATTGGAGATGCTAATTAGATGATTGAATACAATAATAATAATAATAAGATGGTGGCAGTAATAGTGATAACAACTCACACTTATTCTGTATATCATGTACTTTTATAAATGTATTCTCTCACTTAATCTTTATAACAACACTATGAGGTATGTATTATCTCTTGAAAAATCAGAGATGCTATGGACTTGTCCACAGTCTAGAAGTAGTAACTAGAGTAAGTAAAGCTGGACTTGAACCTAGGTAATCTGACTCCTAAACTCCATTCTTAAGCTTTATTCCAAACTGTCTCTGGAGCGTGCAGCCCAGACTGGCTGTAAAATTTTGAGTCATCAGCACAGAGATGGTGCTGAAAGCCACAGGCCGAGGTGGGTCATCTGGTGGGAGCCCAGGAGGTGAGGCCCGGAGGGTCTAACGAGTTGGAAGGTGGCCGCAGCAGGAGCCACGGAAATAGAGACGTGTCTGAGGGGAGAGGGGAGTATGGTATCCTGGGCGGAGGCAAATGACGGCAGGGGTGAACCCATTGGGTTTGGCGTCACGGAAGTTGACAGGAGGCTTCTGTGGGGCCTGACGTCCCGCTGGTGTGGGTGGAGGGCAACCTGGGACCAAGTCAGGACTCGTGCTGTGTTGCGATGGGGAACTGGAAGATGGCCTGTTAGCAGCAGGGGCGTGTTGGGTCCGGGGACCCCGAGAGTGTGTGTCAGAGTCATGGGACCAACCCTGGGAAGAAAGGAAGTGCCAGTGCTTGGAGAAGCAGCACGCAGGTGCAGGAACTGAATCATGGTGCAGGGAGGCGCTCAGGATGCAGGTCGGCAGGCAGGAGTGGTCTTCCATGGGATTCCTGGTGCGTTCTGGGTGGTAAACAGACCGGTATAGGTAAGCTGACTGTTTAGTGATGAGAGAAGAAGGGTATTTCATAAAGGATTACATCTTATTCCCATTAAGAAACTGAAGGTCAGAGAGTTTAGGTGTTTGGAGGAAGTAAGTGACAGAGCCTTTATTAAACCATAGGCCAAGGCTATGCTCTTTCAAAAGCTCGGAACATACAGTTGGTGTCTGACATGAAGTTAAAGTATAGAGAGAGATATATGTATGTGTATATATAGATACGTGTGTGTATGTGTACATGTGTGTGTGTGTAACTTTTTGATCTCTGAATTATTGGTAGTGGTTAGGAAGTAGAATTTTGCAGCATGCAGAAAATTTCATTTCTGAGTCTTTGTTGATTTTATTTTTACCTTTAAATTCTATGAATACTTCAGGGAGCTTTTTTCCCCCTTTCTCATCTGAGGCAGTCCCTAAGAAAATGTTTTTCTCTAGCTCAGATTGAGAAAAGAATTGTGATTATGAGTCTGTACTTGTATTCAGTGATGTGTTATCAATATGTTGATGATAAATGTCATGCATATGTGTTGTCCTTCCTTCCCCCCCAAAACTCCAAGTCTATTTTCATTTGAATTTTGTTTTTCTTTCTCAAATCTCAGTAAGCAAAATGTAAACACCCTGGGATCAGTTTATTATGGTATTTTTTTTATTCTTGTCATTATGAACAGTGGTAAGAGATTATGATTGCCTCAGGAGTTTGGTTATTTATCAAAAGTCTGCTTGTTGGCAGAAAGTAACATAACACATATATCACGTAGACTCAAAAACTCGGGCAAGAGGAAGTTTTTTGTCCTCTATGCGGTAAAAGCAAAGTTTCAATGAAGTGAAAAACTGTAAGCAGAAGAAAGGCATCCCTTGGAGAGCTAGCATCACTACAGATTTTTAAAATTATTTTACAGGAATGTTTAGGTGTCCATAACGTCACTAAACCTGTGTCTTCACTTTGTAACGGAATTCATTTTCTACTTCACCCGAAAGTTCTGTATGAAATCTCTGCATTTGGCCTTCAGGAGCCCAAAACTGAGGTATGCCGTGTTAAGAGTAAATGCAAAAGACCAGTGTAATTATATGATACTCAGTTAAGTGAAGATAATATTCTCCTATAACTAGACAGTGTGATGAGAAGCTGAAAACTTGCTTTTGATGGATGGGGTTAGTGAAGGTGTTACTTACATAAGAAGATGTTAAGGAAAACGTGAGAATCAAAATATAGGACATGTTCTCAAAGAATTCCGATGATGCTGTTTATGTTTTTATGTAAGATCTGAACTGTACAGTACTTATAGCAAGCAGGTTATATCATTAGGGAAATTTTTATTTAATGGAAAAATATACCTTAAATTAAAAAAAAATCATTAGGGAGGAAGACGGTTGGGAATGTAAGACAAGAGGAAGGTGTGGCGTATGCACGTCTGAAGGGAAGCCATGTTAATTAGAGCACCTTTCCAGAGTTTACAAGGGCTTACAGGACGTGAGGTGGCCAGCGGGAGACCTCACTCTGTCGCATTCTTTGATCCTGTTGTCGAGCAGGTGAATGCTGCCGCCAAGGCCGTCCTGATGTATCTGCTGCAGGGGCGGCTGATGATGACCGCGGCCACCTGGAGCAAGTTTACTGAGTCCCTGTGTCCTGTCCTTCCCGTGCTGCAGGTACTCTGAGCGAGTCCCCACTTCCCGTCCCTTCGTCTTGGGTGAGCGGGACTGACGGCAGTGCGGGCACAGGGCCGAGCTGGTGCGGGACCAGGGCGCGGGCACCAATGCGGGGCAGCGAGCAGGCGCGGGTGGCCTCTGTCATGTCAACTGTCTGGCTGGGAGGCTACGAGGCGAGGCGCAGTTTGGGACTGAAATGACTCAAAACTAGAGCGCAGCCTTCTGTGAGGCTTTAGGCGAAGCGGCCGCGCTGGTCACCAGGTTATGTGGCCGACCGGGCCTGTGAATTCCGTGCGGACGTGCTGATGAGCGAGCCCTGGATTAAGGGGTTCTGGGAACCAGGCGTTTCCAGCACCCTGCTGGGGGGTGGAGGAGGAGGGAGGGGGCGTTCAGGGCGCTCCCCCGCCTCCCCGCTGTGGGTGAGGAGCTGGAGATGGGAAGCACCAGCACGGTCTAGAACAGTCCCTGAGAGGAGGGTGCCCTTCATCTCTGCCGCTGGGCGCAGGCCTCGTCCGGGAGGGGGCGCCACTGCCAGAACCCCGGAAAGTCGCCCCGGAAGTTCCCAGTGCGGTTTGTGAGTACCGCTGCGTGGGAGCCTCTGACCTTCTTTTGCCAAACGACTGTCCGGCTGAGTTGAAGGAAATTGAGGAGTTGCTCACTGGCCGATACGCGTCTCACTTTGAAGTTAGAGGGTCCAGCGGCATGTGTGCAGCAGGTGGTGATCTCTCCTCTCCTGACACCCGGCAGGGCTACGCGGACACGGAGGACCCCCTGGGGAGCTGCGTTCTGCTGCTGAGCCAAGCAGGTCCCGACTCCAAGGAAGGGGCCCTCCCCGGCCCCGCGCACCTGAGGTCCCTGCTGCGGCTGCTGCTCGTGAGGAAGCCGGCGTGAGTGGCGTGCGGGGACGGGGACGCGCGGGGATGTGCGGGACATGTGGGGTGTGCGAGACGTGCAGGGACTCACGGGGACATGCGGGGACGTGTGGGGACGCGCAGGGGGAGGTGCGGGACGTTTGGGACTTGCGAGACGTGCGGGGGATTGGGACGCGCAGGGACATGTGGGGACGCGCGGGACCGCTCCTTGCTCCTTTATCAGACCGACGGAGACCCCAGTGTGACACCGAGCAGACGTGGGGACGGGCCTCTGGGTGCTTCCCCGACCCCGTTGCTGTCCTCTCGCTGCGGACCGGTCTGTTCCGGTGCCCAGGGCACGGGCTGGTGGCGAGCAGGTGGCGAGCAGGCTGTGGGGACACCGGGACGCCCGCGTCGTCTTCTCCTTAGACGTCATCGGCCTCTCTGCCCACACGTTTGTTCTGAAAATGAAGCCTTCAGAGTGGTGTAGTGGCCAAGTGGCCGTAGACCAGAGTACTAGACTACGTGGCGTTTTAATCTGGTTCCTCCTCTTATTTAGGAAACAGAGAAAGTGTTCTTTTCTCCACCATTAGCGTGTCATTTAAACTACATGAAGAAAAATGCTTTGTCTCCCCTCCCTGTCTGTCAGCACGGCATGGCTCTTCTCTGTTGCTCTCCTGAGGTAGCAGTGGTTAGGGTTCCCTCACGGAGAAGGGAAAAGCGCTTACAGTTAGGGGGATCCGCAGTGGTGAAGATGAAGAGCTGGTGGAAGGCTGGGAGGAACAGATGTCCTTTTGATGGTGGATAATTTTTGCTTTCCTCAAACTTCACATCAGGATAATACAGTGGATTATTTATAAACAGATGCTCAGACTGTCAGACTGAAAAATGAGGAAGTAGGTGGAAATAATCTAACACACTTAGAGAATGTGGGGAGGAAAACCAAGAGAAGACACAGTAAAACCGTCCAGCCTGGAGGTGAAGTTCCATGGAGCAAAGTGGTGCAGGCAGGGGGGGCCTCCGCATGCCTGGCGCAGTCTCTGTTAATGTGCTAAGCGGCACACCGCGGCCCAGCTTTGGTGATTTAACACCACAGACCTTTGTTTCCTGTGCACCTCTGGGGGCCCATGGTCTCCGGGTTAACTTATCAGGCAGGACACCGCAAGGACTTAGAGGTCCCCTCCCTGGAGCCCTGGGCCCGGCCAGACCACTCTTCCGGTACGGTGATTCTATCACTCACAACTCAAAACTGGCAATTGCTTATTTGATCTCACCTGATTAATTCTACCCTATCCCACCAGCCCGTGAACTCCACGTGGGCAGGAGCCCTGTCCCCTGGCTGGTCTTTATGTCCTTAGAACTTCATAGAGCGCTGTGGACATCAATATGCTCAGAACAGATTCGTCGAGGGAAATAAATGGAGTAACTGGACTCGGGTAGTACTTGCTAAACCTAAAAAGATGCTAAATTTACGTCCTAGAGGAGATGCATAAGTTATGTGCTTTCCAGTCCAGCCCCTCACTGGGGTCGTGCCTGTCCCTGAACTGGCAGCCCCAGAGTTTCATACCAGTGGCAGTGGCTTGGGACGAAGGCAGCAGAGGTACAGGGGGAAGGCGGCCTGACTTCTCACAGCACCTTGGAGTAAATCTTAAACTCTGAAGATGGTATCTGTTAATAATATTACTGTACATGTCTGCTCTCTGTTAGATTTGGCAAGTGCTTAGTGATGTCAGCTGTGCCTAAGAGCCGTGGTGGGTCCTGGGAACGCGACAGCATGCCCCGCGGGCACGGCGCTGCCCGCACAGAACTGGGTGTGCGGTGGGGGCGAGAGCATTTCCCGGTTGCACCTTGTTATGAGTTGTAATGAGGCGAGATTGTTGTCGTGATTCAGAACTCAGGGCGGTGGGACCGCACAGCAAGGTGGCCCAGCCTTGGCCGCGGCGGGGAGGTCTCCCTGAAGACGCAGGTCTTAACTCTTGGTTTACAAGCTGTGCTTACAAGCTGGAACTTGGAACTTGGATTTCTTGCTTACAGTCTGCCCAGTGTTTATACAGTTCAGGAACCTGTCAGAGCAGAGGTCGAGGCCTGGTTGTCTCACTGTCCCTCAACTCCGTGCCCTTTGTCCGCTTGATGGTGTTTGTCTTTCCATTTCATTGTCTAATGGCATCTAATATTTAGTCTTTTCTTGAAATCTCCCACCTCTCCACGGAAATGACCTTAATCCTAATCCCTTCCAGATAAAGCAGAATTTTGATGGGAGTCACAAATATTTGCATTTTCTTATTTTTTAAAGTTTATTTGTTTATTTTGACAGACAAGCACAGGCAGAGAGAGAGAGAGAGTGGGAGAGAGAGAATCTCAGGAGGGCGCCACGCTCCTAGTGCAGAGCCTAGAGGGCTTAGTCGTACCGTCTGAACCATGAGATCGTGACCTGGGCTGAGCTTGAGTTGGACGCTTAAGTGACCCAGGCGCCGCTGCATTTTCTTATTTGAGAAGAATCTGTGTAACCCCTAATAAAATAATGTTCTCATAGATTGTTAAGACGTCACATTTTGGTGATTAATATGATTGCTTTCCTGGAGGTTTGACATAATGTTTATACTCCGTTCATGAGTCCGTGATGATTTTTGATTTTGAGTTAGATCACTGGACTTGGAATCAGGAGTTAGGGATGGAATTTGCAGGTTAATCTATTGCAGTTGACTCTGGTATTGACAGTGGACTGTGAAGTTGATAGTCTCAGTGAGTCTGTCTCTTCACTTGTTACCATAACTTGATTATTTTTATTTCTGATGTTTATTTACAAATATAAAATTGATAAGATAATTGTAGTCAAACACTAAATGTTTTAGTAAGAAAATGAAATACCTTCATTAGTAATGCCAGTATAAGCATAGCTAATTATTGTGTCAGTACACAATGCTTTGTGATTGTAGGTTTTTAAAACTTATAGACATCATATATTCCAGACCGTTGATTGAAACACTTTGTTTCTTTAGGGTCCGTTCACTAGCAGTAAAGCTCCTAGCCCGTCATCTTACAATGGAGGACGGGGCGAATGTAAAGCGTCCTTCAATAGATGCCCAGCTTCTCTCCAGGGTAACTAATTTATTCATCGTAAAGAAACCTATCGAACTCAAGTTGGATGACAGGAAAGAACTGATTATTAAGGTGAGTGTAACTTTTGAGTTTATTTCGTGCTTACCTGCTGTATTTGCATGTCACACAGTTAAGTCATGTTCTTCAGTGACCTTACGCATCTGAGAGAAGTGCCGGCGACCTTCAGGTGCGGTTATTCTCGGTCGTTTGAAGTTGTCTTCTGCGTTTTCTGGCTTCTGGGTACATTTATGTCTTGAATAAAAATTTCTTGGATTTCTTTGGTGCCTACGACCTGCCTGACATTGTATCGTTTTCATTTAATATATATGCTGAAAATGCAAATTAATTGGAATGATAATTAAATACATTATAGGGTTAATGTAGTGGAAAGAAACTCTGTCATGACTCTTAGAAACAAATACTACTGATGTAACAACTATCGGAGCTTCTTCTTATTACGTTGGAAATAGCTGATAAGTCAAAAGGAGACCATTCCTATGACAAAAGTTATCAGCTCTTCATTGTAAGAGGAAAAAAGTAATAATATGGGTGACAAAGGGACTTCCTCTTAAGTGTCATAGTGGTTCTGGGAATTTGTCGTTAACCTCTTTTGTACATCTTTGGCTCTTTCTGTGCCTCCGGAGATGTAGCACCCATTTCCCCATCGTTAGCCAGGGCCATGCCGCATCATCCTGGCCCAGGGCAGGGGCAGATGAGGAAAGCTATTCGTGTCATCACTGATTTGTCCCTGTGCTTTATAGCTTCTCTTGTGACTTCAAATATGCAGTCTATCTGTTTTTATGTAAGTTTAGACTCACCCTCCAAAGCCTGTTGTGGTATTGTACAGCTGCAAGTGTTACCGTAGATTTTTTAAGTGGGGAGACATATTCGGTGTTCTTCTGGCCTAAGCATCCATGGCCGTGTGGCAGCCCTCGGAGGAGGATCAGAGGACCTGCCCCGACCCCACGCCGGGTCCTGCCGGGGCTCCCTGAGCACTAGCCGCTGGTAGTTGCTCCTGTGCCCTGTGTGAGATATGGAGGTGGTGGGGTGAGGGGTTCTAGTACAGTCTTTGTGAGTCCCTGGTAGGGCTAGAAGACAGCAATGAGTGGTGAACGGAGTGTCGTCTCTGTCCTTTCCCCTCCCCATTCACTGTGGGGTTTGCCCCCTTGGACCCTGTCCTGGCACAAAGTGGCAGGGACTGTGTTGGGAGTGGCCGTGTTGGACTGCTGGGCCTGTGCGCAGGGCGTCTAAGGGAGGGCAGGTGCATGGCCAGGACAGTCCAGCTGTGGCTGATGGGAGCCATGGAGAGGTCCTGAGTCACATGTCTGGGATCACTAGTCTCAGGCTGCTACCTGTGCAGACGTTCTGTAGCGAGCATGTCTTAAAGTGGCTGATAGATTACGAATGACGAACTGGCAAAACTCTACCTCAGGAAGAGGCTTAGTTGACATGACGGCTCTTTGTTTTTGAACTTGAGTTTTCCCTTACGTAGTGCATCATTGCTGCAAATTTACATCGTGTGAATATATCACTTCAGTGACGTTGATTTTGGAGCTTTTGTTCTCGTGGAATGAATTATAAAATTGTATTGCACAATTTGAAGTGGATGAGAACAATTTCTTTCTTTTCTTTTTTTTTGTTTTCCAGTTGGAAGCTGTTGAAAAGGTGTATGAAATCTTTACCTCAGACGATATTGCTCTTGTCTTGAGGAAGTCAGCCGCAGAGCAGTTAGCGGTGATCATGCAAGGTACTGTCTTCTCGGGGAGGTGACCGCTGGGTGCTGAGCGTTGAGTTGCCAGTAGCCCATCACGTGCGGCGGCGGCAGGGCTGCACACTGCAGTCTTCCTTGCAGGCCACAGCCTTTTTTTCCTTATAGCCCCCGAAGAACGGTTTTTACTGTGTTTTTCTTTAATGATTTAACTTTTTGGAGAGAGTGAGAGCGTATGTGTGTGAGCAGGAGAGGGGCAGAGAGGAAGACAGAGAATCCCAAGCAGGCTCTGTGCTCTGAGCACAGAGCCCAATGCAGAGCTTGAACCCATGAACCATGAAATCATGACCTGAGTCGGAATCAAGAGTTGGATGCTCAGTTGACAGAGCCACCAAGGCCCCCTGGTTTTTACATTTTTAAAGTTATTAAAAAAAAAAACCCATAAAGAATATGTGACAAAGACAATATGTGACTAGCAAAATCTACTATATTTTCTAGTTCTTTTCAGAGAAAGTTTGCTGATCCCTGGTCTACAGCACCATTTAACCTGCAGAATGTCAGACGATGGGTGATCTTCCTTCTACAATATTGATGCACTTCTAACCGTGAATTGTTCCTTTCTCAATTTACCTAGTACAATAGGTTTTCAGTTGGTTCCTTCTTGGGTAGAGAAATCAATCAAACAGTACTTTGTGGGCGTATAAAATAAAAATAGTGCACTGTAACTATGTGTTTTCTTTAAAGGTTTATTTTCAAGAACAGCTAGTAAAATATACTGTTAACTTTATTGGTAGTATTATTCCATAGGCTTCCATTCTTTGGGTTAGTTTTTTATGTTTCCCTGTATGTGATGTATATAATTATCTTTAATATTGGAGACAAATGATAATTTTACACTTACATAAAAAGATTGTTTCTGACTTGGAATGTGGGGTGTGTTTCATGTTCCTGCCCTGACATTAGTGGGAACTGGGATGAGAGAGTAATTTGAAAGAGCACATCCAGCTATTTGTGCCTCTAATAACAGTGATATGGACCACAGAAAATAAGGCTCTAGAAAATGTGGACAGCCTTAGCTAAGAAGATAAAAAGACTCTTGTAGAGAGTATTCTTTCAGTATTGTTAACGTTCCAAAAATAAAACTTATAATTTTGGTATATACTATGTTGGCAGGTACTGAAAACATTTTTTTTAAGTGGCAGCGAAAAGTAGTTATAGTCATAGCTACTGAACTAGTGTCAATATGTGTACAGTATTTATGTTCCTCTCATTGCATTTATGTATATATTCTCAAGGGGAACATAGGAGAACAAGATTTGTCATGAGAGATGTTAAATAATTATAACTAGTGTGAAAAGCAAGTAGAGTTTTGTTGCTAGTAATAATTCTTTGTGTGTGTGTGTGTGTGTGCGCGCGTGTGTGTTTGTATACGAAGGTCTCATTCTGTGTAGGTTCTAAGAGAATACCACAGCCTGGGTGGCTTATGAGCAGCCGACGTTTATTTCTGACAGTTCTGGAGGCTGCAAGTGCGAGACCCAGGTGCCAGCAGATTCAGCGTCTGCTGAGAGCCCGTGGGTAGCCATCTTGTCCCTGTGCCCTCAGAGGGGGCAGAAGCCAGGGAGCCCCCCCAGGCCTCTTCTGCTGGGGCACTCCTGCCTCCTTCAGGGCTCTGCCGTCATGACCTGACCGCCCCCCAGAGGCCCCAATTTCTAATAACTCTGGATACTAGAGGATAGATGGAGGTTAGGTTTCAACCTAAGAATTTTGGAGGACGATAGACAGTACGTGGCAGTGAACACACACACACACACACACGTTACTAAAAAAGAGTATTTTTCAGAAATACGTAGAGTATATAACAATTCCTTGCCCTTTATACATGCTATGGGCAGTTTGAGATTAGAAATCTAAGTTTGTATTTATTTATTTTTATTTTTTTAAGTAAGCTCAGCACCCAGTGTGGGGCTCAAACTCAGGACTCCGAGATCAAGAGTTGCCAACTGAGGCCTCCAGGCACCCCTGGAGTCTTGAGTGTTTATTAATAGAAAATGGCCATGTTGCCATCTATTAATGTTACTGGTGGATGATTCCAAACATATTAGGTGATGGCTTTGGAAAACAGAAGAATTGTCAATGAAGCAATATGAAGAAAATAATTTGTCCTGTACAAATAAAAGCATTCATTTATATACTCAGAATTCTAGTAGTTTGAGTTCGATCGGTAGTGGGAGCGGAGAGCGGACCCCAGAGAGCCCTGAGCAGCCCCACCGCCGCCGCCGGCCTAGTTACCGTCACACCCCGGGAGGAGCCGCAGCCGCCGCAGCCGGCCCCTGTCACCATCACCGCAGCCAGGGGCAGCGAGGCCGGGACCCAGCAGCCGCCCGCCGCCCCCGCCCTCAGCGCTGCCGGCACCAAGCCCGGCGCCCCGCAGGGAGTGGCCCGGGCGACCTCACGTCGGCGGCCAAGAAGGTCATGG
>NC_043713.1:7326718-7377812 GCF_006229205.1 Suricata suricatta
GGTAAAATGGTTCAGTGTAAGAAACGGATATGGTTTCATCAACAGGAATGACACCAAGGAAGATGTATTTGTACACCAGACTGCCGTAAAGAGTAACCCCAGGAAGTCCCTTCGCAGTGTAGGAGATGAGACACCGTGGAGTTTGATGTTGTTGAAGGAGAAACGGGTGCGGAGGCAGCAAATGTTCCAGGCCCTGGTGGGGTTCCAGCGCCAGGCCGGAACCATTAGAGACGCTGTCCCGTCGCGGGGGTCCTGCACGCAGTTACCAGCAGAGCTACCAGAATCGTGAGAGTGGGGGAAAGAGCGAGGGATCGGAGAGCGCTCCCGAAGGCCAGGCCCCACAGCGCCGGCCCTACCGCGGGCGCCGGTTCCCCCTTACTACATGCGGGGACCCTGTGGGCGTCGACCACAGGATTCCACCCCTCCTGTGCAGGGAGAAGAGATGGAAGGTGCTGACAACCAGGGCGCAGGAGGACAAGGTAGACCAGTGAGACAGAATATGTATCGGGGTTACAGACCACGATTCCGCAGGGGTCCTCCTCGCCAAAGACAGCCTAGAGGGGACAATGAAGAAGATCAGGAAAATCAAGGAGATGAGACCCAAGGTCAGCAGCCACCTCAACGTCGGTAGCGCCGCAACTTCAATTACCAACGCAGATGCCCAGAAAACCGTAAACCACAAGATGGCAAAGAGACAAAAGCAGCCGATCCACCAGCTGAGAATGCGTCCGCTCTGAGGCTGAGCAGGGCGGGGCCAAGTAAATGCCAGCTTACCAGCTCTACCATCATCCGGTAGAGTCATCCAACGAGAAGAAATGAATATGAAATTCCAGCAATAAGAAATGAACAAAAGATTGGAGCTGAAGACCTTAAGTGCTTGCTGTTTGCGCATTGACCAGATAACTAGAACTATCTGCATTAGCTATGCAGCATGGGGTTTTTATTATTTTTACCTAAAGACGTCTCTTTTTGGTAATGACAAACGTGTTTTTTAGAAAAAAAAAAAGCCTGGTTTTTCTCAATACACCTTTAAAGGTTTTTAAATTGTGTCATATCTGGTCAAGTTGAGATTTTTAAGAACCTCATTTTTAATTTGTAATAAAAGTTTACAACTTGATTTCTTCAAAAAAGTCAACAAACGGCAAGCACCTGTTAATAAAGGTCTTAAATAATTGTAAAAAAAAATTCTAGTAGTTTTCAGAGTCTGAACTAGTTGATTTAATTATTCTTTTTTAGTAGCTTTTGATTTCTACATTGTAGAAGTAAGTAGGATGTACTTGTTACTTAAAAGTTTTCAAATAGTTCAGATGTACATACAGTAAAAGTTTAAAGTTTTATCTAAATTCAATGCCAGATGTAACTATTTTTAACAGTTTGTGTTTCTGATATCTGTTCTGTATTTTTAAAACTTGAGAAAATATTCTTCAACTCTGAGTAACTTTTTTTTTGTTTATAGATATTAAAATGCATGCTGTGGTGAAAAAGTTACACTTAATTGACAAGATAATCGAGTATTTAAATGAATGTGTATGTCAGGATGGTGAGGTAAGACTAATATGTATCTATACATATTTTTACAGATAGATATTTTTATTAGATCTGAAAGTAAACTCAGATGAATTTGGATAAGTACTTTGAAATTAAATCCTGATTAATACTGTGTACCTTGTTTAGATTTTTATTTCTAAGAGTGAAATCTATAAGAGAAAACTAATCTTAACTTTTTAAAAGACATGTTAAGTGGAAGTATATGCAAAGCTTATTTTCAGTGGAAAATCATTCTTTTTTTAAAATTAAAAAAATTTTTTTAAATGTTTATTTATTTTGAGAGAGACAGACAGAGTGCCAATGGGGGAGGGGCAGAGAGAGAGGGAGACACAGAATCCAAAGCAGGCTCCAGGCTCTGAGTGTCAGCACAGAGCCAAACGCGGGGCTTGAACCCACAAACTGCCAGATCTTGACCTAAGCTGAAGTCGGTCGCTCAACCGCCTGAGCCACCCAGGCGCCCGAGTAATTCTTAATATTTATTTGCCTTTATGTTTGACACAATTTTGATGAAAAAGCATGAAATTTAGAATAAGATTACAGTTTATTTTACCTTGCCTTAGAATTGCTGATAATAACGTCACTGTCTTTTCCCGCCTGACCAGGTTATGGAGTGCTTGACGCAGCCGTGCCTCACGCTTCTGAGGAAGGTTCTCTGCGCCGACCCGGCCATGCGCATGTCCCTCGCACAGCAGTCTTCCCTCTTGACCGTGTTACTCAGAGGTGAATGAAATAAGTTCTGCTAACCATTAGATCTGTCTTAAGCTCTAAGTGTTATTCTGTAAATGTAGGTAACATGTAGTTTCCATTTTGCTAACAGAATAACAGCGTTTTTCAGTGAATATGCTGCTAAAAATACCCATCACAATGGACAATGTCTCTTTTGTGGAAGTTTCCCCGGAACCCTGTTACTGAGTAGGCCTCAGGACTGGGACAGGCTGGAGCCTCTGCTTGTTCTTTGCACACTGACGTGGCTCTCGTCCGGTGACCAGCGAGGGAGACAGGGCTGAGCTCCTGTCACTCCTGCCGCGCTCCAGGGCCCGTTTCCGCAGCGTTAGCCGGCTCGTGCGTCCCGTCCCGGTGTCGGTGTGTGTCCCGTTCCGTCGTTAAACGGACATGCAGAGTGTACACCCCGGCCATGTGGAGTGGCCGCTAGACCATCCGGAATGACTCTGAGCATGAACTTATTGTAGTCTATAAAGTGCGATTTTTTTAAAACCCATTTTATTGTGTTTAGGTTGAAAAACTCCATGTAGTTCTCTTTTTTTTTTTTCCTTCTGACCATTCTCAGTAGAGAGCTTGGTAACATTTTGTGCTATTTTCTTTCTTAGAAATTTAGGCTACTGCTTTTTTTTTTTTAAGAAAGGTGTTTTTTGATGTTTTTAAAAATAATTTTTTTAAACGTTTGTTCTTGACACAAAGAGAGAGTGTGCTAGCAGGGGAGGGTGAGAGAGAGGGAGAGACACAGAATCCTGAGACAGGTTCCAGGCTCTGAACTATCAGTACAGAGCCCGCTGTGGGGCTTGAACTCAGCAACCGTGAGATCATGACCTGAGCCAAAGTTGGACGCTTAACTGAGCCACCCAGGCACCCCAAGGCTATTGCTTTTAAATAATTGTAAAAGAGGCATTTTGATCAGATGTCTCAATATGCTTAATCTTGTTAATTATTGTAGGATTTATGTTCAAAATATTATTCAAATATAGATCAGAATGTAGTATTTAATTTTAGCATTTTCTTTTCTTCTAACGGTTCTTACTTTCAAAGTGAAGAGTACACAGTTTATTCAACATAAGCATTGATAAAGGTCCACACTGGGAGGGGTTCTAAACAGAGCTGGGTGTCCAGGCTCACACAGTCGTGAATAGGGTATAAACTTCTGCAAGTTTTACATAGATTGTTCTGAGGAAGAGTAATAACTGTGGATCTCGAGTTTTCTTTAATTGTGTTAATTATCTTCCTATTAACCTTATTCAGTAAAATTCAGTCCCTAGTTTAGGTTTTCTTTATTTTTCTTTTCAAACCTAATTCTTATTTTTATTTACTTTTCATCTATAAGCGTGATTTAAATTATTCAAGCATTCATGAGTGCTTACTAGATTCAAATACACTTTTTAAAAATGTTTATTTATTCCCTTTTTTTTGAGAGAGAGAGACTGAACATGAATGGGGGAGGGACAGAGACACAGAATGGGAAGCAGACTCCAGGCTCTGAGCTGTCAGCACAGCCTGAGGCGGTGCTCGAACCCACGTACTGTGAGATCATGAGACTCACATGAGATGAGACTGACTGAGTCACCCAGGCGCCCCATTAAATACACTTTCTAAGGCAACACATCTCTACCCTTTTAATATTAACAATTATTCTGTCTCATTGACGTTTGTTAGAACTACTTCAGCCAGTCTCAAAATGAATGACAGCATTTCTTATAAATGGATTTAGTTTCAGGGTAAAATTAGTTTTTTTTAACCAAGTACTCAACCAGGAAAATTCATTCCTCAGCAAATATTTATTGAGTATATACTATGTGCGAGGTACAACACTAGGCCTTGGGGATATATTTACTGGCGAGCTTGGTCATTGGCCATGTTGGAGCTGACAGTTGCAGTTGGAGACTTTGACAAATGCGCTAATCCTGCCTGTCGTAGTGGCCTTCCCGGTGCCGGAGGGGATATCCTGAGTTGATTGCGCAGAGGGAAAACTGAGAGAATGCTTCCAGGAAGTGTGAACTAAGATGGAAGTTAGAAATGAATAGGAGTTCAACTTGAGAGGGTGGATTTCTAGGTAAAGGGAGCCAGGGGCATGTGTGAGAGAGAATGGTGGGTTTGAAATGGTGGTTGGTCAGGAGTGACTGGATTTTGGGGGCATGAAGGGAAAATGATGAGATGGGGCATCGAGGTCCGCTCACGCAGGCCTGGGAGGGACCCGTGAGCAGCGCTGAGAAGCCATGTAGCTACGAAACAGAGAGGTGTGCGTTTTAGAAAGATTATTCTCTCCACAGCGTGGAGAACAGATGGCAGGGGGATAATAATTACATCATGTTTCAGACACACTGCTTTTAATTATAAACTCTATGTCTTGACAGAATCCTACCTTGAACTTCAGAGTTAGAAGTTAATGTAGAACTCCTTTATTACCCTGTCTTACAGTGAGGAAATTGAGATCTAGAGAGATTTATCGACTTGGCCAAGGTCATAACCAGATAATGGTGGAGGCAAGAAAAGAACTGAAACTTCTTGCCTTTGCTGATTTGTTTTTGTTTTAAATAATTACAGAGCTTATGCATCCTTATTGTAAAAGTTCAAGTAGTATGGAGTGGTACAAAGTAAAACGCTAGAAGTTTCTAAAATTTTTTTCTCAGTTTCCCCAAAGAAGAATGTGCTAGGTATTATTTGGCATATACCATTTGGAATGATCTTTTCTATATACCCATGTTGTATTTTTCATGATGACTTAAGTGTTTTGTTACTTTTCTTCAACTGAAAATGTCTCTTGAATGTCTTTCTATGTTATTACATGTGAGACTGCCTTCTTTAAAAACAAAAGCAAAAAACTGCATAGCGTTTCAGAGTTTCAGTTTGCCGAATTAATACTAATATCTCTCTTGGGTTTCTAACTCTAACAGTAATCCTATTTTATGGCCATCTTCTGCATACTCTGTACTTGGAACTGCTGGGTCAAAGGGATTTCACAGGGTACGGTTCAGTGCCCTCGATCACTCCCGTTTACAAGCGCCTGTCTGCCTCACAGCCGGGCTAACGCTGAGCGTGTCTCGTTAAAACAATTTCTTTAATCTTATTGGTGAAAGTAATACCTCATCATTGCTTTATTTGCTATTTTTTTAATTTTTAGGGAAGGTGATTATCTTTTCATGTATTTATTATGTATTCCAATTTCTTATTCTACGAATTGCCTATTTTTCTGTTGTATTTAATTTCCTTTTAATGGCATGTAGAGCTTCCCTTATGTAACAAATGGAAACCTTATGCCTGATTTTGTGTTATAATTTTCTTCCAAGCTTTCTAGCCTTTTGATGTATTTATTTTTCTATCCTTAGCCTTAAATATTTTATGAAAGTGAATAAAGCAACTGAGCTTTTCATTGGGCTCTATAAGGAGAGACTTCTCCGATTCCAAACTCCAAATTCTAAAGAGGCTTCTATTTTTTCTGTTACATGATTATAGTGTTGTTTAAAAAATGTAGGTCTTTATCTAGAATTGATTTTGATAGATAGTGTAAGGTAGAGATCTAAATGTATTTTTTTCATACCGTAGGTAGTTGTATTGCAATAATTTCTTATGTTTTTGGAAATATGATCGCTCATTCTATCCCCACTGATATGGAGTACTACTTTATCATAAATATATATATCAATACATCATACTGTATTGCAATGATTTCTTATGTTTTTGGAAATATGATTGTTCATTCTATCCCCACTGATATGGACTGTATTTCTATTTCAGTTCATTCCTATTTTTTTAAGCATTCATTTACTTTTAGGAGTAGAAAGAGAGACAGAGAGAGGGGGAGACACAGAATCCGAAGCAGGCTCCAGGCACTATGCTGTCAACACAGAGCCTGACGCAGGGCTCGACCCCACGAACTGTGAGATCATGACCTGAGCTGAAGTTGGAGGCTTCATCAACTGAGCCACCCAGGCGCCTTAGTTCATTGCTATTTTCAGTCATGTCAATTACATGTTGATATTTTCCTTTTCTTACAGTTAGGAAAAATGTCTTCTTTTGCAACTAATGTCCTCTTGCTACTTTCCTGGATTTGCTAACTCTGTATTCTGTTGTCATTCCTGTGTGATCGGTACCACCACCATACCTAGTTGGTTAGAATTTCATAGTTGACAAACACTGAGAAATCTTAACATTGGGAAGGTTACAAAGGTGGAAACTGAGGCTTATTAATACTAAAGGATTTGACCAGAAGCTACTTCAGTTACGTCATGGGGCTAGCCTTATGTCTTGTTAGCTCAGAGCAGTTTCCTTTTCCATTATCTTTTTGTAAAAATTTTTTAAATGTTTTTTTAAATTCATTTTTGAGAGAGAGAGAGAGACCGCGTGAGCAGGGGAGGAGCGGAGAGGGAGAGAGACACAGAATCCGAAGCAGCTCCAGGCTCTGAGCTGTCAGCACAGAGCCCGACGCGGGGCTCGAACCCATGAACCGTGAGATCGTGACCTGAGCTGAAGTCAGAGGCTCAACCGACTGAGCCACCCAGGCGCCCCTCCTTTTCCAATATCCTGTTGTAATAAATAAGACACACAAATTAAAACCACACCAACACGTAGGCAGTGTTTTAACACCAAGCGTAAGTTCTCTGATTATATGTCTGTCGGAAAGGGCAGGGATCAAATAAGGAGCTCTTTGAATGAGCAGACTTTAACCGGAGATAAAGGACTTGGCGGCGCTTCCTGGAAGTGGGATCAGTGTGCTTCTTTGTGTCACTGAGGGTTACTCACACGGTACGGGTGAGTGGATCTGCATGTGTGGTTCCTGGACCAGCGTGTGTGGGACTCTCAGGCTCCAGCCCAAACCTGCAGAAGCAGAAACTCTGTTTTGACAAGCCCTCCAGATGATCCACATATGTTAGTGTATCTGGGTTAATGCTGCATTTCTCGGAGGATGACATCTCTTCCCTTTGAGTTAAGATATTTTAAATTTGAAGTTCATTTTGCTAGAGGTAAAAATATTTCATGAAGTTAATACCTCCTTTTATTTTTAGTTTCCCTGATATTTCATGAAGATCGTACCGTTGTGACTGAGGTCGGAGCATTATTTTGTCTTCTCTTATTTGATGAAGTATCAAGAATGGATATGTGGTGAGCCATAAGAATTTTAAACGTTTTTTACTTTAAAAAATTTTTTTTAATGTTTATTTTTGAGAGAGAAACAGCAAGAGTGGGGGAGGGGCAGAGAGAGAGGGAGACGCAGACTCTGAAGCAGGCTCCAGGCTCCAAGCTTTTAGGACAGAGTCCGACGCGGGACTTGAACCCACATCCTGTGAGAATATGACCCGAGCCGAAGTTGGACGATTAACCGACTGAGCCACCAAGGCACCCCAAAAGTTTTTTACTGAGTTATTTAAAATTTCTGAAACAGTGTCGTAGCAATGCCTGGAAGTTTCTGAATTATGAAATCATGCTTTCCATTTGGGTTTGAACAAGCAGTATCAGAAAGCCCATGGGCTCAAAAAGTCCACTGAACTCCTATTTTTTAACGTTACTGAGCATAAAATTGAAAAACTACTGAAGGAATTTTTGTCAATACCCTTTTTAGTATGTATTTTCAATTTTATGTGTTTTTTCCTAAATATTTTATTTAAAGACTTTGGGGAAGATGTCAGCACGATACAGTGTCTGATTAACACTGACCTTGAGCAGGACCAGGTGGGAGGGGCCCGGTGTGCCCTGCCCGTGCCCCCGCCATGCCCACATTACGTGGGTCGCTCTCCCGAAGAGCCTGGTTTGCGCCTCGGCAGCGAGCCAGGCGGTAGCGGGCGTGGAACCGTACAAACGGTGGAACCGGTTGCGACTCTTGGTTGGAGTTTCAGTCGAGGAGGGAATTGTATTTGTCACATGAAACCACAGTTCACGCAGTTGTTTCTTTTGTGTGTTTGTGTGTGTGTTATTTTTTATGAACTAGGTCCATTAATCCTTCCAGGAAACCTTCTTCACCACCAGTCTTCAGTTTGCCTGTTTCAGTGTTTAGAAGGTAAATGATTTATTTAAAAAAATTTATTTTGAAGGTAGAATGTTACAGAAAGGGAAAGCACAATCCGTAGGTTGTCACAGTTTTTATCTGCTATTTAAATCGCATGGCTTGGAGGGTTTTAATGTTTCCTTACAGTGGTGCTTCACGGAGTCCGGGACACCCCCCCCCCCCCCCCCCCCCCCCCCCCCCCCCCCCCCCCCCCCCCCCCCCCCCCGCCGCGGCCGGCTTTCCGCGTGGAAGGGCGTTCCGAGGGGCCCAAGGGCCTGTCCCATGAACAGACGTGCTCACTTCCCGTCTGGACTCAGCCCTTGTCAACACACGTTGACACGTTCTGTCTCCCTCAATGTGTTTGTTTATTTATATCTATCTTTTCCTCTAATGCTTTTGAAAATAAGTTTCAGATGTACTTTTACTTCCTTTCTAGTTATTCCAGCATGTACCTCCTTAAATTAAGGGCATCCTTCTACATAGCCACTATAGTATACATGATCACATGTAAGAAAATTAAAAAATAATTCTGTAACATGATCTGATTTCTCCAATTATATCCAAAATAATAGTTACCTCTTAGAGGTGGGCAAACGGAGTAATTGACAAGAAAGGGAACAAAGAGACTTTCTGAAGGGATGGAAATGTTCTGTATTTTATTCTGTGTGGTGGTCATACAAATGAATGCAAATGGAAAAATTCATCAGGCTGTATATGCACTGGAAATCTGTGTATTTTAAAGAGAAGTAAATATTAATAAAACAATGATTAATTTAATAATGACATTCCATAGCTTGGTAGATATTACATGTAGAATAATCACTTTCACTGCTATGTAACATTCTGTTAAATTTATCCACAACAGTTTATTCATTCTCTGGTCCGAAGTCATAAGGCATAAGGGTTGGTTCTGGGTTTTTATTCCTGTGTGCACTCCTGTAAACACGTATGTTTCCTGGGGTGCTGTCAAGAGCTCCTTTCAGATAAATTCTGGAAAGAGGGAAGCTCCTTGTTTGTAGACACCACCACCCTCTCTGGTCTCCGGATTTGGCTGGGCCATCGAGCTCAGCATGGCTGCAGGAGGCCGTGCTTGGAACGAGGCTGCATGTGTCGGCGCGGGGACCTGTCTTGGCTTGAAGACCCAGGTGCTACTAGGAGATAGAGTGTCTAGCTAAGTGTGCCGCAGGCATATTTCCGGGGCCCCACAAGACATGTCACTTGCAGGAGCCTCAGCGCTCAGGGTGCTCAGGGGTCTGGCTTCCGATCATGCCTTTACAGTTTGCTCCCACACATCATGGCCCAGGTGTGGGAGGCATTTTAACCATAAGCAAAAAAAAAGCAGCTCAGTGATACTGTGGACATTGCGTATCTGTTTGATTGCCCTCGGTTGTCCTAGGAGCCAGCGTATAGAGAAGGAGAAAGGGTTTTCTTGTTCCTTTACTCACAGTAATTTTGTTATCTTAAAACTCGATGCCCCTCTGGTAGATGTGAGGCGGTTTTTCAAACTGGTTGTGATGCATTAATTACTGTGATGCATTAATTACCCTGTGCCTTTTATTCCTTTCTTCCTTCTGTGTTCTTTAGGCTTAGTTGCAGTTTGTTTTCTAACTTACTAAAGCGTTTCCCACTGATTGGTTGCCTTGCCTTTTTCTATTTGGTGAAAGTCCTTTCCCTTGAGCTCCATGCCCTTCCGGCAGTCCCATGAGTCCGTCAGTGTTTTCTTGCATTCCACCACAGAGAGATGTCATCTTGCGGTTCCCGGTCTCAGACCTGGGGTTAGCCATTTGTCTAAGGAATCTCAGTTTCTTTTGTGGAAAATTCCAACTTTTCAAAAATATTTTCTTAAACTATTTAGCCTCATTTGAACATCAAACTCTCCCTTAGCTGTTTTTTTTGAGATACGTGAAGTGAAAAAGCACAGTAAAGGACCCCCTTAGAAATCTTACCCAACTGTATTTATGTAACATTAGTCACAGCTATGTGAATTAGGGGTTTGGAATATGTATTTTAGGAAAATTATTTTTTTACATTTGAATATGCTAAACTTTGCTGTTAAACACTATTAAATTAACTTGGACTGGTTTAAGAGATACCGCTATTGAATCTGCTGTTAGATCTAAAAATGTTTCTGGGCCCTCTGGGCGGCACACGGCGATTGAGATTGGTGAGGCAGCTGTGTTCTCAAGTGGCGTCTCAAAATGAGTCTTAAAGAGGCTAACTGAATTGCCTGTGTTCACAGCAGTCCCTAAGCAACAGTATCCGTGCCATGTAATTGATGAATGATAGATAATATACAGTGTTTGGTATAAAGGAGGCACTCCTGTTCTAGCTTTTACCTTTTATGTGTGGCTTACGTGTAGCCACAGGCCTTGACCTGAGGGGCCGTTAGTTATCTCTGCGAACAATCTAATACAACACAGAGTCAGGTAAGTCTTCAGGAAAGAGTTTGGAAAGTATTTTTGGGAATTTAGAGAATGGCAAAAGAATAATTGAAATACTGTATACAGCATGCTAACCGTCCAAACTAGGGGCCGAGGGAGCGGTCTCTGTCATCGGGAGGCGTAGAGCTAGCCCTCCTTTGTAGCTCGTCGGTTTGAGTAGCGTTTAAAGATTTCAAAGTTTGTAAGAATTTGTATACGTTTTCTTTAGGTATCATCTCCCGGTGCTTGTAGCTGGCCACCATGCCGTGAGTCCTTACTCCACAGTTGTGCCGTTGTCTGCGGATTGTTTGGCCTTGAAGCCGGTCTCAGACATGCTGCGAATGGCGTGGAACTTGTCCTGGCATCACGGGATTGATGGTCTTGTGAAGCACATGAACTCTGAACCTGAAGTCAAAGAGTAAGCTATTACATTTAGTTGAAAACGCATTTATATCTAACTAAAAATTTTTTTAAATGTTTATTTATTTTTGAGAGAGAGACAGAAAAATACCGAGTGCAAGTGGGAGAGGGGCAGAGAGAAGGGGACACAGAATTCTAAGCAGGCTCCGGGTTCTGAGCTGTCAGCACAGAGCCTGACGGGGGACCTGAACCCACGACCGTGAGATCAAGACTTGAGCTGAAATCGGACACTTAACCAACTGAACCGCCCAGGCGCCCCCATATTTAACTAATTATCAGTCACTTAGGTTTTCTTTTTCCTTCAGGGCAAGTGGCTTTTTTGCTTACTGTTCTACTTTTTCACTGAAGATTGTAATTTTTACTTTGCTTTAAAGATTACGTGTGTTCATTACTTTTTAAAAATGTCACACAAGGAAATTTAAATATAAAGTATGTGCTCTATTCTGTTTTAGAAATTATAGAAAGTTTGATTAATTAATGGATATAAGTCACTAGGAAAAGTCCTCTGGATTAGAGTAAAAGTTCAATAAGTATATGTATATGTTCTCATTATTGTGACGAAGATTACTTTGAATATCCTGATATTCTGATCTGTCAGGACTTTCTTATTTGCATGAAAATTCTATTTCTGTAAGCAGGAAAATGTCAGTAGAAACACTTAGGATGCTAGTGTAAAACTCTAATATTGACAGATAGGTATATACCATATTTTCTCTTTGCTGTGAGTTAACCTTTAAAATGAAGATAATGCGGAATTTTTTGGAGAGAGTTTACAATAAACGTAAATGTGAGCTTTTACTTAAATAGCTCTACATTGTTCTTCCACTGTTTCTGCTTGCTCAGATGTTCAGACGCGTTGAAGCTCTCCACAGAGGACACCCTTGCTCTGAAGGTGACACACACAGCTAGTGGCCTGAGGGACTGTCTCCGTTCCGTCGTGGAGGCTGCGGGCCACCGGGAAGTGAGGGCTGCCATCACGAGGATGAGTTTTTATCTTCTGAATGACAGATGGTCTCTGAAGGGTGGCGCTGGCCCGTGTGGGCTGACCTTGAAGTCCTTGGCCTGGCACACCACTCTGAACAGGTAAGTGCGCGCAGCTCAGGGCCGCCACTTTCCAAGGCCGGGACTGAATTGTACTTGGGGTTATCTCTACATCTTTGAAGATAAGAGCACGCATCCTTCTCCTTGCTTCATTAGAGATGTGTTTTGTCCGTAAGAAAGACTCTGCAATTCTTTATTATCTGTGATAAATGTCTCATGGTCGCCAAAGAGAAAAATTTTCCTGAGTCACTGCATTTTGGAACTAATGATAAACAGCACAGTTTCTGTACCCGATCGTAGGACATTTTGCCGTCACGAAAGTAGACGATTAGGACAGACCTGAATGAGCAAAGTGAGTGTCTGCTCCTGTTCACCTTGTGAAAGAGCCGAGACCCCCGTGCCTGGTTAATAGGTTTGGGGCACCTGTTGCGGGCTGTTGGATTTCATCTTGCTTTCGTTTTGTTCTTCAGGAAATTATCTCATGTTTCTTTTTACTCTGAATTTCCTGAAGCTGATTTTCCATGGAGATCCTTTAGTAGTTGCTGGGGGGGCTCTGGCTTACACACGTAACACGCCTAACTAGTAGCACATGGCTGCGTGTGAAACAGGACCGACAAGCAGCCTTTGCCAGCGGTTTTACGTTTTAATCTTCGTGTGAGTTTAGTCTGAGATGCATAGCTTTCTATGAACCACAACGTGTGCAGTTTTCAAAATGCGAGGCCCAGTCAGTTTCTGAACTGGGAACTCAAATGTCTCTCTCACAATTCCGAGGCCTAACTGGCCGTTTGCAGTGCGGTGCTGGGACCCGCCAGGGTCTCTGAGAGCCGGCCGCCTGATTCCAACGCTTTTGTAAGTCCGTTGTTGAAGCACAGCCATTCTTAAAAATGAAATTATGAAAATTTACAGTTTAATAAGTTATAAGAAAAATAAAGGTAATCTCATCACTCCGTGATTATTTTACAACATTTTGCTGATACTTGTGTTCATGAGGTTATTCCCGTCTGTTATCTCCGTGCTGTGGAGGTGCCGCACGGCAGCATGCGTGTCCCTGCGGGTCCCTGCCAGACGCTGGCACACATGTCCCCACGGGTTCCTGCCCCCTTCTGGTTCGCATGTCCCCGCGGGTCCCTGCCACACAGCGGCATGCCGTATGCATGTCACCACAAGTGTGTGTGGTGTTGGTGGCTTCTGTTGGCCACAGGGACCAGTTTGCACCCTGGGACTGGCAAACACAGCAAATCATTGCGTTCGTCACCTGGTTGTGAGGTGCCTGTCAGCACGGCGCTGTGAGGGGCTAGGACCCCTGACGGTGTCTGTTTCCATCATAGGTTCCTGCAGGTGCTTCCTGCTGGCACTGAAGACGAGAAACTGCTGATAGATATCGTACACTTTTTAAATAAGTTCTTGAAGGAACAAAGAGAAAACTCGTCAGTGGAGCTTCTCAACTGGCTTCTAGAATTACTTCTTAGACAGGTAAGTGTTATTACGGAGTTGAATTTTAGGTCTAACAAATGATTTATTTGTAAAAATTAGTAATGCTATAGAATGAAAAAAGTGGGGCACCTGGGTGGCTCAGTCGGTTAAGCACCCAACGTCGGCTTAGGTCATGATCTCACAGTTTGTGGGTTCGAGCCCCGCGTCGGGCTCTGTCCTGACAGCTAGCTCAGAGCCTGGAGCCTGCTTCCGGTTCTGTGTCTCCCTCTGTCTCTGCCCCTCCCCTACTCACGCTGTCTCTCTCTGTCTCTCAAAAAAAAGAAAAATAAATAAAAAATTATAATAAAAAATGGTTTTTATATAGCCCATGTTTAATAAAGTATTTATTTAAAACTTTGGAGTAGAGAAGTTTTTCTCCAAGAAGATACACAATTAGAACCTATAAAAGAAATTGGTAAATATTACTACATAAAAGAACACGTCAGGGATCAAGACAGAAACCCTGTCCCCCAGGATTACGTTCTAGTGGGGTGGCGCAGACAAGGGTGCTCTCCAGGGGGCATGGTGAGTGTGATGAGGACCCGTGGAACAGGCTCAGCGGCCGGGCGAGGCTGGTGTGGAGGGGCCCCTAGGGGACCCAGCGGCCAGAGAAGGCTCCCCGCAGGGCCCCTCTGAGCACCCGGTAGCGGTCAGAGTCAGCCATACAGGTGTCTCGGGGAAGAGCATTCTGGCAAGAGGGGAAAAGAATTGCAGAGGCACTTGGCTGTCGGGGCCAGATTTCCAGAGCAGCCAGAGGTCAGTGTGGCTGTAACTGGAGGAACAAAGGACAGGGTAGGAGATGACATAAGATGAGGATATTCAGAATCAGGCCAAAGAGAACCTTGTAGGCGAAGGAGCGTCACCTAACAGAGAGAGGAGCTGGTGGAGGGTTTGAGGGGAAGAGTGACAGGGTGTGGCTTACGTTCAAGACCGTGGTAGCAGCTGTCTCCGGAGCTGGAGGTGGCCTGATGGAAGCCGAGAGGCCGACAGGAATGCAGGGCAGGGAGGGTAGCGGCGCCGAGGGGTGACGGGGCCACTGGTGGAGGGGGGGGCTCCCGCGCGCTTGCTCTCTCTCTCTCATGCACACACCCGTGCAGGACTGTGACTAAGCGTGGACGTTATGGTCATGGACTGCTATTTAATTCTGAAACATGAGAAGCAGAAATAACTAACACAAGCTAGGGGATGAAAGGAGTAGGTCAGGTGAGAACATAAAATAAGTCCAAAATATCATAAACAAGATTCTGTATGTACATGACTCTTTGATTGGATGTTATATTTTCTTAGGTATGCCTGTGTTTAAAATTATTATTCCAAGTTTTTCTTTTTTTAGAACTATTTATTTATTTTAAGAGAGAGAGAGAGTGAGCGAGCACTGGTGGGGAAGGGGCAGAGAGAGAGGGAGAGAGAGAATCCTAAGCAGACTTTGCACTGTGAGCCCAGAGCCCAGTGCAGCCCTCCATCCGACAAACCATGAGATCGTGACCTGAGCTGAAATCAAGAGTTCGGTGCTCAAGCAACAGAGCCACCCAGGCGCCTTACAAAGTTATCTTTTTTTTAAATTATTTTTTTTATGTTTATTTATTATTGCTACAGAGAGAAACAGAGCATGAGTGGGGGAAGGGCAGAGAGAGAGGGAGACACAGAATTGGAAACAGCTCCAGGCTCTGAGCTGTCAGCACAGAGTCCGACGCAGGGCTCGAACCCACAAACTGTGAGCTCATGACCTGGTCAAAGTCAGACGCTCAACTGACTGAGCCACCGAGGCGCCCCACAAAGTTTTCTTTGATAAACTTTATTTTTAGTATTTTTGTTTGGCCATTTTTTCTTTCAGATTCCCCTTGTTTTCAATTTGCGTAACTTAGACAAAACTTATGTCCAGTGGAGGGCATTAGTTTTGTTGGCTTCTGTAAGAATGGCGAGAAATACTTTAAACATAGTTAAAAAAGCATGATAAACAGAACAATATGTATAACACAAGTGACAGACGGCAGACTAATTCCTGAAAGTGCATAATGAATAAGTGAAACCTCGATAAGGTGATAGAACTTCTGGAGCACACGGACTTCTAGGTTTTGCTCTCCTATTGTTCTTGAGAACGATTTCATAGCACCGTATTTAATGTTTAGTGTGTTTTGATTTTCTTTCATCATTTAATTGTTAAAAATATTAACAAAGTATTTGGAGGCAGTTATTTTCTGACCATTTTTAATAAAGCAAAGCAGTAAAACCTTATGTCACTATAGTTCCTCTCTCAGCTTTTAGGTATGCTTAAATATTTTAGAAATTGGATATTAAAATATTATTGGAAGAATCTCTGAAACTTTTCCTCTGAGTTTTTGATAAATCGATTTTTGATCTATACATTTTTTATAAATTCATAATCTTTTTGGTCTTTTTTAAAGAAAAATAATTTCTAAAACACTCTCCTCCTTAGGTTGAAGCTCTTCTAATCTGGGGGTTATGGTTGCTTTGTGTAGTTATGATGGGCTGGGATTTAGCATCTCTTCTTGAAACTCTGTGCAGTAATTGAATGTTTGCTCGTCAGACTTTGTCCATGAGTTGTACAGTAGAAAAACCACTATGCCTATTAAAATAGATTTACCTCAATTAACTGTAACCAGATAGTTAAAACTTCACATTTAGGGGCACCTGGGTGGCTCAGTTTGTTCAGCTGTTGACTTCGGCTCAGGTTATGATCTCACAGCTCCTGGGTTTGAGCCCCGCATGGGGCTCTGTGCAGACAGGTCAGAGCCTGGAGCCTCTTAGGATTCTGTGTCTCCCTCTCTCTCTGTGCCTCCCCTGCTTATGCTCTCTGTCAAAAATAAATTAAACATTAAAAAAAAGACCTTAACATGTAAATTGTCATGAATTTTATAGTATGTCATGAGTGATGATGCATGTTTTACAATTTATTGAGTTTTGAAATTCAGATGAGGTTTCTACAAAATTCTCAATGGTTATACTGTAGTTTTAATGCAGGCGGACACAAGGATTTTTGATCTAATTGAACTTACTTATTTGACTTTGTGTGGTGTCAGAGTGTCTTCGGAAAGCTTTTGGTCTGTCTCACGTATCATCACTGGTGTCATAAATAATGAAAGAGTGAGCAAAGGGTGAGCAAAGTGGACTTACGCACCCGCTGGTAAGAGAGTTTGCTCTCGTGCCGCAAGCGTGAAATTATTGTGTTATGGGAAGCCTGAAAATCGACAGTCAGATGCCTTTTACCGTTTCTCGTTTGAAATGGTACAATAAGTGAGAGGTTAGTTAAGAAGGGCAGTAAAGTAGCATTTCTGGCGTGGTTGTTTTGAATGTATGGACATCACAGGAAGAGGTTTACAAAAGCAGTGGCAGAAACCAGTAAGGTCAGGCTGAGCACTTGAGACATGATTGGGCAGAAGGGGGTGAGCAGGAAGTGTAAAGAAACTTTTCTCTCCTGAAAAGTTCTCTGCGTGTTTTAGCAGAATATTCATTTTTTACAAACATTTAAGGCACTTGAGGAATTTATGGCATGGCTAAGTTACATTTTAATGTAATGATTATTTTGTTAATGTATAGAAGAACCAAGAAGTGCTGAGTTTGAATACCTTTCTTTTCACCATGCATTTCTTTTCTGAATTTAAATACAAGTTAATTAACATATAGTGTAAGAATGATTTCAGGAATAGAAGTTAGTGATTCCTTATGTGTGTGTGTGTGTGTGTGTGTGTGTGTGTGTGTGTGTGTGTGTAGAACCCCCAGTGCTCATCCCAACAAATGCCCTCCTTAGTGCCCATCACCCATTTAGCCCATCTGCCCACCTTCCCTCCAGCAGCCCTCAGTTTATGCCCTGTAATTAAGACTCTTATGGTTTGTCTCCCTCTATTTTTATCTTATTTTTCCTTTCCTTTCCCTATGTTCATCTGTTTTGTTTTCTTAAACTCCACATCTGAGTGAAATCGTATGATATTTGTCTTTGACTTATTTAACTTAGCATAATACACTCTAATTCCATCCATATTGTTGCAAATGGCAAGATTTCATTCCTTTTGATCACTGAGTAATTAAATTTTTATTTTTTGAAAGCTTATTCATTTTGATAGAGAGCGAGCAGAATGCGTTGTTGTTGTTGTTGTTGTTTTTTGGAAGTTCATAAAAGTGGGGCCATAATTCTTTGGAGGGAGGCTATTCGGAGCTAGACAGCACATGCCTGTCTTTGTTGGCCAACTTCCACGTGCACTCAGCATTCACGGAGGGCGTTGTGTGTCTCGTTGTTGGAGGCTGCTGTCTCAGTGACAAAGTAATGACCCATGTAGTTGCTTAAAATTAGGATTGAATACTAATGTCTAAAGACAAAACCTTCAGGTATGATTAGGCACTTGAGATCAATAGGCATCAGTAGAGACTTCTTTCTCTTGGACATGAAAAATGGTTATTCATCCTGTATTTTAGAAGTCATGTTGCTGAGGTTTACTGAATCGTAATGTTAACCAGCAAATCACTGATATGTTCTAAAGGGAGACGGTCTTAGCAGTCACAAACAGAAACAAATTATTAACAGAGTGATATTTTAGGGAAGAACCTTAGTTTTAGGTCTATGCATCCTTTAACAATATATTAACCTATTAGTAGTTTCTACTTTTTATTTGCATATCAGGATTAATAATTCATGATTGTAAAATTATACTTTACCAAGATGGAATTTGCATTAAAAACAGCTTGTTGGGACATGTGGGTGGCCCAGTCAGTTGAGCATCTGACTTCAGCTCAGGTCATGATCTCGTGCGTGGTTCATGAATTTGAGCCCTGCTTTGCGCTCTGTGCTGACAGCTCAGAGCCTAGAGCCTGCTTCAGATCCTGTATCTCCCTCTCTCTCTGCCTCTTCTCAACTCGTGCTCTGTCCCTCTCTCTCTCCCTCATAAATAAATGAATATTTTTAAAAAACCAGCTTGTTCATTTTGTCAGTATTTAAGAGAGTTGGAGGAAAAGTAGGTGTAATTTAGCTTTTGGTTATTTGGAGCTAAGAATGCTATAGTCTATATATTTATTTTTATGATTTTATTAGATGTGTATCTTGATTGTTTTATTCCTATATAAGACATAGAAGTTATAGTTATGTTTTCTGTAATTTTATTTGATCCAAATGAGGCATTTCTTGTCCAGGATGAAAGGAAAAGCTGAAAAAGAAAATGCTGCTTAGGTATGAAACATAGTAGAATAAGTTAAAAGAAAACTCTGTTCCAGTACTTTCTAAAAGCCCACAGGTGTATTATTTTTTAAAAATGTTTATTTGTTTTGAGAGAGAGAGAGCATAAGCTGGGGAGGGTCAGAGAGAGGGAAAGAGAGAGAGAATCCCAAGCTCAGTGTGGAGCTCGACATGGGGCTTGATCCCACAACCCTGAGATCATGACCTTAGATCAAGAGTTGGATGCTTACCTGACAAGCCACCCAGGCTGCCCTCTCGGTTGTATTATTTATAAATCTGTGTACCTGACTGAAGTATATGGTACATACTACATAATATAAACAACTTAGAATTTTCTTCCCATTTTTTCATTTTTCCCCCCAAAAGAAGGCAGTTAATTTTTGAGTGCTTTAGGTGAAGGATTTCATAACAATAGTAGTTACATTCTGTCTCTTTTTGTATGTTGTAATATACAGAATTGATGTGATGTGATACAGGGGACCAAATATTAACCATATTTGAAGTTGGATGATTCTCAGATCGAATCCTTTCTTTGTTCATTGGTATGACGTTGGACACGTTACTTAACATCTTTATAAACCTCTGTCTGCCCATCTGTAAAATATGAAAATGCACATCTTCTAGATTAGTAAAAAAATAAAATGGAGGAATCTTGTTTTCTTTGATTAATAGCTATTCCATCTGTCTTTAATGCTGTTGGTTAATGTAACATTCTCTATTCTTAGTATTCTTAAAAATAATCCTGTCATATTTCTTTACTTTTTGTTAAGCTTGGAAAACAAGAAAAATTCAATATAACTAGTTTTATTTGTCAGCCTATCAGATTGGCCAAGACGACAGCAGTAACAGAGCCCAGCGTTGGTCTGACCGCCATGACCTGCCCCCACCCCGCTTAGGCACGTGTGTTGGAACATGTTCTGCAGAGAAAATTTGGCAGTATATGTTGAAAATATCAAAACCGTTAAAACTGTTTTGCTTTAGTGATATCATAGCTTGGAATTCATGCACAGGATATCATCAGAGTTGAACATGCTGCTGGACAGCTCCACGAAATTAGAATTCACTGATGATTTTGTCGTTGGGGTGATAAATCCCTGTGGTTGAAAAATAATCAGATATTAAGATATTATTTTTGAAGAACTACTGATAACATTATGTTTATAATTTTTATTATTTTTTTAAATATTTATTTTTGAGACAGAGAGAGCGAGCGAGCTAGTACAAGTTGGGGGAGCAGCAGAGAGAGAGAGAGAGAGAGAGAGAGAGAGAGAGAGAGAATGAGACACAGGATTTGAGGCAGGTTCCAGGCTCTGAACTGTCAGCACAGAGCTCGATGTGGAGCTTAAACTCACAAACTGCAAGATCATGACCTGAGCCGAGGTCGGATGCTTAACCGACTGATCCGCCTAGGCGCCCCATAAATGTATTATTTTAAATGCGTGAAACCACCAATTTTACAGAGGGGAGTTAGGAGGCTTCCAAAGTTATATGCCATTTTAGATGGAGTCAGGCAGACTAGCTTCTCCAGCCCCAGCTCTGGGTCAACGGTGACCTTCACGGGTGAAGGATCTCAGCAAAGCCATATTCGTGATTCAGCCTTCTTACCCCAACCATGAGAATGGAAATTTGGATTCATTCAAGAAGCATATACGAGTACTCACTCCGTAGAGTCTCTGTTACTCCCAAGGCCCACTTTTGCAGGCTCAGGAAGGGTTAGGGGTGCCCTGCGAACATGCCCGGGTCCCTGAACAGCGAGAACGGTGATGGGGTTTGCTGTTGTCGCTGTTACTGCTGTTGCTGCCATTGTTCCTACTTTGCGACCCTCCGCGTTTGCAAACAGAGCCCAGAAGGCAGAACTGTGCCGCCCTCAGAGGCAGCACGGTGTCGGGCACGGCAGCAGCCCTGTGGCCAACTCCTCCGTCCCAGGCCGTGAGAATATTTGCATCTGCCGTGGAGATAATCTCTTCCATTTCAAACAGCCCTGATCTTGAGGACGAGGACAGGGAGGGGTGAAAGACAACACTGGGGAGTAAGCAACCATGCGTATCACGTGAGACAGCAGCAGTCCTCAGACCGCACCTGCTGCGGGGTCTCCGGCTGTGCTCGCGGCGTCCTGGGCGCCGCAGATTAGACCAAAATGTCCCTCGACTGCAGTTAAAATACATTGCCCGCACTCAGAGAAATAAAATATTAATAGATAGGACTTAAATCATTTCTTCAATCTTTGGCATTTATGGAAGGTTATTTATATCAGAAAGAGTATAAGACGATATTTAATTTAGAAAAATAAAAGAACATATTTCTTTTATTTTACTAGGAAATTTTTTTAAGTTAATTTATTTTAAGAGAGGCAGAGTGCAAGCAGGGGAGGGGCAGAGAGAGTGGGAGACACAGGATCTGAAGCAGGCTCTGGGCTCTGAGCTGTCAGCGCAGAACCTGACGTGGTGCTCAAAGCCACGAACTGTGAGATAATGACTGAGCTGAAGTTGGACACTTAACGGACTGAGTGCCCCGCATGCCACAATGTTATGTTTAAAAAGGGGTTACAATAGTGGATTTTTTTCACTTGATCTCAGTTTTGTTAAAAATATAGAATTGGAATTCTGTTTATGTTTATACTCCCACAACGAGAATAGTGTACACCAGTTGACTCATAGCGGCTCTCTCTTTGAAGCGTGATCATGGGGATTTTTGTTTTTCTCATTGTGCTTCGTTATATTTTCCTCAGCTTTCTGTAAACAGGTGTGCCGTTCTTCTGTTGAGATCACATATGAAGCACCTTTTGAGTTAGGAACGTCTCTGCTAATGCACTAGGGACCCGCACCTGCAGGTTAGGTAATATGACTCTTAGGCAATCCAGAACATGACTTGGAACAAAAGTTTTTATAGGAAACAGCCTACAGCTCGATTAGAGAGTAAACATATTTTTTTAATGTTATTTTTTAGAGTCCAAACCCACTGTTAGACCTGCTGGTTCTGACAGAGTCCCAGGCACGAGAGGAAACAGATGACATCCGTACCGCCATTAGACAACAGCTCCAGAAGGAACTGATTGCTCTTTTCAATACCTTGCTCCTCAATTTCGTGGCAGTTACTGACAGGTACCATTTGTGAAGGTTTGGGGACAGTCATGGAGAAACCAGTTTCCCTTTGATTTCCAAAGAGTCTTACTTTTTACTTGTTTTGAATTGAGGAGGAAAGACTTCAAGAATAACCAATTAGGGTCTGTTTTCATTTCAGTGAATTCTCTTATATAGCCTGATTGTAATTTCTCACACACACACACACACACACACACATACACACACACACACACAGTATTTTACTGTCTTTAGGTTTTTAGTTCTCGGTCCTCTCTTAATTCTCTATACATTTATCTGCGCAATCATACTCATTTAAACTTTATGACTTTTTTATTACCTAGATGATTTTCAAATGTGTGTCTCTAATTGTGACTTAAAATTTTTTTTAATTAGATAAAATTTACTATTTTAACCCTTTTGAAGTGTACAATTCAATTGTTTTGGGATGTGCACAGTGTTGTTCAACTGTCACCAATCAATTCCAGAACATTTTCATTACTCTGAAAAGAAAGTATCCAAGCCTGTGGCAACCAACCACTAGTTTTTGTGTCTCTGGGATTTTACTTATTCTGGACATTTTATGTAGGTGGAATCAGACACACGTGATCTTTTGAGTCTGATTTCACATCATACTTTCAAGGTCCATCCACATTCCGGCACGTACGGTGCTCATTGCTTCCCGTGACCGAACAGTAGTCCATGTTCAGATAGATCACATTTGGTTTTCTGTTCATCTGGCGGTGGACATTTGAGTTGTTTCTACCTTTGATTATTGGGAATAATGCAGTTTTGAACATTTACATACAGGTTCTTGTGTGAACGCGTGCTTTTAGCTCCCCAGTGTACACTTATTACTGAACTGGCTGCTCATGTGGTTACTCTGATTACTTTTTTGAGGAGGTGCCACAGCCCTTCCCATAGCAGCCGCACCATTTTACATTCCCACTAGGGACGTGTGAGTATTCTGATTTCTCTACGTCCTCCCGAACACTTTCATTATGACTATCCTAGTGGTATACCCTGGAATTAATTTGGTTTTGATTCCATTTTCCTAGTGCAAATGATGCTGAGCATCTTTTCCTATGCTTATCGGTTATTTGTATATATTCTTTGGAAAAATGTGTGTTCAAGTCTTTTTGCCTGTTTTTGCATTGGATTGTTTGTTTTTTGGTTGTTATTGAGCGGTCTTTATATGTTCTGGACATCAATATTGTATCAATTATGGTTTGCAAATTTTTTTTCCCATTCTGTGGGTTATGTTTTCACTCTTCGGATAGTGTCCTTTGATGTATAAAAGTTTTTTTTTGATGAGGGCCTCCTATGCTGAAATTCCAAGTCTCTGCTGGAGAGAAAGACCCGATCCCCTGCACATGACGTTTGAAACAAACTAAAGTGTCAAATAGCCCTGATTTAGTTCAATACCTGACTAGATCTCATAGGTCATCCCCTAACCCAAATCTTGTGACCAAAGGGCAAACCATTTCTATGAGAAACTGTTATGTACTTTACCCTCAATAGCTTTTTTTTTAAATATTTTATTTTTAAGTAATCTTTACCCAATGTGGGGCTCAAACTCACAACCCTGAGATCAAGAGTTACATGCTCTATCAACTGAGCCAGCCAGGCACCCCTCAGTAGCTCCTGGATACAAATGTTCAATATACAATCACAAATGAAGAGGACCATAAAGAAGTAGGAAAATGTCTCCTGTAATTTAGAGAAAAATATCATTGGAAACAGACCCACAAATGGCAACTATTACCGGAACTTTAAGGCTATTATTATAATATTTTATTTTATTTTTTAAAGTTTATTTATTTTGAGAGGGAGAGAATGAGTGCGGGAGGGACAGGAAGGGGGGAGAGAGAATCTCAAGCAGGCCCTGCATGGTCAGCACAGAGCCTGACATGGGGCTTGAACTCACAAACCATGAAATCATGACCTGCGCTGAAATCAAGAATCGGATACTTAACGGACTGAGCTACTCAGGCACCCCTAAATAATATTTCAAATATAAATATAATGGATATTAGATGAAAAGATAGGTAATATTGGTAAAAGCATGGAGAATATTAATAGCAGAGAAATGGAGACTACAGTTTCTAAAGTAAAGAATTCATTGCATGGGCTTAACAGTGGACTAGACACAGTATATAAGAGGATTAGTACATTTAGAATACAAGTCAATGAAAATTTCACTAGAGAGGGTCACCTAGGAGCCCTCTGAGGTGATGAGAATGTTTTCTTTGTTGTTATGCTTGGTGGTTACATGATTATATACTTGCCTAAATCATGTTGTAGTGTATAGAGATTTCTGAGTTTTGCTGCGTGCATTTTTGCCTCATTAAAGTACTGAGGACAAAAACATTGAATCCATTGCTAGTAGATTCTGTGCAGCTAGACCTGTAATGTGTATAGAATCTCCTGGGGGTTTGTTAAAATACTAACATCAGTAGCTCAGGATGTGCACATTAAGTAAGCGCCATAGGTAGTCCTTGGGCTAGACTTTGAGAAACAGCGCTGTGGCCTGTTCTTTGGATGTTGAGAGGAAGGTGAACGGTTATGAGACAAACTGGGAGTAGACTCAGGGACGTTCACAGGGACCAGGAGAGGGAACCGGTGGCTGATGCGCTAGATTGAACCGGGCTTATGTAGATACTTGCCGTTTTCTTCGCTGGTGTAGCTGTCTTTTGGAAGAGTTAAGGTAAGAGGGGTGGAAAATGAGAATGACTCGTATGTTATTTTAAAGAACAGTAAAGAACAGAAGAACATTTCTAATTCTATCTTTGATACAGTTAATTAGATTAGAGTTGATTCTTGCACAACACAGGTTTGCGCTGTGTGGGCCTACTGCTACCGGATTTTTTGAATAACTCCCAGAGAGGACTTTGATGATTTTCTCGATAGTATTTTCCTTGCCTTGGATGAATGGCCGCCTCCGTCAGTGGAGCACGAGACTCTTGACCTCAGGGTTGTGAATTCAGGCCCCATGTTGGGCACAGAGCTTACTTTAAAAAATATTTTCTTTCCTCTAGCTTGCCTTACTGTAAGAATACAGTATATTATAACATAAAACATACAAAATATGCGTTAATTGACTGTTTTATGTTGTCAGTAAGGCTTCCGGTCAACAGTAGGCTGCTAGTTGAGTTTCTGGAGCACACAGCAGTCCGTGAGGGTTTGGGCTACATGTGGGGACAGTGCCTCTCATCCCCCCTCGCTCAGAGGTGAGCGGTGCTTTGTGGCTGACCTGTGGGAAATGGGAAGTTCTACAAGTCACTTTTAGGCCTTGTTGAAAGTTCCATGTGTTTCTAAAACTTTAAAAGCAGTTGGATGTCAGGCACGTAAAAATTACGATCTTTAACAATCATTCAACTATCCACGCATGCACTGTAGTTCAACTGCACACATACCGTACTCTTAATACTGGAATACGTAAAAACATGATAGTTGTCAGTTTTGGAGTCTAAAAATCTGTAACACTGAGGAAATTTCGGATTTTACTCACTGCTTTGTTATACGCTGATGTTACTTCTCCCAGGAATTTCATCTTTGGCTCCATGCCTATCCGTTTCAGGTATTTTGTTTCCTAATAAAAAATATTCTCTTGATTGTTTCGTTTAAATTATGTGTCGAACTCTTTAAAACTTTTTATGATAGCTTTCTGGGGAAAACAATTTCAGCTAACTAAAAATTGAATTTTTGAGTGATACCAGATGATTGAAAGTATGGGCTTAATATATGCCAATTTAAGTCATTTAAAGTACGAATTTAATTTTCCATTTCGACTTCTGGTTTTATTTTTGAGTGCTAATACCGATATCCATTTCTCTCTTTTTCGGTGTAATTGTTACTGGTCCTTTACATCATATTTTAACTATGTTTTCCTTGAAGAGCCTTGTTTTGAGAATGCCATTTCTGGCTCGTCGTTTTCTGACAGTAAGCTGTTGTCACCCTCTGCCTTAGCAACTTGACTGAATACCGGCACACCTGTGCTCTTGTCGATGTTTTCTTCCCTCCTTTCCGAACGCAGGAACTGCTTGGAACGCGTTTCCGCTTTCCGGACGCAGCTGGCGCTGAGGCTGCTGCAGAGCCTGAGGGTCGCCGACGCGCCGCGCTTCTACGGCCTGCCTTCCCTCGAGAGGACCTTGCGGGCCGCGGCGCAGCTCACCGCGGCGCCCGGGTGGAGCGCGCGCTCGCCCCTCCCGGGGCCGCTGGAAACCTGCCGCAAGTACCTGGCAGGTCTTCTTGAGGTGAGGAAGCCTGCCGGACTCCCGCAGTACTGGCGGCCCGGAGAAGCGCTGGGTACTCTGTAGGGGCCGCTCCCGTTGTGCCAGGCGCGGTGGGAAGTGCGCTCTGTGCCGCACTGTACTTGATGGAGGTCGTTCTGCAGGATTTTTACGACTGGTCATCATGTGTTAACCTTTTTCATGACTTTTATTACTAAATACGTAAGCTCACTTTTAGAGAACCCTGGTTTTCAAGAAGAGTAAACCAAGGCTTCCATTTAAGTCCCCTCGTTAGGGTAATGTGTTCACTTACGCGCTTTGCCCTTTCTGTCTGGGATGCATCTTTTTGGATGGCAATCTGTGTATGGAGTTTAAGATCTCACTTACTCACTTAGTTCCTTTAGGAAGTCTTTTCTTTTAAAAAAATTATTTTTAACGTTTACTATTTTTGAGAGACAGAAAGACAGAGAGCAAGCAGGGGAGGGGCAGAGAGAGAGGGAGACACAGGATGGGAAGCAGGCTCCAGGCTCTGAGCTGTCAGCACAGAGCCCTCACAGGGCTCAAACTTACGAACCAGGAGATCAAGACCTGAGCTGAAGTCTGCCACCCAACGTACTGAGCTCCCCAGGCTCCCCAGGAGGTCTTTTCTTGTCTTCGAGACATACACAGTCAGGGAAGATGGGCTGACTGGCCTCTTCCTACGTTGTTTACCTGTAGCAGTTTATACATACCACTGTTATGATGCTTAAGACATCATATTTCCATTTTGTTTTATGCATTCATCTGTTGTTAGACTGTAAGCTTGGGGGAATCATCTTTGGATCATTCCCACTAATCCATAGCTCCTCATTATCTTAACATAGTGATTTGCACATATGGTTGAAATAATGACTAATTTAATTTATATGTAGTTTATATGTGATTTTAAATTAGAATACAGTTTAAATAATATTGAAAATGTGACATAAATGAATATAAATGATGTCTGTTTAATTTTTGTGCTTTCATCATTAAATCATGCTTTAGGTGATATTTGTGTATTTAGCTGTAGACCATGCTTCAGATGATGTTACCTAGAATTTTCCCCAAAAGTACATCTTGTTTTGTTAGAAGAATTTCAAAATCCTAAATACTCTTAGCTCTACTGTAAAATTTAATACAATTTTGAGGGTAACTGTTTTAATCAAATAATTTTTTTTCTAAGATAGTTATAAATACTGAAAAAGTACACATTGTCAGCATATTAATTGGTTACTCCATCCTTCAAGGTGTCCATATCACAGAATTTATATATTCATACAGAAATGTACAAATTTTTAGAACACTTATGTTCACTTTAAGACCTGACTGTAGCATTTTTTAAAAAGTCAGATCCTCTGTGCATTTAAAATATAATTTAATATACAAGTACCTAATTTTTAGCACTGTGTGTGAAGTGATTTGTGTATAATCCATTTATAAGCCTTTCGGAACTCATCTTCCATGATGCGTTCACTATGAAGTGACTTAAGAGATCAGAGATGTGTGAGGGTGACTACAGTAGTGACTGAAGAACTTAGGTGTTAACATTATTTATATTCGGAAACTATCGGAAGTGCTTTTGTTTTAAAGTTGTGTAAGAGAGAGACTTCAGATCGTAAGTTGTGTTTCAAATACCAGAAATTAAAAGGAGCCTTCTATGGTTTTGGAGAACAAAAGGGCTTCTCAGTTTTAGGTGAGAAATTGAGGCCAAAAGGAAATCCCACGGTAAGTTCGGTTGTCTTTCGGCCCATTGTATTGGCTAAGGAGTAGATAAAAAAGTACAATCCCTGTTTTAGAATGTTCCAGAGTGAAGAAAAACTTGGTTAACAAATCTTGATTTGGTATAAACAGAGGAGTATACTTCATGTTTTACACGTCTTGGGAAGAAAATCTCTTTGTCTTCACATTAAGTGACAGGAAAATAATATGAAGAAATCTGTCACTTTTGTTAGACATTGTGGCAGAGTCCAACTAAATCTTACTTGGGGCCTTTTGCATAGTTACATAATTAGTAAACATTTAGATTTATTTATTTACTACTAAAGAATCAAGTAAGGCTTATTATGTGAATAGACATCGACATAGAGTCATTGTTGGTCCAATTGATTTGCTTTATAGTTTCTCCCTGAAGTGGACTCCTTTTCGGAAGGGAGCCGTATTTCTAATACTGGTGGTTTTTTTTTGCATAGTGAAATTAGAATGGCGACATTTGCTTTTCATGGTTGAGAAATGAGGCTTTTAAACTAAGCATGATACATTATGATAGGGGCGTCGCCTGTGATAACTAGATCCTTGAAACCAGACGGAGGGAGTGTGATTCCACGGGGCCGGCCAGAAGGTCCGACTGACGGGAAATAACCCGAAGCCCTTGGCGTGTCCCTCACCGGCTGGGCACGAAGCCGTCGCACCATGGCTGTGCCCAGTGACTTAGCAGAGGATAGGAAGGGCTTGGTCATTCAAGTGTCTTGTTCCCAAGACAGTCCCTTAAAGTTTTAAACTTTATATTATGAACACCTTCGAGCGCACGCGCACAAGGAGGGAGTGGTGGCAGAGTCCATCTCCTGTCGCTTCAGCCCGGCCCATCCAGGGTTACTTCTCAGGCATAATGTATAGTGCTTTGGCATATGAGAATTCTGATGGAGCATACAAACCCCAAATTATCTATGAATAAACTGCTTGTGTTAAAGAAGCTGCACCTGACATGATTATGGTTTGTGCCATCTCTTTAAAATAATCTGCTGTATGAGCTGAAAAAAATCCAAGCCGAAAAGTCGTCTCTATTTTAAGACAAAATGGCTTCCTTTAAAGGATTCTGTGATGACTAAAAGCATCCAAAGTCCTAGGGTGAATAAACTGAAATATTTGATGTTGTATTGGTCAGACGATAAGTAGTTTCGATTATTTTGACTCAAAATAGATTTTTCCTTTATAGTGTATTGGAACCTAAATATACTTAGCATTCCTTTTTTTACTAAAAGTTTGTGAATTATAAGTGATCTCTCATCACTTTGAATACTTGGCTTAAATGTTTATTTATCTTTTTGAGAGAGAGAGAGAGCGTGCGCGTGAGCGGCGGAGGGGCAGAGAGAAAGCGAGGGACACAGAGGACCTGAAGCAGGCTCCGTGCTCCACACGGCACAGGGCCTGACCCACAGGGCTGAGGTCATGACCTGGGCCAAAGTCAGGAGTCAGACACTTAACTGACTGAACCACCCAGGGGCCCCCCAAGTGTATTTTTAAACAAGATGTTTATAAACTCTTCTACTTAAAGGATACTGTAACATCTGAAAAATGTATGAGCATGTTCTAAATCACAGGTCTTCAAGGAGGACACTACACATCTCTGTACAAGTTCCAAAGGGAGAAAATCTTAAAGTAAGAATATTTAATTGTGCTAACACTAACCTAAAGTATACCATCTTAACCATTTTTCAATGTATAAACTAAGAATGCTGCATATACTTTATGTGGTTAAGATTCAAACCAGACAAGTCAGTAGAAAGATACATATTTATTTTTATGTACCGCTCAGAGCAAAGTCCCCATAATGCTGCTTATGCTTGTTTTTTAGGTCATTACTTCTTTTTACGTGGAGCGCGGCGGGAATGCCATGTCCTTTATGGGCAAAGGCGTCACAAAGAGCACGGTTCTCTGCTTGCTTCACTTGTCTCACGAGATGACGGCCCAGACCCAGAGCTCGGTGAGGCCCCCCGCGCCGCCTGCCTTCTGAGCAGCTGCCAGACCAGGAACGTGCTGTGTCTCACCCATCTCAGGCCTATACGGAAATATCTCGTTTGATTTTCTTCTTAGGAGACAGAAATGACTTCTGACGGAGATGTTTCTTAGAAGCTGTGTGTTACACAAATCTGAATTTTATTTGAAATACATTTTGATTGAAATCTGGCTCTAGAGAACTACATTTTGTCTAAATCACAGGCCAAGTAGTTGTTTTGAAGAAAACTTGTTTTGTTTAAGTTTTTAAGTAGAAGCTGAGATTTTTGTTTGCCTTGTTTTGGTTAAATACTAAATTAAAGCCAAGTCTCAAGTATATTTTAACTTTGTTTTGATTTTTAAAACTTTTCAACTTAAAAGTTATTTTAAACTTTCTCCGTTGTATCCTTAGAGCCCCACCTAATGTGTCTCTGTTCCCTTTTGTTCCTTCCAGGAGTGGATGTCACTTTGGTTCTTGCCTTTGGGTCGTCACAGCGAAGACCAGACTCCTGCTCAGCAAGGGCTGGCTTGGTTGATTCCTTTATGGGTCGATCGGGACCCAGAAGTCAGTGTGCAGGAAGCTTGAGTCCATTATGTGTAGATTGAAAACAAATGAAATATACATGCACATATGTATCCATGTTTTCCAAAATGAGATTATTTTAGTGCTTATACCTCAAGCTGTTCACCCTGTCCTCATCCGTTTGGGCCGCCATAACAAAGTAGCATGAACGAGGTGGCTTGAAAAGCAGATTTATTTGCTTACAGTTCTGGAGGCCAGAAATCTGAGAAGAGGTGTCACATGGTTGGGTTCTGGTGAGGGCTCACCTTTCTGGCGTCCAGACAGCTGCTTTCTCACTCGGGTGCTCCTGTGGCCTTTCCACTCTCCTTCTCTTCTGAGGCCACCAGTCCTGTCAGAGTAGGAGCCCACCGTTCTGACCTCACTTGACTTTAATGACCTCCTGAAAGCTCTGTCGTCAGATTTAGGTACGTTAGGGGTTAGGGCTTCAACACAACAGTTTAGAGGGGATACAGTTCAGTTCATAGCACACCCTCTTCATCCAAACTCATTAGGGTACAGATTAAAAATAGAAGAAAAGAATTATAGACAGTGTCGTTTTTGGAAAGAACAGTAAAAAAGTATTGGAGAAGCCCAGCCATTTTCAAAGAATTTAGAAGGATCGCTGCCAGGTGACATTTGGTGTCATTTAATAGAATAATAGAACTATGGTGCAAAATTTTAGGTTATTAAAATTTCCAGTCGTAGCCATTTGTCCACATAACCTCTTTTTTTTAAAACCACTCTTGAGGTATGGTTGACATAGAAGAAGCTGTACCTATTCAATATGTACGAATTCATGAATTTGGAGAGAACTGTGTGCCCCGGAGTCGTCACCACAGTCCTGCTGTGACCATATCCCTCACCTGCAAAAGCTTCCTCTTGTCCTCTATTTTTGTGATTAGAACACTGAACTACCTTCTTAGCGAATTTTTTTATATATTTAAAAATGTTTTTTAAACGTTTTTCATTTTTGAGAGACTGAGACAGAGCATGAGCAGGAGAGAGAGAGAGAGGGAGACACAGAATCTGAAGCAGGCTCAGACTCTGGGCTGTCAGCACAGAGGCCCGATACGGGGCTCAAACCCGCAAACAGCGAGATCATGACCTGAGCCGAAGTCGGATGTTTAACTGACTGAGCCCCCCGGCCCCCCACAAAGTTTTAAGTATATAATATAGTCCTGTTAACTATGGGCACCGTGCATTAACTTCACACGAGATATGACTATATTCTATAACAATATAAACCCTGATTTTTAGAAACATTATTTGATCCGAACGTGGAGGCTCTATTGTTTATACACGTTGGACTCGTTTGCTTGACCGTGTTAGGACCACGCTGGTTGTTGCTGTCCCATAGCCATCAGTGACACTATCAGAATCAGGATTCAGAAGGTAGCCAGAGAGCGTCGTGTGCACAGCAGTGGTGGATGACAAGTACAGTGTACCACACTAACCTAACTTGACACATGTTTCTTTAACAGTAATTTTGGGGAGAATACTAAACGCTTTAGAGAAAGATAGTTCAGTTATTTCTTTTTGAAAAGAAGTTTCAAGAAGGTTAAAGACATTTATTTGGAAGAAACACTAATCACTTAAGGATGGAGAACAAAATAATAGATAACCTTTTTAAAAATGAGGAGTAAGCAGGAATCTTGTCATAAAAAGTGGGGAAGCACCCTGTGCTCTCCCCACAAAGAGGCTTGTGAGCTATAATTTTTATTCTTAAAAAGTCTGGTTTTAAGTTTCTGTGAGATTTGCTTTTATTGAACTTTTCTATATTGCTTGTTTGAATGATGGGATAGGATTTTTATTCATTCATAAATTTAGAGGACACTGTTTTCTTAAGTACTTATAATTTAGGACCATCAAGACAGTGTCATAGAGGTGTGAGATTTTATGTATGAGAGAAACTAGGAGTTCGCGTTAAGGAATTGGATTCTTTGGTGTGAGAACTTCTCTTTCATCTCAACAGGTGAGGTTCACTTCGCTGGGACTGGGAGCGGCACTGACCACCCATGAAACCGGCTGCGTGGCCTTGGCAAACAGCTGTCAGAACATATCTGGTGGGCTCTGGGGGACCGTGGTGAACATTCTCTTGGACCCGTCTGAATGCAGTATGGTTCGCAGGGAGGTATGCCTTCCTGGAACCCCTCCTCCTGTTCAGCCTTAGAAATTGGTGGTGATGGTCTCTGTGAACGTGCTCTCTGTGCAGTGACGGACCGGGGGAGTGCTCCATGTGCTGGACTGCACTGGCCGATGTCTTTCCTACCTGCAACCAGACCCACATAAGACACTAGTACAGAATGAGAAAGATACTAATTCACAGTAGATACTTTAGTTTGAGAAGACCAAAGTAGAATTTGATATATTTTTACATGAACTGTTCTATATTATTATACATTGAAAAAGTAGTTCATGGAAAAAAAGTTACCTTCATATTACCTCAGTGCATTTGAATCTCTAGTATCTATGAAGCTTTACTTAGGATGAATGACTGTCAGATTACTCTGTAGCAATTATCATCTATAAGAGGAAAAGCAAACCCTATTTTAACTCTTCCTAAATAATTTGTGGTTTCATTTTATTGCTGTTTTTACTGGAATGATGACTAATACCAATATTTTTTTAATGTTTGTTTATTTTTAGAGAGAGAGTAAAGGGAGCAAGAGTCGGGGAGGGGCAGAGGGAGAGGAGGAGAGAATCCCAGCAGCTGTCAGTGCAGAGCCCAGTCTGGGGCTCACTCAGTTTCATATACTGTGACATCATGACCTGAGCTAAAATCAAGATTCGGATGCTCAACCAACTGAGCCACCCAGGCGCCCCTTGATGCAAATCTTTTCAGAAACAGTGATTTGAGGTTTGCGAAGAAAGCAGCAGCTCCAGGGCCCACCATTAGCCAGTGCCCAGTTCCAAAATCCAAATGCTGCTGTTTTCTTGTTATTTGTGTTTAAACAGTAATGCTTAATCTTGTAGCTTCCTTTTGATTTACCAACTTACAGGACAGCTGTTGACTTCAAGTTAAGATGGTTGCACATTTCACTCTCCTTGGCTCCCCTGTCACCCTTGTTACTCACCCGTCATATCACAGCCTTTCAGTGCGGAGATAATCAGTGTTGATATGAGTGTGACTATTTAATTTGACCATGTTAATTTGGACATTTGTGATTTGTGTTTCTAGTTCGGGCTTTTTTATTGAGAGCAGCTGTATGAGAAGGAGAGTCAGGGAGAGACAGAGAGGGATGTGTGTCTGTGTGTCTGTGTGTGCGTATCTGTGTTTGTGAGTGTGTGTGTAAGGAAATAATAGAAATGCGAAAGTGCATTTCTTAACTGCTACCACAACAGTTTATATTTTATAGATCATTTTTTTTGAAAAATAAAATTCTGAAACAGGAAAAAATGTATATTTCCTGATGAAATAATTTCCTCTACAGTTAGGTCATCATACAACAAGAAACAAGCTTGGCAATTCTCATAATGATATCTCGGTGTATGCAGTTTTTTATTATTAAATTCTGATATATTGGTTATTTCAGAGATGACAACAAGATGGCAGTATTGACATTTTCTTTTTTTTCTTTTAGGCTGCATTTATTCTGCAGAATCTCCTTGTGATTCCAATGCCTTCGGTAATTTTAAAGGATTATACTTGGCAGGTGGGTGACTTTAAACAGTTATCGAGCTAGTAGATATTTGCGATTAATTGATGATTAAATTTCAGCATATATGTATACACATATACACATATATTGTCCCTGATGAAACTTTATGGCAACAGGATCTCGTAAAAGAGAATGTAGAACGGGCACCTGGGTGGCTCAGTCCAGTTGAGTGTCTGACTCTTGATTTTGGCTCAGGTCATGATCTCACGGTTCATGAGATCGAGCCTCATGTGGAGTGTGGAGCCTGCATAGGGTTCTCTCTCTCCCTCCCTCTCTGCTCCTCCCCTGCTGACGCTCTTTCTCTTTCTCTCTCAAAATAAATAAGTAAACTTAAAAAAGAGAATGTAGACATTTTTTATGCTTGATCATACTTACAAATCCTTTTCTGTAACGTTAAAAATAATTTTGAGCAGAAATAATAGCTGTGTTTACTGTACACAGATATAATAGCTAATATAGAGTTTATTGTGCACCTTTCTAGGAGCTTAACGTTATTTAACGTAATGTTTAACTTGTGTAATTGAGGTTGGACAGCTATTATCCTCATTTTGTAAATTAAGAAACTTTAACACGGAAATTTTAAATAGTTTGCCCTGAAGTGAGTCACACCTTTGCTTTGAGTCTAGTTAGTCTCTCTCACCACCCCCCAGTATATGCCTCTCTAATTTAATAATAATACACAAAATTTTAATTTAATAACAGTACACAAAATTGTTTATAGTTAAATGTGTATTAATGTTAACATCTCTTTTTACCTATTCTGGGTCAGTGCAGTTAAGGTCATAATTTGTCTGTCTTTGGTTTTTACTGGATTAATTTTTTATTTCATGTTCTGAATATCAAGTCTAGTCTACAGCCTACTGCTTTTTAGATGATTTGGAGGATAGAAAAATGCTCTCACTGGGCAGGCAGGACATGCTGTTTCTCGTGCGTGTTTATTGATCACACCAGTGCGTCTCACTTCCCCGGGTCCTAGACCAATCTGAGGTTTCTTTGAAAACTGTCAATGGAATGTATCTTTGGAGGAGCTGCTGAGCCTGCTTGAGGCCGTGCGAGGGCAGCGTCTCCGGCTGACGTGCAGCCTGGGTCCCAGCGCTGGCTGAGGCCCGCATCTCGGGAACTCTTGGAGGGCTCACTCTTCCACACTGACACACCCAGCCTAACCCTGCTGTTACGGAGGCTCCGGGCCACTTTTCTACACCCTCCTCCGGTTTGTTTAACCCTGCCTTCCGGTAATGGCTGCTTATTCACCATCTGCCTCGGAATAAAACCATAGGAAGCAAAGCTGGAAAGAATACATAGGATTAATATTTATGTCAATGGTGTAGTAGTTTCGATGCTTGTTATCCAATAACTAGATTTTAAGATGTGTTGCTTTTGGCTCAAATCGAATCATTTCCACCAAGTCTCATTGTTAAACTAGTGACACTTGTGTATTATGAGCTTGGTAATGTGATGCCACTGAATTTTTTATTATTGAATAGCTGTAATACAAAAGCAAGAGCGGTAGGACCCTGGGTCCTGCTGGGCTCCGGGGACTCTGTGTCACAGGACGGAGGCAGGCAGAGATGTTGGCCTGCCTCTCCTGCGAGGTGAACAGTGTCAGGCCCTTTGCGGTGCCGGTGACACGTCTGCTGCAGCGTGTTGGTTTTGTTACTCTCCGCGTTTTTATCACAGAATTAATTTTCTGCTACAAAGTTGAAAACAGTGCTTCAAATGAGCTTCTGGGCTCTTCTGCCTTATTTTGGCCAGAATCCAGAATTCTGAGAGCTGCTCCAATCCTAAATAGTATTTGATGATGAAACTTTTGCTAGTCCTAACCAAAATTAGAAAAATAAGTCTACTTATTTTTTGTGTTTTTAATAAACTCAGATTTTCTGCCTGTTCTTGGTTATTATTTTTGGTTTTTAAGTGTCCTCATTTAGCACTATGAATAGTTGGTAGCCTCGTATTTGTTCCTACTATTTTAAAAGTTTAGTGGTACTTTATTTATTAAAAAAAATTTTTTTAAACTTGTTTTTGAGAGAGAGAGTGTGAGCGGGGGCAGAGAAAGAGGGACACACAGAATCCGAAGCAGGCGCCAGGCTCCAAGCTGTCAGCACAGTGCCCGATGCGGGGCTCAAACTCAGGAACCCTGAGATCATGACCTGAGTGGAGTTCAGACACTTAACCGACTGAGCCACCGAGGCGCCCCTTGTGTAGCTTTAAATCCCACTGTGAAAACAGGGAGAAAATAGCCTTCAGATACTTCAGTGGAATTTTATGATCTCCAAGAGGTTGTGACTTTGCCAGTTTATTACATCCAGAAAGCAAGTGCTATATATCTGTATCCAAAAAATGTGTCATTTGCTTGTCTTGATATGCATTTCACAGTATTTTGGGGATAGAGCAGGAAGCAGCACCAGTATCTGGAAGCTTTGCAAATACTTTGTTTTGATTGAGATAGATATTTGATTAATTATGTTGTACAAAGAGAATTACTTTTACTGCTTTGCACTTTGTTCTGATGCCTGAAGTCTAAGCCAATGTCCTTTGTACCGTTGTCCCACTGCACTGGCCACACTGTTCTTTTTGGGATTACTTCCTGTTTCCAGGTTCGTGCCCTGCACCCCCAGAATAAATCCCCATTTCATGTCACGGTCTGGGGCTGTTGCACTTCTGAGTGATAATTCACATGCAAAACTTAGGAAACTGGTTGGCTTTTCTTGTATTGTTTTGTGCCAGGAAGTTTAGAGTCTTCCTATCAAATGTGGCTTATTTGGCACATACATTTTTTGACTTCATTCTGGGTTCCGTTATTTTCATACCTTCGTTTTTCTTTCTTTCATCCCTGTTCTTTCACTACCACATTATAATTTATCTTCCCTGTAATGGACTTTAATTCTTTTCTGGAACAAGGGGAGGCATAAATCACTTAAAACATTTTAGTTTTAAAAGTATTAAAAATACATTTAGTAACCTGTATAATCTATTTTATTTTTTTATAAAATATTTTTAATGTTTATTTATTTTTGACAGAGAGGGAGACAGAGTGTGAGCAGAGGTGGGGCAGAGAGAGAGGGAGACACAGAATCCAAAGCAGGCTCCAGGCTCTGAACTGTCAGCACAGAGCGTGACGTGGGGCTCGAACTCCTGAACCGCGAGATCATGGCCTGAGCTGAAGTTGGACACTTAACCGACTGAGCCATGCAGGCACCCCAGTATAATCCATTTTAATCTTCTTTTAATCATGAAGACACTAGCATTTAATACCTATACCAATAATTAGGTTCTTTGTCATGTGTATTTCCTTTACTGCCTTGCCTAATTTCTTGCCTTATTTCTATGTAGAATGTGTGGGACCATATTTTTAATGTATTTTTCAATGTTTCTCTCAGCCCCCACCACAGGCACGAGAGTGCTTCATCGCCCTTCGCTAGTGCATAGTGTGCTGCTAAGTCAGTAAAGTTAAACCTCAGGTCTTGCTGCTTGTAGCCTGACCCCCCCGCTCACTCGTGCATGGGCGTAGACGCGTAGTGGGTGTGGGCGGTCACCTTTCTTTGCATACTGTGCTTCTCAGCCCTTCCTGGCAGTTCTACACTCACCAGGGGCAGGTCTGGTACGGATACACACGTCCTGAGACAGAGCAGTTAGACCGTGCTGGTTTCCCCGTCGTGCCGAAGACAGCCCCATCCGTTACTGATGGCTCTGGGGTGCAGCCTGTGGATGCGTGGAAAGCCTCATTGTTCTGGCCCTTTTACCATCGGTCATCCGTGGGAAGCCTGAGGCAGACCAGCTTCTGTGTGTGTGTGCCAGGCTTGGCCTTAGTGCCTGCACAGTTGATTCTTAGTTAAAATAAATCGAATTTAAAAAATAATGGTGTAATATGTACATATTTGAGATCATTTGGTCTTCTTTGAGACCCTAAGCATATTTTGAATGAATCATTTGAATTTTTAGAAAAATAAATTTTAAACTAATGAATACTTACCTAATAGAGCTTGGAATGAACTTTACTGCCTCTTCGCATACACAGAGACAGCTTGACCTCCTACTGATCTTAATACCTTCGTATCTCTGAATAGTAGTTCGCGATAATGTTTGTTCCTCTGCTGTGTTGGTACCCAGGATTTAGCTCATTTAAACAGGGTCCTGCCAGTTTAGTTCATTACCGCTCTTAGTGTCTCCACTGCCGTTTCTGTGGATCGTCTCTCTCTCCCTCCTTTTAGAAGGTGAGGAAGTTGTGGGCAAGGTGCTCGGGGCCTTTCGCCTCTGCTACTCGTTGTCGGCTTTAGCTTTACTGTGATTCTGCGAATGTTGATGCGTTTACATTCTCTTCTGCAGCCTCCATTTACCTAGAAGTCGGTTCTAACAATTGTAAACTACTGATTTACTGCAGAGCCGCTTACTGGGCTGCCACGACTCCTCTGATGCTCAGAAGAAACATTTTCTGATGTTTATATATATGGGTGTTTATACATATGTAGGTTTGTGTGTGAGTATTATTTAAAAAATTGATTTGGGTGATTTTTTTTTTCCCTTGGAGTTTCTATTTAATTTTTTTTTTGAATTGTGAGTCTAAATCATAGCTCACGTTTTTCTAAACTCATACATGATCATCCTTTCTCTTCAGTTAGGATCCTTTTTCTGAGAGATCGTCTTCAAAATAATTATACTCCTACCTATAAACAAGTGTATGATCAGTAAACTTAATGAGTTCTTGCATATTTGAAAATGTATTTTTTTAAAATAGTTTATTGTCAAATTGGTTTCCATACAACACCCAGTGCTCTTCCCCATAAGTGCCCTCCACTATCACCACCACCTCTTTTCCCCCCTCCCCCTTCAACCCTCAGTTCATTTTCAGCATTCAGTAATCTCTCAAGTTTTGCGTCCCTCTCTCTCCCCAACTCTCTTTCCCTCTTCCCCTCCCCCTGATCCTCCATTAGGTTTCTCCTGTTCTCCTGTTAGACCTATGAGTGCAAACATATGGTGTCTGCCTGACTTATTTCGCTTAGCATGACACCCTTGGGGTCCATCCACTTTGCTACAAATGGCCATATTGAAAATGTATTTAAATTGCACTTGATAGTTTGAGTAGTTACCATGTATTAGGTGGAAATCCTTCCTCTTAGAATTTCGCTTCACTGTCTTCTAACATCCCCTCTGACGGGAAGCTGGATCTCCATGTGTTCTTGTACCTCCTGACGGCCAAGTGCTTCTTGTACCATGTCCTCTATCGTTGGTGCCCTAGGATTTTATGGTTGTGTATCCTTTTCATCGCATTTGCTTGGGCGCTCATTTAACTCTTTAATTTGAAGATATAGATGTTCTATATCTTTTGGTGCTGACATATTTTTTAATGTTTATTTCTTTTAAAATGACTTTTTTTTTCTCTTTATTGTATCTTTCCACATATCATATGAGTCCCATATTAGGTATCTTTTTATCTTTTACATGTTTATCTCTTAAACTTTATTTTCTGGGATATTAATTCTTCCATTCATATTGGAATTAATTTAACTTGTACAACCTTAGTAGGTTGAAATCATTTTCATTGTGATTTATAGGCAAAGAAAAAAATCAAGTTCTGAAACCTTGTTAAGTATTTTAAAGTATTTTAAATTTAAAGAATTTTAAATTATATCTCATATTATGACTTCTTTTGTTATCATTACTTTCTCATTTTTTTTTTTTTGTATTCATAAGGACTAGAGAAACAGCACATTTTACAAATAAAGATCTTCCTTGGCTTACAATGAGGTTATGTCCTGATTTTTCATTGGTCAATGAAAAATATTGGAAGCTTAAAATGCATTTAATAAACATCACAGCTTAGCCTAGCCTACCTTAAATGGGCTCAGAACACTTACATTAGCCTGCAGTTGGGAAAAAATCATCTAACTCGAAGCCTATGTGGTAATCAGGTGTTGAGTTTCTCATGTAATTTATTGAATAGTGTCCTGAAGGTGAACCCCAGGGTGCTTGCAGGGGTACGGCGTGGTCGCACCCGTATTTACCCTGTGACCGCGGGCTGACTAGGAGCTGCTGCGCCTTTTTATTGAGCACATGTGGCCTCGGCACCGTTACAAAGTCGAACAGTTAATTGCAGGTTGCACCATTGTAAGAGGAAACTATCTGTGTATTAATTGAAGGGTAAATCATTATGCTAATGATTCTTTATCGCTGTGATAATTATACATATTCATACAATAACTCCTACAGTTCTACATCACTTCCGTGTAATTTCTCACTTTGAAAATGCGGTAACTGAAGAAAAGGTGGATTTGAAAGGACAGCGGGTTTGTAAGGCTCTCCTTCTGGCAGATGGCTTCCCCGTCAGCCCCGCAGACCTTTACAGGGTCCGGAATGAGCAGCTTTAGTAAGAGCTCTTCAGCAGCTGGTTTTTGAGATTTATATCGTTTATATTCCTCCACCTATTTTTGTTAAACCTTTATGAATTTTGGACTGTGGTATAACTCATCCAGGAAGCAATTACATGGGTATGATTTTGCAAAGGTAAAAATTCTATATCATCTGTATAATAAAATTTAAAAATTGTTCTGCGCATCATTATGAAAAAATTTCAAAAATCGTATTTGTCCTTCTTTGTTTAATAATTCTATTTTATTGATTTATTAAGATTTGTTAAGTAGTTGGAGTAAAGCTACTAAACTTAACTGAATTCTTTATAATTCTCATCTTGGTTGTTAATCCCTTCTCTGAATTATTATGAGGACTTTATTTGTGATATTAATCAACTTATTTTAAATCTCTTGTGTATTTGACATGTTTTATACATTTAGGAATGTTTTAAGTTGTGGGCGCCTGGGTGGCTCAGTTGGTTAAGCGTCTGACTCTTGATTTCAGGTCAGGTCATGAGATCGAGCCCTGTGTTGGGCTCTGCTGTGGTGGCACAGCACCTGCTTGGGGTTCTCTGTTTGTCCCTGTCTCTGCTCCTCCCCCACTTATGTGCACAGGGGCAGTCTCTATCTCTCTCTCTGTCTCTCTCTCTCTCTCTCTCAAAATAAGTAAACTTAGAAAATGCTGTAAGTTGCTTAAAAGAGAAGAGTTTGAAGCTCTGGATGTTAGGATTGGCTTTGTGGCTTTAGATGAATTATTTCATCCTAGATAATTAAGTAAGATAATGCACGAAAAGACCACATTGCCTGGAATGTATACTGAGGTTAATAAACAGCCACATGACCCTGTCCTTGCACTTTTCTCTGTTTTACCTGCTTCTGTTTTGCCTCAGAATTTAAGTTACACAGGGACCTCCATGTGCTAGTTGCTCACTAAGCATCTTCTTTCTTTTTGTTTTGTTTTTTCTGAGAGCCTGAGCAGAGGAGGGACAGAGGGAGAGGGAGAAGCAGAATTTTAAGTCGGTCCCACTCTCACTGTGGAGCCTGATGCAGGGCTGGATCTCACAGCGGTGAGATCATGACCTGAGCCAGAATCGAGAGTTGGATGTTTAATGGACTGAGCCTCCAGGCGCCCCTAAAGAGTCTTATTTCTTATTAAACATGTAAATTGCTCTATTAATTAAGAATAAGCTCATGGTATTCGGTAGGTTTATTAGAATACGACAATAACAAATTCATGTCTAAAAAAGATATTTAATAATGAAGTAAGAGGTTTGATTATAATGATAATATCCTGAAAAAGAAAGGTCAGTGGAAATGATCTTATTGATGTAATTATACCTTTGTACCTTTACCTTGTGAATTATTTCATCTTCCTGGATAGTTTTTCCTTGGTAATAAGGAGGCGGGAGAAAAGGGACCCAAGCACAAATCTCACAGTTAACAATAAACTTTGAATATGTTTTGACCGTTCTTTTCCTGGTGGCACTTAGATTTCCGGTTTCTGGCTTTTATATTTCTTTCTCTTGTGGGCTGTTTTAAAAATCATAACTTTATTATCATTTTCTAAAAGTAGAAATATTACAAGCTAGTGATAGGATGATTTGCAAACTTTAAGCAAATCCTGACTGCTTGATTTTTGCTGTTGGATATTCCAGTAGAAGTAGTGAGTGGTAGCACGAAACATTATTTGGAAAAAAGTGCAGAAAGGTTAAAATTGTATAGTGGCAGATTCTTCTCCGCCTCCTGATGGAAAGTGTGTGTGCACACACGTGCGCGTGCCTGTGAGTTTCCCTTGGGGTAATTTCAGTGGAAGTGATGTGGCAAACAAGTTTTATCATGGGTGGTGATGAGTCTTTTTCCTTTTTATCTGGCATATCGGTAGTTGCAGAAAATAACCTGGAACATAATTATTGGACCACAATATTTCAGATATTCGCACTTACTTTATTCTGTGTAGGTTGAAAACTACTGCTTTTGTTGTATTTGTGGCTCAAGTATGTAGTTACTTGATTAAAACTACCATTTCTAGAAACGCTTGACACTACATGTTTATCTCTCAGGAGGCGGGATAGATCAGGCTCCTGCCTTGAAAGGATTTGAGGGCAGCAAAAACGAGAGCACTATGAAATATTGTGCCCCAGCTCATGCTGAGTGAGGAAGGACAGAGGCGAGCGTGAGGATCAGGGTAGCACCCGGGACCCATGTGATTCGTTGAGGAGAACGCGGCGCAGGCAGCAGGTCTTTCTGAAGAAATTCTGTTATAAATCAGTGTCTCCTTTTCTGTCCCTTTTCCTCCAGGGCCCCTGTGTCCACGATGAGGACTCCGGCCTGTCGCTCGTCGGAAAACCTGCCCTGCAGGCTCTCTTGTATCACTGCCGTTTTTATGAACATTTGAATCAGATGGTGAAACATTGTTACCTGGAGCGGTATACATTTGATTCGAAGTTTTCTGCCCTTGATGGAACTTTAGAAGGCAGTGATTTAAATGGTAAGTACATTATATTTTTAGTTTTACAAAAGCTAACTTTTTAAATACTGTTGAAAACCTATGTGTTTGATATTTGGAACATAATATTGAAAATATTTGAAAAATAAGGAAAAGTACACATCGAGCTCTGGCCCCACTGTGCAAAGATTGCCTTTGTTAACGGTTGGGGGTATTTTCTTCTAGTCTTCTCTCTCCTTCTAGCTTTTGTTTGTTTTACATGATTGTGTTCATATCTTATGTACATTTTTGTGTTCCCTCCTTTCACAAGACATTGCCTAGCATTTTCCTATGTAATAAATTCCTCATGGAAACCATCTTTGATATATTAATATTTTACAAGTTATTTCATGCCCTTCAGTAAAGTTTTAACAGGTTTTTTTTCTCTGTTGGACGTTTTAAACTTTTTGGAAGGTGGTTCTTCCTAGGCAATCAAGAATAAGACCTCTTCCTACTAAATTTTCTTCTTTGTTTTGCTAATATATCAAAAAGTTATTTGTTTTTGGTTTGGTACTCATTTATCAAAATATCTTACTGAAACCTTTTTATTTCTATTTATAGATTCTTTTGGATTTCCTAAGATCTTGGTCCATATAAATAATTCCGTCTCATAATAGTAAATAATTTAATGATTTTTAAAAATAAGTTGTATGTTAAAATTAATTTTTAATAGTAATTGTTGAAAACCTTGACATAATTTCACCTTTACAGAAAAGGCACAAGAATAGTACAAGCATTCCCAAATATTAACATTTTACTATATTTGTTCTCCTACGCCAAGTGTCTGTACATGTGTATGTGTGTGTAAATAAAATTTATTTAATTATATGCATGTATACATGTGTGTGTATATATATTTCCCTGAGCTATTTAAGAGTGAATTTCAGAGATAGTTTCTTTAACCCTAGGTACTTAAGTCTGAATTTCTAGTTGTCTTTTCTGCTCGATTCTTGGAGGAATTAAGAGGAAAATGATATTTAATGAAGTTTTTGAACATTTTAAATAAGTGTCCCTGTTAGGAACGTGACACATTTCATTGCTTGGATTTCCCTGGATCCCTGTTTCTTAAAGTTTGGTCCTTGAACCAAACTTTGGGTCCTTGGGTCTTTTGTGAGCTGGTCGGAAATGCAGGTTGGGGGCTCCCGCCCCGAACTGGGGGGGACGGAATCTCTGGCAACAGGAAACTGCTCTAACAGTAGCTCTTTATGATTCTTAGGCACATTACAGTTTGGGAGCTGGCGCTCTTGCTAAATTGTATTAGATTGAGCTAAGCAAAGTTCACTACTGGTCATTAAAATTTTTGTGAAAGCAGGTTTTGATATGAATTAATTAAGAATAATAAAAATTAGGCAAACTTTTTTTCTTGGTTCTTTATTGGTTTCCTGCAACAAGTATTCTTTCTGTCACTTGCTCCAGTAAGGAGGAGACTGTATGCATGCTGACCGTTTTCCTGTCGTCACAGGTTTGGATGACTCATTCAAGTTCTGGAGGGCTCCGTCTAGGTTGTCCAGTCAAGATCAAGATCCAAGTTCTCTCTCCACCATGGAAACAATGGTACTTTGAAAGAATGCATTAGTGCTTCAAACTATTTTTTTAAATGTTTATTTATTTTCAGAGAGAGAGAGAGAGAGTGGTGGGGAGGGTCAGAGAGAGAGGGTCAGGGAGAGGGAGAGAATCCCAAGTAGTCTCCATGCTGTCAGCACAGAGCCCAGTGTGGGGCTAGATTCCACGAACCACGAGCCATGAGATCATGACCCAAGCCGCAATCAGGAGTCAGACGTTCAACTGACAGAGCCCCCAGGCCCTGCAAGAATGCTTTAGGCTCCATTTTGAATCTCTGGAAGTTTGAATTTATATAGTGGATGGACAGGCTAAGACTGTTTTCAGAATATAAGGTTATGATGAAAACAGCTGTGAATTATTTGAACTGCTGTCTATGCAGAGTTAGGGTCTGATGCGCTCATAGAGCTGCACTGAATGTCCTTTTAGATGCTTACAGCCTTTTTTTTAATATCTTATTTAAAAGAATCAGAAGCATAAAAGTTTAGCTGTTTATCAATAGTAATATAATAGATCCTATATAATCATAAAGCTTGATTACTCTGCAGTTTTGCTTAAGGGCAAAGCAGTTGACCCATTCAAATGATTCCAGTTTGGTACTAGAGATTTTATTTTATTTTATTACATATTATTTTTAAATGTTTATTTGGGGGGAAGCATGTGTGTTTGTGAGAGTGGGAAAGGGGTAGAGAGAGAGGGGGGAGAGAGAATCCCAAACAGGTTCCATGCTATCAGTGCAGAGCCTCATGCAGGGCTTGATCTCATGAACTGCAAGATCATGACCTGAGCCCACATCAAGAGTTGGATGCTTAACTGACTGAGCTGCCCAGGCGCCCTGGTACTGGAGATTGTAAGCACATTTCTAAATACTTGCCTCCGTTAGGAGCTTGTTTGGATTATCTGAAATACCCGGAGTTTATGCCTTCCTGCCTTCTTTCTTTTCATTCATAAGTTGCTTTGTTCTAAAAAGTTTGAGGGGCGCCTGGGGGGCTCAGTCGGTTAAGCAGCCAACCTCGCCTCAGGTCATGATCTCGTGGTTCATGAGTTCGAGCCCCACAGCAGGCTCTGTGCTGACAGCTCAGAGCCTGGAGCCTGTTTCCCATTCTGTGTCTCCCTCTCTGTCTGTCCCTCCCCTGCTCACACTCTGTCTCTGTCTTTCTCAAAGACAAATAAGTGTTAAAAACAATTTTTTTAAATAAAAATAAAAAATAAAAAGTTTGAGACACACTATTCCTAAATATGATTGAGAATAGGCTTCACTTGTTTTACAAGCATTCAGACCCATTTCCTGTCAAGTGGACAGCATTACGTTAAATCATAAAGTATTTTTGGAATAATTACTGTGTCATAAACCCTCCTAGCAAGACACAGCCTTGAGTCTCCTGCTTGTAGGAGCAAAAGTAATATGAGGATAATAAGTCATTACCAGGCAACAACAAGGTTCATCTCATGAGACCCACCTCCTATAGTTTCCCAACGCTGCTACTTTTTGCTATAGTTTTTGGAGCCATCTTTCCCCCTCCACCCAGAAGAGTTTGTGGTCAGTGCTGAGCTGAATCTTTGTTTGGAAAAGTGGAGTAATTACCACAGCTCCCCTAGATGTCATGTTTTCCTTTCCAGGCTAGAAGTAGTATGTGTCTTCCTCTCAACAAGAGAGAGAATATGATTAAATGGAAAAAGGAGCTGTATTATTTAGTTCGCAGAAGGGCAGCATTAGTATGTCCTTCCAAGTAATTCCTAGGTTACTGTACTTAGTAAAAGTGCTGTCTGAAATGTGTGCATTGTTCCGTTCTTTGCTTATAGTAAGGACTCAATAAATCGTAATTGCTCTCATTAGCTTTGAGTCATCTGGCTGTTTTGTAGATACCAAGTTGTACCGATCCTATGCAAGAGGATTTAAGGACTTTTGCATTTCTCTATTTTATGAGAGAATATTAATATATAATAATAAATAAAATATATAATAAATTATGTGTTTATAATATATGCTAAATATTTTAATAATAACAAATATTATAGATCAGGATACTAGATTTTCTGAGAAAAATTTTGGAAATATATTTATTATAATCATTATTAAAATAGAAGAACCGCTAGTAACATAAAAGTCTTTAACTTGCTTGTCTTTGGACATTACATATTCTTTTAGAAAAAAATACCAATGAAATCTGTTTTTTTTTAAAGAATTCTTATTATAGTTTTATGTAAGATTTATATTGTATGGTTTCTCAAAAGATAATTATCTGTTGGAATTTTTACAGTTAATTCTTTTTTGGATTTCAAATAGAAGAGCTTTGGAATTGGTGACTTTTACTCACCAAATTGACTTCTACTCACAGAAATAGTCTCTTTACCCCAATTCTGCTAATTGCTGTGTTTTTCTTGCCATGCCAGAGATACTGTATGTCAATGTCTGAGCTGACAGCATGCAGAACCTGCTTGGGATTCTGTCTCCCTCTCACTCTGCCCTTCCCCCACTCACTCTCTATCTCTCTCTCTGAAAACTATTGAAGGTCATTCTTACTGTTGCTGTTTTACAAAAGGAGAGATTAAGGCATACAATGAATACGTGTCCTGTTCGAAGTTCCAGTGCTGGTAACTTGACAGAATTTTTTGAATCCAGAAGCATGTGCGGCTCTAGAGCCCGGGTTGTCGGCCATGCTGTCCTGCTGCTCAGGACGAAGCCGCTGGTGCTCGGTGCCGTGGTAGATGTGGTGGTCAGGGTGCAGTGAGGTTACATTAGAGGGAGTGCTAAAATATAAAGTGATTTTATGTAGAAGTGGCCATTGAAATGGGCTTTATTTTTTTTTTTAATGTTTCATTTATTTTTGAGAGAGAGAGAGAGCAAGCAAGGGAGGGTCAGAGAGAGAGGGAGACACAGAATCAGAAGCAGGCTCCAGGCTCTGAGCTGGCTGTCAGCACAGAGCCCAAAGAAGGGCTCGAACGCACGAACTGTGAGATCATGACCTGAGTCGAAGTAGCACACTTAACCGCTGAGCCCCCCAGGCGCCCCTGAGATGGGCTTTAAAGATTACTCTTTTTTAGATGTATGCACACATTTGCAGGGAGCTGAAAAGATGCTCAAATCTGTCTTGAGAGTCAGTACCCAGTTACAGGGTTGAAAGTCTAGTTGAGAACACGAAGCCTACTGAGAAAACCTCACGCCACGTGTGTCGTGCCGAGAGCGTCCGACATTCCGCAGGGGCGTGGTTGGTTGAGAGCGTGGGACAAAGGCCAGCGTTTAATCGCCGGACAGGAGTTACCTAAGGGAGCCAAACCTGTTTTTGGATTTAAAGAGGTAAGCTGTAATAGCTGTAAGATGCAGTTAGAAAGCTCTTTCGGCTAATAAAATGCACGAAACATTACAGTTAACCCTAGAGAGAGAGGTGTTGGCACTTGTGTGACGCAGTTACACGTGTTTTATAGAGTGAAGAGTGGACCAAGCACAGTTAAAACAAGGATGAATCAAAGAGACGTTTTGGAAGAAAAGTAGTCTTGATGTAGGCGTAGTGGTAGAGTGGGGGCTCGTCCCCAGGGTGGTGCCCCGGGAAACCTGGGCAGACTGCAGCTGGCCTGACTGTAGAGACAAAGAGAATGATGCGCTTTGTTTAAGTAAATGTCAGCCACCTGGGGCTCTATGAACCCATAGATTTTAGTTAGAAAGAAAATAGAAGTGAGATTCTAGTTCCTCAGGTATTGGTATACAGGCCACTGGCTGTAATATGAAAATGAACAAGTTCATTTGTTTTTTGGTACAAAAATTTAGAACTGATTCTTTAAATAAAACTTAGATACTGATTGTTAAAAAGCGAATCCCTCCATGTAAGTTGTTCCTACTGTGATTATTTTGTATGTGACATTAGCATGAATACAGTGGCTGGTGAAAAATAGAATATTCCATTGTGTGTGCCTAGTGTGTACTAGTTCATAAATAGATATTTTAAAAATCATTAGAGAGAGCAAATAATATTTATTTTATGTGTTTTTCTGTATTTTGTATTCACTTTGATATGTTTGAAGTTATCTAAACTAAGTTACTATAGCGGTATAGTCATTAATATCAAGTGCAAATCTTCAAAGACACTGGCAAAAACATTTTGAGAGAGACTTCAGCAGTTTTATTAAGCAGATAACTGTAACTGAAATAAGTAAAATAGGCTTGAGTCTCATTTTATATTTGTACTAAATTTTCTTAATTTTGGTAAAACTGATTATTTTATTTTAATAAGATTTGATATAAGTAGAGAGTCAACTTTTGGGCTTTAGTGATCAGAAACAACACCCTCTAGTTTGCTGTTTGCTGAAGTACTACAAATAGTGTTACCTCTACACCATCTGAGAACGGCACCCTTTCACGAGTGAAGCAGTGGTGTCTTCGAGAATTTAGGCATTTGGAATAGGGTCACAAAGCTAATGGAGAGTGGACCACCACCAGCTCTAGGAAACTTGTTCTCTTAAGTTACATACAGTGGGGCACAGGGCCTGGGGCCGTGTCCTGGGGTTAAGCCTCTGCATGTGAGTGACCTTACAGTTCCACAGACAAGAATCTTCTCTCCTCTATGCTTGTTCCTTCAGGGATGTTTTTCTGAGCTTGCTTTTTTTATGTTGTACCTGATCCATTTGAATCATGGATCTATGTAGTCAGAGAGATTTAAATTTTTCGTTATAATTTGTTTCGAATTAATGATGACAAACTGTGAAGCATGCCCCAGGGGTCCTGCTCTTGGGCATAAGGAGAAAGGTGTCACTTAATCAGAGTGAACACATGAGCCCTCGTGTTATTAGGAACCTTTCATACTTTATGTTTTACCGTGTTTGAAAAATGTGAGTAGGGGCGCCTGGGTGGCTCGGTCAGTTAAGCATCCGGCTTCGGCTCAGGTCATGATCTCATGGTTCGTGGCTTAGAGCCCCGCATCAGGCTCTGTGCTGACAGCTCAGAGCCCGGAGCCTGCTTCCGATTCTGTGTCTCCCTCTCTCTCTGACCCTCCCCTGCTCCAGCTGTCTCTCTCTGTCTCTCAAAAATAAATAAAAAACATTAATAAAAATTTTAAAAAGAAAACTGTGAGTAAATTTGTACTTTTTCATCCCCCAAATCCTCATTTTCTTCCTTTGTTCTCTTTTAATTTTTTACAAATCAAAAAACTTATTTAGGCACCAATACTATATTTGATGAAAGAAGATGGAAAGTATTATAAAATCACTTGGCAAATAAAATATTTAAGTCCTAAATTAGCTTTCAAAAAACTTTGAGGTACCCAGTAAACTCTTTCAGTTCTGAAACGCAGAATACAAAGAAAAGTTTTGACGATTGATGCATTTTGTTTATATGACAAAAATTGTCTGTTTTTTTAAACCAAATTCTGCTTTGATATGGTAAATGACTTTGCTGTTTTCTGCTACTTCAAAGGGACTCTTAAAATTGTAACTGCCTATTTTACAATGAGGCATGATTTAGAAAACTTCTTTAGCTATCAAATCTGTTTCTAAACACATGGAAGAAAAGGCTATTATCCTTTTTAGTTTTTATAAGCAGAATTTGGTTCTGTTTTCGGACAGTGGCTTTAAGTAACCAGCTTCTCTGCACTAACAGGCTATTATCGCCCCTAGAACACCAGTAAGGTGAGGGGGCTCGAAGTACGCATACTTCAGTTCAAGGACCAGTAAAACCCAGTTTTACTGGTCTTATCAAGGGAATGAACGTGAATTGAAAATCTCAGGATGGGTCATGTGGCAGACAAGAAAGAGGAAAATGTCTAGATCATGATTTTCTACCGAAGCCATTTGAATGAATGGAGCAAGTGCAGAAGACTTGAACAGACTTGCTGTCAGAAGGACCACCCCGGGCTCCCACTTGGGGCTTTCTGGCTACGAAGGGGTCAAGAGCTAAAGAGAGTCTGACTCCCGCTGTGGGGGAAGGAGGGGCTGAGCCTGCACCCCTCCCCCCGTGGAGAGTGGCGTGGGGAGGAAGAAGCGAGTCCTCGCACACGACTCTGGCCGGCATTGTGGCGGTTCGTCTGAGGGCTTCTCCTGACTTGAGTGTGTTTGTGATGTCGTGCATATAGTCCTGAACTGTGAGTCCTGACTGGAGTGTGGCCTGGAGCCCTTACCTGTGCTCCTTAGCTCTGCATGAGGGCCTGGACCGGATGAGGCCTTTGCTGCCGGTAGCGCTATGGGCTCCTGTGAGTCTGCTCCACCTTCCAGAAGCTAATACTTGAATTTTAAAATTGGATGTTACTTTAAAGATAACAAGATATTTACATATTATTATCTATAATCAAATAAATATCCATTGGAGATTATTTTCAAACAAGCAAGGATTTGAGTATAGAACCAGAGCAATTCAGTTTAATACCTTTTTGTCTTGTTAAAATAATACTGTGCTAATATAGCAAATTTTAAAAATATAGGTAAGTTAGTAGAAGATAAAATCACCCACAATCAAGTTTTAAAGCATAATCTAGTACTATATAAAGAAATCCTCGTGTTTTCTCAACCATAGAGGGTAAGTTGTAATACAGCTACGAGGAGGTGCTTTCTGAACTCCTGTTTTCCACATTCGTAGCTCACTTCCTTGGACTGTACTGAGGAAAATCACAACTTTTCTTGTGTCTGACCTTTGATCACAAACCGTGACTTTGCTTACT
>NC_043713.1:7377912-7390054 GCF_006229205.1 Suricata suricatta
CAGACTGTGTCCTCTGCTGTGTGACACGGTCTCAGTGATGATTGTTGCCTCACAGACTGTGTCCTGTGCTTTGTGATACGGTCTCAGTCAGGACTGTTGTCCTCACAGACTGTGTCCTGTGCTGTGTGACACGGTCTCAGTCAGGACTGTTGTCCTCACAGACTGTGTCCTGTGCTATGTGACATGGTCTCAGTGATGATTGTTGTCCTCACAGACTGTGTCCTGTGCTGTGTGACAGGGTCTCAGTCAGGACTGTTGTCCTCACAGACTGTGTCCTGTGCTTTGTGACACGGTCTCAGTGATGGTTGTCCTCACAGACTGTGTCCTGTGCTGTGTGACATGGTCTCAGTCAGGACTGTTGTCCTCACAGACTGTGTCCTGTGCTATGTGACATGGTCTCAGTCAGGACTGTTGTCCTCACAGACTGTGTCCTGTGCTTTGTGACAGGGTCTCAGTCAGGACTGTTATCTCACAGGCTGTAAAAGTTATTCGGATGTTTGTTGACAGGATATTTTTTGGCATTTCTTAGAGCTAGTTGTAGGTGAATACCATTTTTAGAAAAATAAATTTTCGATGTTTTCCTCTTATCTGCATCTAATATTATATAAAATAAGGTATTTAATATGTGATCATTTATGAGTGATTTATTTAGACTGAAATTTGTCCGGATTTCTTTTTTAGATGACTTTACGTGCTTGGCTTACGTTTATTCACTGTAGTTTCTGTTGATATTGTAATGTCACCCTTGAAGTAGGGAGAGATGATTAAAGTCTTAAGTTGAAAGTGGGATTTTAAAAACTGTATATAAGTTCCATCAATCATTTTCTTCAAATTTATATTCTCGTTACTAACAGAAACTGAAAATAAAAATAACTTTGGTTTATTTCTGTTATTAAATTTTTTAACTAAAAACCCTAGTTTATTTTATTATTTAAAAAAAAAACAAAAAACCTTGGGTCCAGGGGTGCTTGGGTGGCTCAGTCAGATAAGTGTCCAGTTCTTGATCTCAGCTCAGGTCATGATCTCATGGTTCATGGGTTCAAACCCTGCGTCAGGCTCTGTGCTGTCAGTGTGAAGCCTGCTTGGGATTCTCTCTTTTCCCTCTCTCTCTGTCCCTCCCTCACTTGCTCTCTCAGAATACATCAACTTAAAAAAAAAACCAGCCTCGGTTTTTGCTTTGACTCTATCATCGCAGCCTGAGGTACCCTCAGTATGCAAGTACTCGGGTGTGTGGGGTCTGAGTTCGAGGCAGGGGTGATGCCTAAGAGCTGTTGGCATTCACCTGTCATGCCTGCCGTGCAGATGCACTGACCTGGGGCTCATCCGGTGTGCGAAGGTCACGCCATCTCACAGAAAATAATTGGTGGTAAGAAAAAGGATGATCTGACCTCTCCAGATAAGATATTTTTCCCATAGAAGGTGCCAAATACATCAGTTTGAGCTTTTCAGTTCTAGGAGGCCACACGGTCTGCTCTTCTGTAAACCTGTAGGTGGAATTGTGTTTGCCTTCTACACAACTCGTTATGTTTAATGTTTTAAGAAAATAGTGTACTCCGGGCTCCTGGGTGGCTCTGTCATTCAGTTGAGCATCCAGCTCTTGATTTTGGCTCAGGTCGTGATCTCATGGTTCACGGGTGAGAGCCCCACATCAGGCTCCGGGGCTCCGGGCTGCCAGTGCAAGGCCTGCTTGGGATTGTCTCTCTCTCTCTCTCTCTGCTCCTCTCCCACTCCCACTGCGTGCACACGCTCATTCACTCCTTTTCTCCCTCAAAATACATAAATAAACTTAAAAACTTCCTGTATTCTGAAGCACAGTGTCTACATACTGCCTGACACGGTTCTCTTGTGAAATGGGGAGGTAGAGAAGACTCTTAGTATTTCTGCTGATTTTTTAGTAGGAAATTCGTAGGCACTATTAAAATTTGTGTGTGCCATTTGAAACTTGTAAAAAAAAAAAACCCTCTTATTAAGATTCAAGTAGGACAGAATATCTCAAGACCATGGTGAATTATGCAAAAGTTAAAGAAAGGAGTGTGGTTCAGGCTTTTAACATATGGGTGATAAAAGAGACTAGGCCTTATCCAGACCTTAAGATCCTAAATGGGCTTCAAATCAAAACTCTGCTCCTTTGAGTTACTGATTTACATAAATTCCAGCAGGTCCTAAACGCAGTAGAAGGTGCCATTCAGAAAACTTACAACTCTCAAAATATGAAATATTTTCCAGTGATATTAACTAGCATAGTTTTGGTATAAACCTTCTCACTTCAGGATATTTTGTGCACATGCTGGTTCTGTGTCACGTCCCCCGTGGTAACACTGATGCGTGAGCCTTAGAATAAAGTCCTTCTCTCTGCTGCTCCACAGGTGGCATCCTCGTCGGGAAGTGAACCTCCGCCGTTCGGGCCTTCAGCTGTGCCTCTCCCTGAGGCCTCACACGACCAGTTTGTGGCTCAAGGTACCCTTTTAGGAAGACATTCTATTTTCAGAAAGAAAAATGACAAGTTGGTCCAGATATCTGGAAAGCAAAGGTCTATACAAGAACAAAATTAGGGGCGCTTGGGTGGCTCAGTCAGTTAAGCATCCGACTCCGGCTCAGGTCATGATCTCGTGACCCGTGAGTTGGAGCCCCTCGTCGGGCTGGAGCCTGGAGCTGCTTCAGATCCTGTATCTCCCCCTCTCTCTGCCCCTCCCCTGCTCATGCTCTGCCTCTCTCTTTTAAAAAATGAATAAACATTTAAAAAAATAAAAATTTAAATAAAAGAACAAAATTAATGTCACAGAACACAATGTCTAGATAAGAACAAAATGAAATGGCTCAGAACATGGAAGAATAAATTAGAATAAATAGATCAGAAATCAAAAAAACAAATACTCTTAACTAATAAGTGAAATTTAGTCATCAAATAAATCGTCTGATTGCCATATGGTTCCTTATTAGTTAGGCATAGATATATCGGGGTTGAATTTGGAAATTCATAAATAGTAGTTAACTTCATTTTTCTCCCTCTTTAGGGAAAACACTTCAGTTCACCCCAGTAGTCCACTTGAAAGTGGAGAGAATCTGGCCATCAGTATTTTCAAAGGGTTTTTATTAAAAAATGTGTTCCCTGACTTTCTAAACAATGTCCCATTTTGTTTTTTAGTAATGTATGTTAATAATATTAAAAAATATTTAGTTGTAGAAAGTACCCATCTGATCTTAATAAAAGGAGCAAACTCACATTGTTTAAATTGTTAAGAACTCAGAGCGTGAAATGAAATTTGAAAATAATTCAAATAATCATACACTCACCCATTTAATAAGTGTAGAATGTATTGGTCTTTAGTATATGCACAGAGCTGTGCAAGCATCACTGCAATCAATTTTAGGACATTTTCTGACCTCAGAAAGAAAACTTTCCATTGGCAGTCACTCCTCACCTGCTTTCCGTTTTTTTCCCCGCCTAGCCCATCACTAATCTACTTTCCTTCCTTATAGATTTGTCTGTTTGGGAAATTTCATAAAAATGGAACCACACAATATGTGCTTTCTGTGACTGTTTTTTTTTGCCTCGATCATACTTTCAGAGTTGACTCAGCACCAGTACCTGTGTGCTAGTACTTACTTTCTTTTTATTGCTAACAATATTCATGATATGGATATATCACATTTACCCATTCATCAGCTGATGAACATTTGGATTTTTCTACTTTTGGGCTATTTTGAGTAAATCTGCTGCGAACATCCATGTGTAGGTTTTGGTGTGGACATACAGTATGTGGAGTTTTTCTGTTTTGGTTTTTGTTGCATTATTCTTGATTTGGATTTATCTTATTTTCAAAGTCTGTGCTTCGAATGTATATTCATGCACAGCTTCACTGGTTCAGCCAATCACGTAAGTGTGCATATTTGACAAAGAAAACTTTCTAATCCTTTTTGTTGACTCTGCCAGTGAACAGAGCTGCGAAGCATTGAATGTATATTGTCAAGGAGCCGTAGGACGAGAGCAGCTCTTTGTTGGTCGGTATCTTCCTGCACTCCATCTCTTTAAAGTAGTATTAAGATAAAGATAAAATGGGATTTTTTTTGTTCTTTTGTTTTCCGTTTTTAGTGAAAATGCGCCTCCGTCCCCTTAGCAGGACCGGGCAGCAGGACCGCCAGGGAGGCTGCTGAGCCCTGTTATTTGCTGTCTGGCTGCCGCCTAGTTACCCAAGGAACGAACATGCCCCCACGTGATTTGGGAAGGGATGAAAGGAATTTTCTGTACACAGACGTTAGGGCCACTGCAGACATGTGACTTTTCACTTTTAAATTCAGTTTCTAACTTAAAAACAAATATCATCTTATATAAAAAAAACTTAACATGGTCTCTTATCATGAGTGAGTATAAATTTGATAAACAGAGGTGAAAGGAATCATTAAAAATGTTAGTGTATTTGAGTACTCTTAATATAGGTAAGTAGGATAATTTTCTCTAGATAAAATAGAAAAGTTTTATTTAAATACATTGGATGAGTTTTAATTTCTGACCAGCTCTGCCTTTCCCTTTTATTGGTATTCTTTTCTTCTGTAGACTTGACCTACAAAAGCTGAAAACATGTAATACCTATCTTGTGAATATTTAAATTTTTCCCTTAAAACCAATTGAACAGTTTCTGTGGAATTACCTACATCTAATTTTCCCAATTTTATTTCGTTTAAAGTGTCAAATCTTTCTTTATGTTCCATCGTCCCAAAGTTCTGTAGTCCTAATTGCACCCCGAAGGAAGTAGGGAATTAAACAGGAAAATGAGACTTCACAGTGGAGAAGCCTGGTAGACACCAGTTGATCAAAATGGTGCCACTTAACCCACCAATAACGGCACAGAGGGAAGTCTTGTTTTCCTGATAGGACGCGCTGAAGGTCTACTCATGAGGAGCCATCAAACATCAGACATGCTGCAGAGTCACTGGCCTGTGCTCCTCGCATAATGTCAGAGCCCTGAAAGACAGAGCAAGTCAGGGAATCTTCCAGTTTAGAACCCAAAGAGATGCGACAGCTAAATGCGAAGTGTGATCTTGACTCGGATCCAAACAAGAACTCTTGAGCTGTAAAGGACATTAGTGAAACCATACGCAGAATTGGAGAAGGTCTGTAGATTAGAGAATGTCACTGCATCAGTGTTGGTTTCCTGGTTAACTGTACTGTGGTCATAAAAGACAAAGTCTCTGTTTAGGAAATGAATTGAGGGCTGAGAGGGCATGTGCAACTTACCAATAGTTCATAATAAGACAGGTATGTAGGTAGATAAAATGTGGTTAAATACTACTATGTGGGGATCCGGGTGAAGGTATATGGGAATTCTTTGCACTCTTGTATTTTCTGTAAGTCTGCATTCATTCAAAATACAATGTTTTTTTACAAAAGAAGTAAGACACGAGGGTCATGAGGGAAGGTCTTGATGCAGGTTAGCAAAGATAGCTTTCTTGTTAACAGTCCCTTGCTGAGTTTTTGGGAAAGGTCCAGTCTCATATCTGCAGTTCTGAAGTCCAGAATCTCTGAACACTTACGTGTTCTCAAAACTCACTTGGTATAAAACTTGCCCATACCTGAGAACAGTTGCTGCAAATCCTGACAGTGCTGGTTTGAGGTTGCATTTGCTCCTTCCTCCATCCTGCTTGCTGTGATTAGACAAGTGTTACACTTGTCACTTCATTATGGGGCATGGCCCAAGATCCCACTGGAGGTGGTGGTTCGCGTATGGTACATGCAGCTGACAGTTTTTCTAAAATCTAAAATGTTTTGAATTCTGAAGCAATTCTGGCCCCTCAACTTTTATGAAAAGGGTCATGGACCATCTATTTGTTCCTCAGGGTCTGAGTGCTTTAGGGTCGAGGGCACAAAACCAGGCTCTGCCCATCTGGTCTTGGCTCCTACACTGTCACCTAATGCAGACCCACACACACCGTGTGTACATGTGTGCACACGCACCATGCGTACATGTGTGTACATGCCGTGTGCATATGAATGCACACGGTATGCACACACCTGTGAGTACATGTGCGCACACACCCCATTTATACAAGTATGCACACTGCATGTACACACCACGCATACATGTATGTGCACACCCCATTTATACATGTGTGGACATGCACACACTGTATACATGTGTGTACGTACATGCACACTGCACACACAGTGTGTGCATGTATGCACACACAGTGTGTGCATGTATGCACACACAGTGTGTGCATGTATGCACAGTGTGTGTATACTCTGTGCACATGTGCGCACATTGCATGTACACAGTGTGTACATGTGCCCACACGCACACCGTGTGTACATGCTTTATGTACATGCACGCACAGTAGATTTACACACCGTACGTACATGTGTGCACACGGTGTACATGCAGTGTGCACACATATCTTGTGTACGTGTATGTACACACAGACAGTGGAGGGTTGGAGATCTGTTTCCTTGACCCCAGAGTTGAGAGGAGTCGGGCCCTCGGGGACCTCCCCAGCCGCCGCTGTGGCACTCAGAGACTTCCCTCCGATGATCAGAGCTTGTGAATATTGTACATAAACAGAGTACACAGAATAGCGCTAATTTTTATGCTTGTTTTCAGCACTAGGTCCGCACGAAACCACGGCAGCCCGGCCCCCTCGTGACGCCTCCCCGCCTGCCCCCCTGCCCAGGCAGTGCATGGTCACGCCGCCCCTGCTCTCGGCAGTGTGCGGCCTGCTGGACGGCCTGCTGGCCACGTCGCCGGAACACACCGCGCGCGCTCTGCGGCGAGCGCGGCTCGTGGAGCTGCTCTGCAGGTGAGCGGTGGCCCCGGGCCCGGCGCCCGCTCCGCGCGCTTGGTGGAGGACTCCCTGGTGCGGGGGAATTATCTTCGTCTGCTTTCGGGCTGCGGGTTTTTGCTTTTGCCAGAATTGTCCTGACGGTTTCAATTTACAGCTAACTAAAGTACTCGTTCGTGTGGGCTAGTAAGTGCACCGTCACTCGCTCCCACCGTCCTGATCTTTTCTAGAATTCAGCGGCTCCAGACTGCACCTGCCCTGCATCAGGCTCAGGAACTGCGGTGCGGCCCCTCGGTCGTTCTGCACGAAGTGAAGGGCTCGGGGACTCTTCTCTGTAGGGCTGTGTCACAGCAGTGGCCACGGGCTCAAAACCATTGAATTCATTTGGAATTTTTTCATTATTGGGGATTAAACTCCTTATTAGATAGTACTCTGATAAAATTTAGAAAATCACGATCTCATCCTTTCGTTTGCTAATGTAAACGAGCTTCTTTCTGGCAGGACCTTTGGGTTGTCGTATTGGTGAGAGAGGCTGCGACACTGAGTCAGTCCCACTCAAGGTCTGATTACAGGCCATTCGTTCCCTCGTGTTGCAGTCTTGGGGGCATTGTTTAACCTCTGTGGTGTCATTAATAACGTCTGTTATTGGGGTTAGTGTGAGGATTAAGTGCTGATGCCCAGGATGCTCTCTCTATAGTAACTGTTCCTTCGCTTTCTTCCCGCATCCGGATAATTATAGCCCGCGTACCTGCCTCCTGTTGACCTCTTCGTCATTGGCGTTGCTCCGCTTGAGAACTGTCTGAAATACCTTCCTCCTCTTTGCCAAATTGCAGTGTTTTCTTTTTCTTTTTGGGATATTGAGAAAACTCCAGAAGGAAAAAGGTGTCCCTTGTCTCGCTTGTCGTTTCTCATTTACCGTTCATGCTAAGCTGTGACGTGTGCGTTCGTCACCTTTGTCATCATCCTTCCACTATGAGACCCGGAACCTGCTGGTCCATTGACTTTCCTTCCTGGATGTTTCCTGCCTCCAGGATGATCTAAACGGAGCTGGAGGAATACTCCTGCTTCTCAAGAAGAGTCTGTTGTGAAATTGAGGCCACAGAGCTCTTAAAGGGTCTTTTATGGCAAAGGCTTAATCATACTCCATCCCTGTTCTTTATTCCGGACCTAAAAAATTTTTCCCGTTTTGCATTATTTTGTGTTTTTGTGTGTAAATCAGAACTTCTGTCCTAGCAGGTATTTTTTCTATTTTAAACGGGAAATTAACCACCAAGTTCTTTCTCTTATCTACTTTCCTTCTAAAAGGGCTTCTTTATATTTTATTCCACTTTTCATTAGACAATTTTTCTTCAGAATTCTGTTTCCCATGTTTATTTATAAGATCTATTTCTGTGTTCTAAAATAATTATGAGATACCTTTTTATATACATTTATTATCTTTTGAAAATCTGTTCTTGTTTTTTGTTTTTACTTTTCTTTTTATTTGCGTAGACACACAATGTTATGTCTGCTTCAGGTGCACATCGTCACTATTTGACAAGTTTACGCATTGTGCTGTGTTCAGCACAAGCATAGCTCCCATCTGTCCTGTTCCATCGCTGCCATAGTGTCATTCACTGTGTCCCCTCTGCCGGGCCTCTTGTTCCCGGGACTTACTCATTCCGTAACCGGGGCCTGTGCCTCCCTGTCCCTGTCGCCCATTTAGCCCCCCCCCCCCCCCCCCCCCCCCCCCCCCCCCCCCCCCCCGCCACCCACCTTCCCTCTGGTGGCCTTCAGTCCTGGGTAAAAATCCTTCCTCTTGAATTTTATTCAAGGTTATATTCAAACTTCAAACACTGATTTATTAGTTTTTAACATGCGGCACACTACTCACCTTGTCTGGCCTTCACAGTGTCGCAGATGCCGCCCTCCTGGAGAGATGTGTCCAGGAGCTCAAGGCCCCACTGCCTCTGTCCCCTCCCGCCGAGCACACGCACGCCCAGGTAGGTCTCCCGTCTCCCTCTCGCCTCATGGCTGCTTGTGCGCTTGCGTGCCAGAAACGGAAAGTCTGCTAAGGGTATGCTGACTGTAGAGAGGGACGAAGGTCCCCGGATGTACGTGGTGTGATGGGGGTACTGAGATTGGTGGTGTGACATTTTAGTCTGAAACGTCTTTGGGTGGGAGAGTAGGGAAGTGGGGTTTACAGATTTAGATTCTCTTCCTAATTCCATTACCGGCCAGCTGTCGATGTTTATTCACAGATCTGGAGATCGTTGAGCACCATATGAAAAAAGAAGGCATTGTATAAAAACAACCTTCCCATTCTGTGGCTTTAGGTTAGCTCTATCCTTTGCCCCTAAATTGAAGATGTTAAAATAGTGACTAAAATCTGTGTATTTTCAAAACCTAACCTCATAAAAATAGATTTATTTTTGTTTCTTTACAGATGTCTGCTGTTTTTAAGTTCTTGATTGTAGCTAGAGTCTGTATGTAAAATATCATGTATTTTATACACGTAACAATTCTTTGTGTAGTTGTTGCTAATAGAAATGTTACCTTAAGTTGCAGTTTAAGAAGGGCTGTGAGGTTTGCCTTGTGGTGTTGTCTTTGGGGTTTCGACCATGCCAGACTCCCTTTTGTAACACATCGTCTTCAAAACACTTGTCCCACTGCGGCCTGAGCCTTTGGGTACAGCCCTCTCCTCCATTTCCCTGTCCGTCCGTCCGGTCTGTATTGAGGGCCTCCTACGGACCAGGATCCTGCCCGCACAAGTAGAGTAACGATCCCCGCTCTCAAGTTGGGGCAGCAGGTCGTGAGCAGATCCACGTGCACATCTGAGAACAGCTAAGGCGGGGCAGGAAGTGCTCTCACAGCCAGGAGGGCCGGGCTTCTCCCCTGAGGGTGGTCAGGGAGCTTTCAGTCAGTGACATGTAGCCTGAGGCAAGTGAGGACACCGAACCGGGGTCTCTTGGGGCTAGCCAGCAAACAGCGAGGAGGCCAGAGCTTGGAGCGTGGCGGGGGCCTGCGGGGGCGGTGCGGCCAGGGGCTGCGGTGCGCCCCGTGGAGTCAGGGCGCCAGTTGTGCGCCTGTGCCATGGGAGGTGCTCGTGCAGTGCCCGTGTCAGCCCCATGCTTCTTGGCTGGATTCCGCCTTCATTCCAGAAACATTCTGGAACCTCCTCCCTGCCAGATTGTGTTCTCGGTGCCAGAGACAGATGTGTGAACAAAGCAAACACATATGAATTCTGTCCCCGGCGCAGAAGACAGTGAACAGTAAATAAAATGTGAACTGTTTTTTCAGCTGGTGACAACTGGTATGGGGCAGGGGTGGCGCCTGGGTGGCTCAATCGGTCGAGCATCTGCCTCTTGATTTCAGCTCAAGTCATGATCCCAGGGTGCTGGGATTGGGCCCTGCATCTGGCTCTGCTCCAGTGTGGGGCCTGCTTGGGATTTTCTCTCTCTCTCTCTTCCTCCTCCTCCTGTCTCCCTGTCCCTTTCCTTCCCCTTTCCCTGTCTCTTTTCCTCTCTCCCTCTCCCCCTTCCCCCTGCTTGCCTGCTCTTTCTCTCTAGCACTCTCTCTTTCTCTTTGAAACAAAACAACCCCCCCCCCCCACAAATGGCATGGGCAAGGGAGTGCGAGGAAAGGGAGTGCGGCAGCAGGGAGGGTGCTGTTGGGCCCGGTGGTCAGAAGCGGCCTCCCGGGGTGAGATCTGAGATCTGAGATCTGAGCTGAGGGCCCAGGCGCTGAGGAAGCGGCCGGTGTGTGGGCTCCTAGCAGGCCTCAGCCATTCCGTGGTCCTCGGTCTCATGTGTCTCGTTGGCTCGCCCCTTCCGTGGCGTATCTGTTTACGGTGACACTTCATTCGTCGGATGTCAGAGTTGTTATAACTGCAATCAGTAGTGACAAAGGCATCACAGCAGACTTCAGAGCAATAAGGAAATGAAACGTTACAAACTTGCATTGTACCTGGTAGGAGGTGTGTTGAAGAATATTTTGTAATCTTTCTTTCTTTATGTAATCGTAGGCTTTATGGCTTTGGAATGCCCCTTCCCACTTCCAGAATATTGATTCCACAGCTTAGCTACTTAAAAACTATAAAGGCTTTCTTTCTTTAAACGGAGTTTGGAATTTGGCTTTGAAAATACTGCTTTGTTGGTATAATAATACTTGACAGTGTTAATGTGGTCATTAATGGTATGTTTATAATATGAGAAAACAATGCTGTCTGCTCTGTATTCAGTTTAGATCTTTAAAAATCATGATTAATGTTTTATTAGTTTTTTATTAACTTGGGTTACAAAGACAGTGACTTACAACGCATAGAAACAGAAATATCTCTGAGCTAGGCTTTTCATATGACGTGCTTTGTTTTACTTTCTCTCTGCGTTCACACAGGTGTCCTTTCTCCTGGAGTACGTGTCCTCTCTGTCCAGGCTCCTGCAGTCGTGCTCACTGGTGGACCCCGGCCTGGTGACACCGGATGAGCTTCTGAGGCCCCTCGTCACAAACATCGTCAGGGTCCTCACCATATGCATCAAAGATGTGTTAGGTGAGCTTTATTTTGTTTAAGTTTAGGATGGAAGTAAAAAATATGGAGGGAAAAAAACCTTACTTTGCTCCAGATACTCATGTCAAGCTTAAATTTTATGTTGTGCTTTGCCAATGTTTTGGAAGGCTTTGTTTTTATGTGTTTTATAGTTTGGATGTGTTAAGTGTTTCCAGGAGGCCATTTGAGGCAAGCGTGTCCCCTGTGCTGTTGGTTTAAACGAGGGCAAAGTCTTTATGTAATGTTAGCAAGTGAGTTTTAGATATTAATTATTCCTACAAGCTATGGATACAGCCAAATGACCTACTTATAACTTATTTGTATAATATTAAAATTTTGATAAGATCATAAATTACTGAAAAATACACTCAGGTGAAAAGTTGAATATAGTAGTTGATAGAAGAAGAAATTAAAATAGTATAGGACTTTATCAGAAATAAAATATGGTAATTACTTAAAAGATCTTATAATGAAGTCATCGATAATTTGACTACTGCCAAATGGCTCTTCACCTAACAATTCATTCTTATTTAGTTTTTTGAATTTTATGGGTTTGTTTGGTTTTAGGTAAGTGGAATGTTTTATGATGCCAGCAAATCTAGTCCTCAGTGTCCAATTAGTGTTAAATATCCCAGTGCCAGAGGAATAATGATTCCTTGCTTGGAAGTTTTACAAGTGACAGAGGTGTCCTAACTAAGCAAATCCGGGTAGACTGTGCCTTCTGTACGAGGTGACATCGCCGTCAAGAAGCGAAAGGGCGGGGGCAAAATCCTAATTACAATGGTTTGGGGCCCTTCAGAGCTCAGTTAGTTCTGCCCAATAAAGTCATATTTCTTAGTATTT
>NC_043713.1:7390154-7504032 GCF_006229205.1 Suricata suricatta
CCCGTGTCACGTGGAGAGACGCCCCGTGTCAGGTGGAGAGACGCCCCGTGTCAGGTGGAGAGACGCCCCGTGTCAGGTGGAGAGACGTCCCAGAGTCATATCATGTCTTGGTTGTCATTGGCTGACTGGTGGATGTTTTTTTAGTTGATTCTCTTACTTTCGTATGTGACTTGGGCTTTGAGGATTAACTAAAAATAGTATATGTTTTATTGTTTTGTAAGTGATTTGGCCCATCATTAATTCTGTTGAGTGCTGAAAATAAAATGTCAGTGATATCTAAATGTGTATCTTATAGCTGAGTAAGTTAGAAGCCATTGTCTCATATCTAGCAAAAGGCATAAGTTCAGTAAAAATACTTTTAAAAAATTAATTTAATTTTTTCTGGAAAAATAATGATTTTATTAAATATTGATTTTACTTAACTTACTAATTTTCATATATAATTTGATATAGTTTAATTTATATGAACAGGTAAATTATATTGAAAATTAGCAAGAGAGGTTGTAAATATTAATTACATTTTAATTTTTTTCTTTTTAACTTTTTTTTAGATAAGAATTCTTTTTAATTTTAACTTTCAACTTAAATGTTTTATTTGGCCGTCTTGAATAAAATCAGTAAGCTTTATATTTGATTTTTGTTATGTATAAGTACAGATATACTGATAGTACATAACAGACATTAGAATCTGTGGAATTAAAATTTCACGGGGATGGGGAGGAGAAAACGGGTCTAAAAAGACTCGATAGAGATGAGGATGACGAAAGGTTGAGACACACACCAAGCGTTGCTGTAGTCCGAGCTGCCTGGAATGTTCTGTTTCCAGAACCTTCGGAAGGAAGTGCTCACAGTGCTGGGTAGGGAGTTTGCCGACAGCCAGCAGGTGCCTCCAGTGGCGCGGTCCAAGCGGTCCAAGCGACAGCCCTGATGGCTTCTGCTCCGCGGCCTCCGCGTGCCGCGCGGAGAGGAGGAAGAGCCGTGCCCGTGCCGGGAGCGCGTGCTGCGTCCGCAGCCCCGGGCACAGCGCGGGGTCCTCCCGCGTGCCAGCGCTCGTGGTGCTTCGTGGGCATTCTCCTGGCTTCTCTGCCGGACCTTGGCACACTGTGCTTCCTTCTTTCACCCTGTGCAGAGGGGAGAAAGACAACAGGAGAACCGTGACTTTTATAAAAGCGGCGCGGACAACGCCGTGCTTTCAGAGCACGCACACAGGTAGATGAGAGAGACCTTCAGGAAGCAGTGAGGAAGTCAAGGGAAGTAAAGGTTGGATCGTGCTGAATGACATTTGTCTTCATCTGACGGTGCATGACTCTTACTTGAAGGGTAGTGAAGTATCTGGTGAGCTTTGTGTTTTCCATTCTTTGTGTTAATAGCTTGAAATGTTTTCATTAATATTATAGACGCAGAGTTGATATCGGCTTTTTATCACACGTGGACCCATTTGTTCAACCTTCTGGCCGCACTCCTGAGGAAGGCGGCTCCTGCCGCTCTCCCGGCTGTGACGACGGTCCTGGCCAAGCACTGGGCGGCGGTGATCGGTAAGAAGCTGCGCTCGCTAGGCGGGGGATCTTTTTGCCCGCAGAACGTAAGGAAACTGCTAGTTACACTTTCCGTATGTGTGTTCTCTAAAATTACGTGATCACGGCATTGCATTCCAAAGGGGGACCAGGCGGTCCTTCGAGAAACCTGCAGTGTTCCTGAGGAGCCTCCAAAATGCAGTTTTGAGAAGGTGAAACCCAGCTGAAAAAACTATAAAAACAAGTCAGGAACAGCCTGTGGTGTTACGGAGAGCCGTGTGATGTGACATGATTCGACAAGTCAGATCGATTCTCATGGGTTGGTGTAGAAGCCAGTCTCCTTCCTGCCATAGGTACACTGTACGTGGGTAAATCTACACCTAAAGTTCTGTACATATGATAACATGGACACTTATAAGAATAGTGCCCTGTCTGCAGATGTAAGGATTTTCTTACAGTACAGAAATGCTACGAGTGTAGTCTATAGATAATTATTTTTATAAGATGTTTTTCATATAATTGTTGCCTACTAGCATAAGCAAATTATTTTTAATTATTTACTTATTTAAAAATGTTTTTTACTTATTTTTTTGAGAGAGAGCTCAAGCAGGGGAGGGGCAGAGAGTGGGGGGAGGGACAGAGGATCTGAAGCAGGCTCTGCACCGACAGTGGAGAGCCCGATGTGGGGCTTAAACTCATGAACCGTGAGATCATAACCTGAGCCAAAGTCTGATGCTCAACCAACTGAATCACCCACGTGCCCCAAACAAATGAGTCGTTAATGTTGATTTATTTATTTTGAGAGACAGAAAAAGCAGGGAAGGGGCAGAGGGAGTCCCAAGCAGACTTCATGCAGCCAGTGCAGAGCCCAGGGTAGGGCTCAGTCTCTCAAATCGTGAGATCATGACCAGAGCTGAAATCAAAGCTTGACTGACTGATCCATCTAGATGCTCCAACAAATTACTCTTTTAAGTAACTACTGTCTAAGTTTTTTTAATAGTTTATTTTCAAATTGGTTTCTAGCACTCTAATGTTTGATATAGTCGCTTTTAAAGCAAGAAGACTTTTTTAACATAAATGCTTATAAATAACATTTATGTTACTTTTTAAAAACAACTAGTTTAAATATATTCAAAATTCAGGCTCCAGGCTCTGAGCTAGCAGTCAGCACAGAGCCTGACGTGGGGCTCGAACCCACGAACGTGAGCTCTGACCTGAGCCGAAGTTGGAAGCTTAACCAAATGAGCCACCCAGGCGCCCCTCAAAATTGAGTTCTATTTTAAGTTTCCAAGTTATCACCAATTCAACTGATTTCTTTTTTCCGTATTTTACTTCCTTGTTTGGTCATTCTATAAATTTAGATGGATAATAACGTTTTGTGACCAGAGTGGTAGTTTTGAAGTAATATTTATAGGGAAATAACATGTTCAGTAAGAAACGGAATTGTTAGTTGTTTGGACACAGGAGTTCTGAGTTTACCCTACGAGGAATAGCGTCCATGTAGAAATCATTATTTTGTTCAAAGAGATGAAAAGTGAAAGAGATTGTGTAGCCGAGATTTTCCTACGTCTGTAGCGAGGGCGGGGGTCCACTCACGATACTCAGGTAGGGCCCCTCCACCGAGTGGCCGGGCGGCCCGCACACGCTGTGGCGAAGGAGACGTCGTTGGAGCACAGTCAGGCCTCCCACCGCCCGCGGCGTCTGTCCTGCGACCGTGGCCACGTTGGAGAGCCGTGGCTGCGCATACGCCCCATGGAGCACCAATGTCCTCCTCCTCCGGCCCTTCGGCCCTTCGCAGCCAGGCCGGCTGCCCCGCTTCGACACTGGTCGCCGGGCACTGTTCCTGGTGATAAAATACGTACATATTAAGTTCAAAATGTTTCTACTAAACACATACACAGTCTTATGCAATATGGTGCTCATCAGAAATACCTACTGCATAAGCAGCTAGCTTTGATAACAGTAATGTTTATGGAAACTTAACTTATAAAAATGATCATTGCTATTCCTTGTCATGGTGCTTTTGTTTGTTTTTAGTTTCCATCCCGTGTGCTTCTAAATATTTAAAACATCTCATGATCACTTTTTAACTTCTGTTGTCGATAAGTCTTTTTTCAAACTTGAATAATATTTAGACATCATTTAAGTGAACATAATTCTCATGAAATGCCACTCTCACTAAAATATTTTTCTTATGTTACTTAAGAAAATAAGAATTTACTTAAGCCTAAATTTAGGTAGAAATTCCTATGGTTATAAATTCCAAATAATATAAAAGTAAAACATAACAAAATTATAAACCAGTGAAACTCAGATTAATAAAATTAATACAACAGCAGATGTTCCTTCGATTAAATCAGTGCTCACAGCAGGAAGTTAATGACTGCTTCGGCGTACACTGGTCTGCGGTGGCTTGCCTATTCTTTCTGATCTGTGTTACGTTTGCAGATTTGTTCATAACCACTCTTGCTCTGTATTCTCAACCACCAGAAACCTTTGTTTCTACATCATGTCAGCTCCGCATACTCTTGTTTTAAGTACTGTTCGGCATCAACTTGTTTAAAAACTGAAACACAATTACACAGTGATGATCTAGACAATTTGGAGTATAGTTACATTAAATTTTTTAGGGTAGCACTGAAATGAAAATTAAAAAGTTAAAAATTCTAGAAACATTGTGGATCTCAATAGACTTCAGAGGGATCAATACTCATATATATGTAACCTTATCTTGGGACTTAGCACATACTGTGTATATGTCCATTTGTGCATACACACACACACACACACACACACACACACACACACACACTCCTTCATACCCGTGGGGCGCCTGGGTGGCTCAGTCGATTAAGCCTCCACCTTCGTCTCAGGTCATGATCTCACGTTCATGGGTTCGAGCCCCACCTTGGGCTCTGTGCTGACAGCTCAGAGCCTGGAGCCTGCTGCGGATTCTGTGTCTCCCTTGCTTTCTGCCCCTCCCCCTCTCATGCTCCGTTTCTCTCTCTCTCTCTGTCTCAAAAATAAATAAAGCATTTTAAAAAATAAAAAAGATTTTTGAATTCTTAAGGAAGAAGAACCCATATAAAAAGAATGAAATGAAAATTAGATTCCTTGATTATGTTGTCTTAAAGTTGACTGTTTTTAAACACTAGAGTTATTCTTGTACTTACAACTACTGAGAGCTTCATTGCATTAAAAAGAAAAGGGCTGTCAACTTAAGAACTCAGGTCGATCTGATTCGCGTCTTTAATCCTGAAGTTGTTCTCAAATGCTGACACATCTGCTGTAGATGCGCTGTGCACCTGCGTGGACGCGGCCCCCAGCTGCCCCGCCCTGTGCACCTCCAGCCTGCAGTTCCTGTCTGTCCTCCTGACCGAAGAAGCAAAGCGGCGGCCCCAGGATGACGACAGAACAGACCCGTGCCCCGGCCCGTCCCTGGCGGCGCTCCTCGATAAGACTCCAGAACCTCCCAAGGCTCTGGAACGGCTTACTGAGGTGACTCTTCAGGTATGCGACTTCTTGATCTTTCGCGACTTTCAGTGTTTCAGGAAATCGACTTTCGGTGTTGGTTCTGTACACGGTTTTTTCAGTCATTTGATTTAAGAAGTAATTCATGTTCGTTTTGACCACTTAAATAAAATAAAGGCATATAAAGTTAAATTAGTGATTTCCTCTCCAGTCCTGGCCCTCTGATGTTGGTGGCTAATTTCTTTAATGAGTATGATATAAAAATTCAAAATGAAATATTAGAAATCTAAATCCACAGTTCACCAAAATAGTGTGCCATACCATGGCCTAAATGGTTGTATTTCAGGAGTGCAGATATAATTCATTACGTCTTGTCATTTTAAAGACAGGCCTACGTCTATGAAATTTGTACCCTTAAGTGACATCAGGTTGATGTAAGTGAGTCACACGTATGTAAGGTGGTTTGTATATAGGTAGGTGGACTTAACTGACACATTTGTGAGAAAATGCCCCCTTCCTAAAGTCCTAAAATAGGAACCAAAAATTTCATTCATTGCAAAACACTCTAAAATCAGTAAAGTATGACTTTATAAATAGAGTAGCAAAAATCTTTTAAGGGTTTCCTAAGTGGCATAGTTGCTTTTACAAATAGGAAATTGCTAGATTTTTCAATATTAAGAATCCCTCTTTTTAATGATCATACGGTTTTATGATTTTCATCTCCTCACTGCAAGATAGAAAGGAAGTCGACTTTCCATTTCCCAGTCAGCCTGCCACGTTTTATAAAGACAGAGGGCTGTTCTAGTTGGCCAGTTTGTTGTTGCTGTCCCTTTGCTGCTTAGAACTGGAGGGCTTTGCCCCTTTTCTGCCTGTGGGAGTCACGGACGGACAGGTCTTGCTGGCGTGGCCGCTTGTGCATTTTGGGCAGCGGCCGCACTCCTGTCGGAGCCCAGAACCAGGCCGACGGAGGCAGGGACGGCGCGGCCAGCTCGAGCCTGCCCTGTAGGGCTGTTGGCCGACTTCTGTCTCCGTCTCCTTTGCCCAGCGGACTACAGTTACCTTCAGAGCACAGAGAAGGAGCCTGATGAAGGTCCGCCCACACTTTCTCCTGTCTCCAGCGGCTCCTTCGGAAGCTGAGACTCCAGGGGAGACAGATCCGCACGGCTTTGCTCGAAGCCACTTGCTCTTAGGAGACCACGGCTTCTCCGCAGCTACCGCCTCCCTCGCTCCACTCAGCTCTTCTTGGCTTAACACCGCGGCTGGCCCGCGTGCCGGTCACCTCACTCCCCAGCGGAGGATTTAGCGTTTTGAAGACTAGTGTAAGAGGAGACTGAAATTCACGCTTTTTCAGTGGTCCCCCAGCCCCAGTGCAAAAGCATCATTAATCTCCTAACTTTGGCTTTGGTGGTGCACCTTTCTCCTTTCCTCCTATGGACACGCTTTCCCCTTCAGGGAATGTAAGAATCTGTGGGGCCCTGCATCCTTCTCTTCCCCTCAGTGAGGGCAGCGCACTCCCCCCTCCGCCTGCCCAGGCCAGGAACGCCCAAGATCCCTGGGAGCCTTGACCGCAGCCATGACCAGGCGTCCTGGGCCAGGTGACATTTAAAGACCTCCAGCTAGGCCAAGACAAATGCATTCTGTTTCCCAGCCGTTTCTCTCGCTTGTTGCTGGTGCTGTTTTGAGAAACCATGATTAGGCTTGTGATAAATATGAGTCCATGTGGGTTGATGAGCCACATTAAAATAAATGTACGTAGTAAAAATTCTGTGCCCCAGGAATTTTCTGAATTTCCCTTGCCCTTACTTTTCCTTAATATTTGGTAATACTGTTCATCATAAAAGTTATCATTTATAATCTTTTGCTGTTACCTTCTTGGCCAAAGAAAATGAGGGAGCCAAGAGCCACAAGGCATCTCAATGGTTTTCCTAACGACTAGCCAATTTTCCTCTCCATTTCTTCCAAATTACAAAAGATACAAAGTATTCTATGTGGATATGGATACTTTAACCAGTTATAATAACCATTTTTCATAATAAATCATACCCTTCTTGTTCACATAAACAGTAGAATCTGAACACATGACACTTTTAACAAGGACACAAGTTCAAGGCCAAGAAGGCAAAGAAAAGACGTGTCCAACATGAGACGGGACATTTATTCATGAGCTTTATTAAACTGTAAAGCACAGTGTGTTTGCTCTGCCCTGTATAAAGATGTGTGAATTAAAATGTTATTAAAATGTGAATTATGAAACAACAACATATAATGATAAATTACAATAAATTTTTTAATATACAGGCTGTGGGTTGTGCTAGGTTTTACACAAAGGAAAGTAAACTACAGTCTTTAAATTATCAGAAGAAATAGTATACTAAAATCGTGACCTTCAAAAGTTTATTTCAATTCTCTGTAAAATCTTACTCAAAAATACTAGATGTGTGACCGTAAGCACATCACTTAGCCTCTTGTGATTCAGTTCTTAAAATGCAAGTGCAAAAGGAGAGGATGGAATTAAGTTTGAGCTGGTGCTAAACCCTCCCTCCCCCTCATACATTATTATGTTGTAATTCCAGTTAAAATGTTTTGGCAGAGAATCTTTCAAATGGCCGCTTCACCGCACTCTCTTGTAAAGGATATGTGTTGAAAGTGTGCATTTGGTATTTATTTATATCTTAAATAATGTGCAAGTTTATTTTTTGATCATTCCATTTAGAGGAGGGTTGAGGGTTTGAACATACTCTTAGGAACTATTACGTCTTTTGACATGTATGTCTGACAATACAAATCTTCTGACCATGGAGACCATATTATCTTTTGACCATAACATTCAACAAATACGACGTAATGGAGTTTTGCCTTCCTAGTGAGATACTCAGTGTTCCATTCGCAAATACATATGAATAACACGATTAATGAAAATCCTGTAATAATAGATTTTGCTCATAATTGAGATGTTGAATTAATTTTACTTCTTGAATTTGGTCTGATATCTAAGGATAGTAAACAAAGGAAACAACCCTTATTTCACTTTTTAGGAGATATTTTGCACTACTGTTTAGTGGATGGTGAAGTTCAAGAGGAAATCTGTTGGAGGGAAGAGCGTATCTATTTGGGAACTGCTGTGTCAATCAGTGAAGATTCCGTGTAATTTTAAAAACTTGTTCTTTTATATCAGTGCCTTTTGGAAAGAAAGCAAAAAGTCTTGACCTCGAACACCAAGATCATTTAATATATATAAGGAATTAGATCTAAAAAGAGCATAAAATTAAAAAAATTAATTTTATTTATTTCTGAGACAGAGACACAGTGTGAGTTGGGGAAGTGCAGAGAGAGAAGGAGACACAGAATCCGAAGCAGGCTCCAGGCTCTGAGCTGCCAGCACAGAGCCTGATGCGGGGCTTGAACCCATGAACCGTGAGGTCATGACCTGAGCTGAAGTCAGGGGCTTAACTGAGTGAGCCACCCAGGTGCCGCAAAAGAGCATAAAATTTAAGTAAATTACATGGAGTCCTGATTTTCTGTCTCTCTGTGGTTGACAGGAAGCCACACTGTTTCTTGCCCTGTCTCCTCCTCTCGGTGCGTCTGCACCCATCCAGTAGCTGGCTGCCAGTCGCTTCTGCTCTCCGCTGGGCAGCCTCAGTCTCCAGGGCGCCTCGTGCTTTGAGCCGTGCACTCCTGCTCTGTGCACAGATGCTCAGGACTTCTCAGTCTGAAATAAGTGCTACGTGGAAAATTATTGAAATTAAATCCTCTACTGTGACCTTCGGTGCGTGTTGCAAAGGGTGGATTTACTGTAGGTTAGTCCTGTTTCTTTTTTGCTTGTTGTTGGTGTTTGGCTTTCATGTCTGTTTTTCTGTGTACACATTTTAGAGTGCCAAACAGGTTTATAAGTTTTCTATCCAAAGTAAAATACTTCCTTCATTTCCCTCTTCTTGGAGGCAACTATTCCCACCTCGTTTAGCTGGTTGTTTTATACTAGCCCTTCCATGTCTCTAAATAACATGCTTGTATTTGTCTATCTTGGTTACTCCAATGTGGACATTGTCTGTTGACTTCTTGCTTTGGAAAATGAGACTTGAGTTTCTTCCCAGGCCCCACCCACCTACCCGGCCTCAGTGGGCTCCCTTCTCATTTCCCTGGTATCCTTATCTTCACGGCGGCTAGAGACGAGGCAGCCCGAGGTGCTAAGTCTGTGAAAATGCTGTTGCAGACAGTGTCTCCCTCCCTTTCTTTGCCTGCACAGCTTCCTTCTTCCTTAGAGGTAAGTTACATTATTTTTAAATTTGCTGAGTTTTCGGTTATCCCTGATTAGCCGTGCTGTTGGTCAGCATTCGAATGTCCTCTCGGTATATTCATAAATGTCAGATCTTGCGTCAGCTTCGTGCTCTGGAAGAGGTCACTCCGACTCCTCCAACCTGCTCGGTGTGCGTGTGACGCCGGGTCCCCATTAGCCATCTTCCCAGGGAATTCCCGTGATCCTGTGTCTCCCGCGTTCTCGGGTCCTGCTTCCCTCCTCCTGTGGGGAGTCTGCTCTCTGGTCGCCTCCAGAATAAAGGTGCATAAGCAGCATTTTTGAGATCTAGACGTCTGACTCTTTTTTGACCCTTACATTAAATTTATACTTCAGTGAGAATTGTGGACTGGAAGCCCTTCCCTTCAGAATTGAGGAGGCGTGCCTCTTCCTTTAACTTCTCACGTTGCTGTAGGAAAGTCTGAAGTCATGGTTTCTGGTTTCTCTCTCCTGGCAGTTTTAAGAATCTTTCCTTTGTCTCCAGCATTTTCCTGATGAAGTTCCTGGGGCAGAGAGTGGGGTGCTCTACTTAATCTTACTTAATCTAATTGTGCTGGACTCTCTTGACGCTTCTTTCCATCTGACACGCCTCTACTTTGTCTTCTCTATGTTTGGGACTCCTACATTTTCTTCTTCCTACATGATCTCTTTTCTTCTCTTTTTGACTCTTTGGTTTGTGGTTTCTGGTTAGGGGCTTTTCTTTGGAATGTTGGGATGTTGGTTGTCTGCTGCATTTAAACCCGGGGGACGTAGACCGGAAGCCCGGGACATCTGAGTGGAGCCGGCACCTGCAGGCCGCGCTGTGTCAGGGGGTCAGGCCGGGGCCTGTGGGGCCTGTCTTCTCGCACTGTCGGACTCCCTAAGAAGAATTGCTGAAAAGCCAGCCGCCAAGTGCTTTGCAGCAAAGTGGGAGGAGAGAGCAGGACGCCTTCGAAATTAATTTGCGTGCAGCACGCAGGCCTTCCTGTTTTCAGTTTAATACCCTCACTTGGAAATCGGCCTCATCTCTGTCAGTTTAGAACCCTTCAAATTCATCCTCTCCAGTGACAAAATCTCGAGTGTCTTACCAGGGCGGGGAGGACGGGTGGCCTGGCTGTGCAGAGGTTGGTGAGTGGCGGGCGGGATCCGGGCCTGGAGCCGCTTCAGACAGTCCTCCTCCGCGTCACTTCCGGGGTCCCTGCTGCTCCGTTTCCGCCGCTGTTCCCTGTGTGGACGGGGCGGGATGCGTTTGCCGGTCAGCTTGCTGCCTCCAGGTTTCCAGACTTGTCACAGGAGGGAGTGAGCGAGTGAGCCAGTGAGTGAGTGTGTGGTGTGCGTGTGCGTGTGCGTGTTTTGGTGTTTATTCCCATTTCTGTCATTTTGATGAGATTTCCTGAGGGAATGTAAGACACGTCTGTGTGAGCCTGTGTTTCCGTGGAACTCTACCCCCCTTTCCTCCGTCCGAGCTGCAGAGAGTAGATGAATCATATATTTCAGTGAGGTCAGTTCGGTTTTTCTCAAAACGTTAACACATGCGAGTTCAGTAAGGGCGTGGATGTGAGACCAGCTTTCTTACTGATGGTGAAGATCCAGTATATAGACGAATTAGGATTCTCATCGTTAGCTATAACGATCATATTCCAAACACACTCATTATCCGAAATAATTTGCCGCCTTTTCCCTCACCTTCTTCACAACCACGAAGTGTGACCTTTCTCAGGCACCCCCGGGCCTGCGCATTTAGCACCTGACTCCCGGCACCTGACCCCTGGGCCGGGTAGGGAGCGGCCTGCGGGGAGGCAGCAGCCCACGTCGGGGGAGTGACCCGGTGGTGGGGCGGGAAGGGCCCCGCACCCCGCGCTTCTCTAGGGTCACGTTGCCAAGTACAGCTCAGTCAGGAATCTTACATAAAATATGTAAGATTATATCATTCTGAGCTTAATTTTAATAATGGTATAAAACTGGACCATTGAAAATTACTGGTAGGAGGGAAAATTATGAATTTGAATTCTAATATTTATATGTCATATGAGGAACTTCTAGATTCTTCAGCTGGAACTTAGGAACTCTTTGAAACTGTAATTAAAATTCACGTGCACATCCACATGAGATCCACAAAAGACCTCACCCGAATGCACTCAAGCCTCCGGAGCTGCAGCCCCCAGGGAATGGGACGTACGGAGCACAGGGCCAAGGTCGCATCGCCACAGGAGGCGAGTGGACAGACCCGGGACGGGGGCACGTGGGGGGCAGCTGGCCTGTTTCCGCAGCCACCCCGCAGCATCCGGGGAATGGAGTGGAACCCCACGGGTGCCGGGGTCGGGAGCTGTGAGAAAGGCGGACCCGTGTGTGAGGGAGGGCCTTATTCAGCACTGATTCCAGTAAACCAGCTGTGAGGAGGCGTTCTGAGACAAAAGAGAAAATGTAAATTTGGACCGGACATTAGGTCGATACCCAGAGGTGTTAGGCATGATAATGGCTTCCTGGTTCTGTGTCCCGGAGTATGACGGTACCTGATACTTAGTATTTACTTGAAATCGTTCAGCCAAACATTTTCAAAAAGAGGGAATATGAGGGGTTGGTATTTCGTTTCCTTTTCTCTTGTACATATTTGAAATATTTGATAATGATGAAAATTTTTTGGGAGAGAGAGAGCATGAGTCAGGGAGGGGCCGAGGGAGAGAGAGAGTGAAAGGGAGCGAGGGAGGGTGAAAATCCCAAGTAGGCATGACATTCAGCACGGAGCCCGACACGGGGCTCGATTCCACGACCAGGAGATCATGACCTGAGCTGAAATCAAGAGTCCAGTGCTCAAACGACGGAGCCACTCAGGCACTCGATGAAAAACATGTCTAATTCGTAAATATCAAATGTATAACGGAAAGATATCAAAATACTAGTATTTTCAAAATTACAAGTGATTTTTAAAATTTACACAAGTCAGAAAAATGTAAGAAAACTATGTAAAGTGACAGGTAAACGTTACTGCAGAAATGAAGGATGGCAAGAACCCAGCCCCCTGGGGTGCAGGGTCTAATGGGAGCCTGAGGCGGGGAGGGGGTGTCTCAGGAAGAAAGGAGGATTTGATGGCAGCTCTGCCAGTCAGCAGGTTTTCGAAGGCTTTTCTAAGGAGCCTCCCTGGAGAACTTGAGGAAGTGCATGAGCTCGCTGTGTGTTAGGACTAAGCCCAGTTGTCCCTTTCCATCACCGTCTCTTCCATGTTGTAAATGTCACCTGCAGTCCTTTTCACACGGAGCATTCTCGACCTCACACCCTAATGATGTCTCAGGCTGCGGTGGATCTCGTGGCGTGGTTGAAACCTAGCAGCACCTTTCAAATAGACCACATCTCTTACTCACACGGTTTTGCTCCAGATGACGTTGTTCCTCAAGGCAGTTTTGTATGCATTGTTCGCAGTGCTATGAAGGAAGACCCTCCAAGGACGTCCTGAAAAGAGTTGCTGCAAACGCGCTGATGGCACTTCTGGCCGTCAGTCGGCGCGCGCAGACCCGGGCTCTGAAAGGTGAGCCCCGCGGCGCGGTGTCTTTTCGTTTATTTTACTCCTTGTTTAATTTTCTTTGGATTCAAAACGTGAAGAATTTATAATTTCAGTCTTACTAGAAAGAGTTTTGTTTTTCCCCTGGACAGAAACACAGTGAATGTGGATTACTTTTAAAATAAAAAGATCAAATATGTAATTTTTTGAGTAATGATTCTTCTTCTAGAGAACAGTAAACACTAGAGGAGCTGTAAAAGTAACGCATCACTCAGCTTCACAGTAATTAAATATCAGTAGCCCCGAGCACCTAGTTTTTGAGAGTAATAACAGCAGTGTTAGACGATGGTGTGTCTTCACATAAATTTCCCTTCTCGAGCTTTGTGATTTCTCATCTGTAATCAGGGAACGCAGGTCTTGGAGGTAAAGAGAATAACAGCGGCATCCAGTCCAGTAGTTTCAGTTGTGATTTGCTATTAAAGCAAATTACGCGTACCTCAGAACATAAAGTAGATTTTAGGACATTGACATTGTTCAGCATTTTCGTTCCCTTTCACTTCCTCTGACTTATTAATCCCTCCCTGAAAACGCCAAAGTGACGTTGGTCAGAAATACAAGGTGTTGTATTTCGGAGAATTTGTTACACGCGGTTCAGCTTAGTTGGAAATGGGACCTTTTCTGACGGCCTCGGACTCTCTCTCTCAGCTGACCTCGTGGACGGCTGCGTGGAGCAGATGAAGCACATCGACGCACAGCTGAGCCTCGACTCTCTCAGGCCCGGGAGAGCGGCCCTGAAGAAGGTGACCGTGGGTTCTGGAAGTCGGGCCGCGGGAGGGAGTGGCGCAGAGGCCCCCGCCCGGGGTCCTGGGCTTATCGGCACCACCGACGTGTGGGGGAGATGGTATCTGACGTGGAAGAAGGGTCTAGTTAGATGAACTAATGCGATTTCTACATTAGCAACTTGGGCTTGGGGGGCTGTGGGTGAGTGTGTAACTTGACTTTCACGTGAAGATCTTAAGATGAGGTTTAGGTATTACATGTTTTTGTTACTATAAATATTTTGGAATGTGCATGATATTTTACCAGATAAATTTTTTATACTACAGATGAAGGTATTTCTCTCAAGGCAAGCATAGGTTCGCTTGGAAAGAGATAGAACGCTCTTCATACAGATAGTTTTTCTGTATGCCAGGCCCGTTCTAAGCATGTCGTATTTGTTATCTCACGAATCCTCAGGCCAACACAGGCATATAATTAGGAACTGATAGAACCAATAGCTGCCCTGTATCTGGGCGGTTTTGAAGCTTGCATTCTTAATCTCTATTTATTTCCTCCCAAGGCTTTTGAATGTCTCTTTCTAGCGTTGAGTCTGTTGCACTCATGTTCAAACTGCGTGTCATGTAAGCTCAAAATAGTGTAGTTTTTATAGAATAGTGATGATAATAATAAATGATTCATAATAAAATAAGTAAAAGGTTTGCCATACAGGCTTACTGAGAAGACGAATGCATGTGTATTTATAAATTTATAAATATAAATACATTTGTATTTGGCTGAGACCATTATAGGAGCGATCTGTATAGTAACTACTTTCTGTTGCATTTGGAGAAAACCAAGAACAGGTCTGATTTAATAATTGCACTGATGCAGGGGCAACATGTTTGTCACTCCCTTGCCTCGTGTTTCCTTTCTCCTCTCCAGGCAAAGGTTCTTTACCTCATCACTGGGAGAGTCAGCCAACCCCTGATACGGTTGGAAACCAGTCAGTGCCCACGTCCCTTTATTGAGATGGAACATGGAGCCTGTTCCGTATCTCGGCTCCTCCATGCTTGCTAGAACAGAGGGCGTTTTCATGGCGGATGCGCTTCTTGAGATACGGCCTTCTTCCAGAGACCCTTAGCTTGTCGGCCCCCTCGAAGTTACGCGGGCAGGCGTAGTGAGCGCGCACCTGCCCTGCAGTGTCACCCAAAGGGGAAGGCGTTACTCTGTGTACAGAAGTGGAATATGCCATTGTGTCCCCACTCTTAAACTGCTTTTTGTTTAAACAGGAGGACGGTTTTATTAAAGAGTTAAGCATTGCCATGCAGCTTCTAAGAAACTGTCTTTACCAAAATGAAGAATGTAAAGTAAGTAGAGCAATGTTTCAGTTTCAGTAGTGACGCTGGCGTTAAGCAGTTTCACTTTTATAGGAGACAATATAGGAAGAAACGTGAAAGCCTCTTCAAACGGTTTTACGTGCTGTGGGCTAGTTCTTAAGCTCCTTGTTAATTCTCAGGAATAGGTGCACCCCAGTCTTCAACATCGATGGCATTTCGTGTTCATACCAGTATTTTTTTATATCAGTATTTTAACTTCATCACTGAAAACGTCAGGCAGCTAAAGCAGGTGGCGCACTTCAGTTGTTTTTTACTAAGATGGGTGTGTGGTTGTGTATGTCCAGTAAGGCAGAGTTCTTTCTAAGAAAATTTTCAAGTATATTTATTTTGAGAGAGACAGAGAGTGAGCAGGGGAGAAGCAGAGAGAGAGAGGGGGACAGAGGATCCGAAACAGGCTCTGGGCTGACAGCGGTAGAGCCCAACGCGGGGCTTGAACTCGCGAGCTGTGAGATCATGACCTGAGCTGCAGTCGGACACTCAACTGACTGAGCCGCCCAGGCGCCCCAAGGCAGAGCTCTTTCAAGGCCATTGTCAGGCCGCTCTCCAGGAAACAAGGGGAGGACAGAGGATGAGTGGGCTTCCCGTTTGGGTAGAAGATGCTCACTGCCGTCGCTGGGCACATCCCTGCCCCGCCGTGGGGAGGTGTGGCGGGGGTCTCGGAGGTTGAGGTCGGTGCCCGGTGCCCCTTAGAATGCGCGTTAGGGCCCGACAGACAGGGTAGTGTCCTGGATGCTTTGATTTGCTCTGAGTGATACAGGCCTTCTGAGCAGGAGCTTTCACTGAGAAAAACTGTGGGGACTGAGTGAGAGAGAGATGCAGTACAGGCGTCTCATTTAAAAAAAAATGTTCTTGCCTGTTTTGCTTTTACTTGTGATAAAACTGAAAAAAAACCTTGAATCTGTAAAATGTCTTGAACATAGTCCTTAAGCTGTGTTAATTTGTTAAAGACACATCACTAGCAATTTACATTTCAGAACAATTTGATAAGAATCATTTATACATTTCACTAAATTTCTCAACGTGGGAACTTTTTACTCCAAATGGAGGTGTCATTTACTAAATTTGTGATCCTTATGCTAAATGATGTGCTTGCAGCTGGGTGTACTTGATATTAATCCCTGACCCCTTCCGCTGGGAATGCTCTAGAGGCCTTTGAGGTCAGATCTGCTTGTATAGACTTGTGAGGTGCTAGCTGGGTATGAGTTATAAATACAGTGCTCACGTTTATATTACATTAGCAATCAATGAAAAGTGTAATCTCTCAGTAACTCAGAGCATTCTTACATTCCCAAGCTGTTTAATAAGGAGTAGATCCAAAGAAGAGTTTTAGATTACTCTTGAGTATAAATGCAGTCCTATGGGCAAAGATTCTTAATTTCTTTTCCTGTTCTACCTTTCCGAGGAGTATCATCACATGCTCCCAGTACTAATTGTTGGGGACGCTGAGTAATTCACCAGGTCACCCGTGCCCTCCCGCCTCACCCCACCGTCTGAATTCGTGGGGCGTTAAGGGGTCTCCACACTTGGGAGGATCATGGTGACTAGGAGCTAACTGAACAGGTGGCAGGGTTAGAGGCTGAGGACTATGGTCGTCAGGCAGGAGGAGATGAGACCCGGGTGGGGGCAGATGAAGAAGGGAAGGGGGGTGAGGAAGTACTGAGGAGAAAAGAGGAGCGTAGAATGATGTCCAGGCTCTGCTGTCATGCAGGTGTGTAGAGCAGGGTATAGGCGTGAGAGACCATAGCGTTCAGGTCCACATGCTGGTGTAGCGTGTCTTAGGGACATCCCGGTGGAAAAAGGCTGGTACAGTAGATTGCAAGGGTCTGGGGCTCTGAGTGGGATACAGGCGGGGGACGTTAGGAGTTATCAGTGTAAACTGTTGACATTTCCCAGGAGAGTGTATTTGAAAGCCTAGGTCATATCTGTGGGGACTATTTAAGAGAAGGCAGAAAACCCTGGGCCGGGAGTGCTGGACAGAGTTTGCACATGTTCCAGGATAGAGAGCTGCATGGGAATGAAGGAAAACTAGACCTCTAACAGATGCCACAGTGCTGAGGGGCATCTTGTAGCCCCCGTCAGGACAGAAAATAAATTGGACTAAGCTAAAGATTAAGACCTGGGAAGTGACAGCACTAAGAAGCCTGCTCATGAAAAGCAGCACTAATAATTTAGGGCCTATAGCATTAAAGGAAATTAGTCTGTGTGTTTGTTTCTCCTAAGATGTGAACTGCTGGAATATAAACAGAAATGAGCAAACTGGGGACTAGCTGCTAAAGAGACAGGAAGAAAAGAGCTAATTGATGGACGGAGATCCCTGAGGAGGTGGGGGGCTGTTTCAGAGCACAGGCGGACCTCCTGACCCCCAGCGAGGGAACACCTGCTCCTCACTTCCGGGAGGGAGGGATGAATAGACGGAAATGCAGATAAACTAGGTGGACAGAACAGAGAGTAGAGACGGAGCTTATACATAATTTTTCTGTCTTCATAATCGTGGAGCTGTGCTTCAGGCTCACAGAGAGTGGGGTGAGTAACTCTGGGAATAACACTAGGAATGACTTCAAAGCTTATGCAAAGGGTTGAATCACTAGGAATAATTTTCCACTCTCTTCTGCCATTGACGCTGCACAAAGGGTGTGTGTATTTACTATAAGTACCTACGTGTGTGCACCTAGGTCTATGCATTGCCAGTGATTCCCACTGCATGACTGCAAACAGATTTTATTATATATTTTTAAATTTTTTCATTAAAAAAATTTCTTTACATTCATTTATTATTGAGAGACAGAGAGAGACAGGGGAGGGGCAGAGAGAGAGGGAGACACAGAATCTGAAGCAGGTCCGGGCTCGGAGCTGTCAGCACAGAGCCTGATGTGGGGCTCGAACCCACGAACCGTGAGATCACGACCTGAGCCGAAGCCGGTGCTGAACTGACTGGGCCAGCCAGGTGCTCCACGCTATATATATCGTACTGTCCCAGGGGTAACTGGTCTTTGTGGGAAAGGCTAGGCGTCACTTAACACTTGAATGATTTAACATAGTATTTTGACCGAATTTTACGACGTTCCTATTATTTACAAATAGTAATCTACTTCTGATCTCTTTACACAGAGGAGAGAGAAGGTGGAGGGGAGAACTCAGAACTGATCAGAAAATCCCGTTTCCCAACCATTTTAGAGTATTTATGAGAGTTTATTCAATATAGTGAGATATGACTGTCCTGCTTCATTTACACGTTTAGGAGCTGTTTTGTTGGTGGTGGTTTGCATCTAATACTTCTTACCTGAGTTGTGTAATGGGGCCGCCCCAGGGCTAAAGCGACTTCCTGAGGCTGGTCAGGCTCGCTCGTGGCCAGGGCCGTCCCGGGCAAGTGCTGGATCCGCCCGCAGGCCTCCCGGGCCAGCTCGCCCTCATCGGGACAGAGACAGGTCCTGTTTTGTCTCCTTATATTGTAACAGTTTTTCTGTTTGATTTTGATTTTATGCTTTCGCATGTGCAGGGTGATACCGTCTGTTTCTTTCTCACGACAGGAAGCGGCTCTTGAAGCTCGTCTGGCTCCTGTCTTGCACTCACTCTGGCCTTGGCTTCTGATGGATGATTCGTTGATGCAGACTGCCCTGCAGCTGCTTTGTGTCTACACTGCAAATTTCCCAAATGGTAAATAGATCCCAATTCTGCCTTTCCGTAATATACGAAAACACTGATTTTGTGTAACGGCGTGAAGTGTTTCTCCTACTTCCGGAGGGCATGCTGCTTAGAGGGAAGCTCTCTTACCGGTGTTCTAAGCAGTTGTAGCATGTGTTCGTTGAGCTAGACAGCTCGGGGAGTAGAGGGTGGACCTGGCCAGGTGGCAGTGGCACATTGCATTTAATAGGAAAATTGAGAGCGCGAAAATTAATGATGTAGGACCTTAAGAACCACATAAAGGGTAAAACTTTTATGGGCTCTAGCGTAGGAGCTGGTGTGATGAGAAGTGGCTCTCGACACGGTTGGCCTTGCGATAGGTGACGTCATCCGGACGCCTCCTGTCACTCCTTCCACAGACATGTCTCGGAGAGGCTGCGGAGGGCCGGGCACTGCTGGAGGCCGGCGGCTAAGTGAGCGAAGGCAGGGGTGGCTGTGATGGAGAAGGGAGGGGAGGGCCTGATGTTATGTTCGAGCTGAGGGGAAGCAGGCCGCTCGGGCTCGGGAGGTGCAGTGGGATCGCTGGCAGCAGCCGGTCCCCTTGCAAAGTCAGGGCCATGCCCTTGCCATCCAGTCGTTGGGCTTGTGTGCTTTGCTCCAGCCGCCACCCAGCAGTCGGCAGCGGGGTTCTCCGGATGCCGGAGGAGGCACAGAGGAAGGACAGGAACTCAGAATGGTTCCAAGTCCGTCTAGTCACTGCCACGTGCCCAGGGGACCTTCTCCCAGATGGGGGCCGGCCGCTCCTGTAGCCCCCGCGGCGCCCCTGACGTCAGCACAGCTTCAGGTTCTTCACGCCTGGACTTCGTGGGGTCCGGACCGCCCACAGCGCGGGTGGTTTTGTGTGCATTCCTCCGCCCACGTCCCGGCCCTTCCTTCTGCTCGGACAGTCTCCTCGCCGGGTCCTGTGGCCAGCTGTTAGCCTGGAGCCGGAGCTGGGGCTCAAACTCATGAACCATGAGATCATGACCTGAGCCGAAATCAAGAGTTAGACACTTAACTGACTGAACTATTTAACTAAATAGTGAAGCTAGGAGACATGATGACGGGTCGTGTTTTTTAAGGTTGCAGTTCTGTGTGTTGGTCAAGCTGCGGACCAGTTCATGCTGCGCACAGAGGGCCTCCCGGCGCCTCGCTGATGGGCTGCGTCCTGAAGTTGGCCTCCCAGACGCCGCTCGAGAACGCTGCGGTCCAGCAGACGGTTTTTATGTTTCTCTCAAACCTGGCCTTGTCTCCTGACTGTAGAGGAGCGATTCAGAAAGTAAGTACTGGATGGATCTCTCTTTCGTATCTTAAAAAAGAGTAGAATACTCCTCATCAAGAACATGTATGAAAAACCTAGAACTCAGTTTCTAGGATTAAATTCTTGTGATTTCAAGACACTGTATTTGAAAAGACTGTAGACGGATTAGGGGGTTCACTGTGTTTAAAGCAGTTGAGGGATGACACAGGAAAAGTGACAGGCTAGAGGAGGATCATCACACTTTCAGTTTATCTTTTTCCTTTTGGATTGTATTTTATCTCTCTCAGAAGTGAGGGGTTTAGAAAGGCAGCTGTCTCATATTTGAGATTGTGAAAGTCACGTACAGTCTTTACAAAGACCAAATTGGGCAGTAGCAGCTTCAGTTCCGTTTACATCGTCAGAGCGGTGTGTGAAATCCCTGCCACCCTACCCCACTTAGACCTGTGTGATCAGTCCTCTGGGACTCCGGTGCCGGAACTTGACTTCTTACCACTGATTTTAGCCTAGCGAACTTTACAAGGGATTGAATGAGTTAAACAAATTCTAATGCACATGTTCAGGGAGGTTGTGTTTGGATATGTGTGGCCAGAATCCCTAATTCGGAAGATCCTTTACAGTGTGAATATGATCATGTCTATTATTTACGGGTAGTACCTTGAGTGTTTTGGTTTCTCCTTTACATGGAGGCCGAGACAAATTATGAAAGTTGACAGCATTCATGAGTCCCTTTCCTCTCCTGTCAGCCCCTCAACCCCACCCCCACCAGAGAAAACCCACAGTGACTGCGGTCTCCAAGTACATCGCAGTTTGCTGAGGGAGGCCTTTTCTGTGGTGTTTGGCTTGGGAGTGTCATTGCTGGTTCTCAGGAATCCTGTGACCCCATTGACATCACAGTGCTGCCTTGAAACCTGCCATGGGGAGAGGGCTCCCACTGCGTAAACTGGCAAAAGGTGTGAATCAGGGGCCCGCCCCTCCCACAGAGCCACGGGTGGGTGTGCACACCTCTAGCATTGGGCGCCGGTCCCCATGGAGTCACGCCGCCCCGGGGTCTGTGGTCCTGTCCCTGCCCGTGTGCGAGAGCACAGGCCCCGACAGGGCTCTCCCCACTGCCCTGTGGGGCACACGGGACAAGCGGTGCCGTCTCGGGTGCCACGTGTGCCTGAGCAGAAGCCCTTCTCTCTGTGAGCTGTTGCTTCATTCGTAAACTTCCCGGGCCCAGTAACATGATGTCTAAGGTGTCCCCACTCTCGGTCTGTGGTTCCGGGCCTCTCCTCGAGCATGCGACGTATGTGTTTAGTCAGACTCTGCTTCAGGTGCAGCTCAGTCAAGTTGTTTTTCCTCTGCTCTCGTTAGGACCCCTGGGCCCTCCTCTGCTGCTCTGTTGTAAGGAGCCCTGGGCGCTCACACCTCTGCCTCTCGGTCACTCCTCCGTGGGCATTAGGCACTGTACCCGGCGCATTCGTACTGAGACTCCAAAGCGTCTGGTTTCTCTCCACCCTGTTTCTGTACGTTCCACTGGGTATAGGAAATCGTCTAAAAGCATCTTTAGCTCCAGCAAAAAGAAGGAATGTCCACGATACATTTATACTTGAAAGCGCTGCCATATGTTTTATCCCTAGTGTCCGCTCCAGATCTCCAGTATCACAGCAGAAAGTAGCGGAGCAGAAAGGCAAGGGCTAAATCTGCGGAGCACCAGTGCGGACCGGGCAGTGAGAAGTGGGTGTGAGGGATGGCAGGTGCAGGGCCGGGGGGGCGTGTGGCTTTACGGTTTGCTCGTTGCTTGGGTAACGTGGCTAACAGTTCTGTAGCTGACTTCATGTACTTTTTTTACGGTTTTACTTAAATTCCAGTTAGTTAACATACACAAGGTAATAATATTAGTTTCAGAAATGACTACAGAAATCATCTGTAATGATAAGCAGCTGGGGTGAAGCAAATATATGATACGCATATAGATTATTTTATTTTTTTGTTTATGTTTTAATTTTTTTTAGAGAGTGTGAGCAGGGGTAAGGCAGAGGGAGAGAGAGCGAGAGAGGGAGGGAGGGGAAGGCTTGATCCCACAACCCTGGGATTATGACCTGAGTCTATATCAAGAGTTGGACTCTCAGTTGTGCTTTTTAAACTTTTTTTTTAAATGTGTATATTTATTTGAAGAGAGAGTGTGTGTGAGCGAGGCAGGGACAGAGAGAGAGGGAGAGAGAGAATCCCAAGCAGGCCCTGCACTGTCAGTGCAGAGTTCGATGTGGGACTCTGTCCCACGAACTGCGAGATCGTGACCTGAGCTGAAATCACGAGCTGGACACTTAACCTGCTGAGCCCCCTGGGTGCCCTCAGGTATTTTTTTATTTTTAAGCCACACGTGTAGCTATGAAGAGTCCGTCTGCTCAGTACTACTAGAATTGTTAACTGGTACCCGAGACTGACTTGGGTTCTGGTTCTTTTTCCTCCCCATAGGATAGTTTTTAATGAGAAGCAGAAAGAGAAAACTCAGGAGGCCTGAAATAATCCCCAACCGGAATTATCCGTCCTAAATAATTAAGAGTTGACTATATGTAGTTTCTTTATCCATCATCGGGAAAGAATTAGTAAGACTTAAAACTTAGGCACGATTTTGTTCTTAACTTTTTCACTTCTACCTGGACACGCTGTGGACGGAGTATTTGGAAGGTGTTAGGAGGAAGGAGAAATTAAAGTTGGGAAAAGAAGGGAAGAATGCTCATTAATTGGTCTCCAAGGGAAAAGGAAAATAATGAAATGAGTCCAGAAGAAAATAATATTCTCTCTGTTTACCCACAGAGTAACTTCTTACAGAACTTTCTGTCTCTAACATTGCCAAAAGGAGGAAATAAGCATCTCAGTAACCTGACCGTCCTTTGGTTGAAGTTGCTGCTGAGCATATCATCTGGGGAAGACGGCCCGCAGATGCTCTTGAGGCTGGACGGCTGCCTGGACCTGCTCACAGAGATGAGCAGGTACCAGCACAAGGGCAGCCCTGATCTGCCGCTTCTTATTTTCCATAATATTTGCTTCAGTCCTGCCAGCAAGCCCAAGGTCCTGGCTAACGGTGAGTGTTCACGTGACGCACATGCATGCATCCATTTATACCTGTGGTCTTTCCCAGAGTATTCCATGCGAAGTAAAACACAACATTTGCTTATAAGTAATTTGCCAAGTATTTATTAAGCACCACTGTGTTCAAGGCACCATGGGTGGCAGAGGCTGTGGGAATGAGTCAGGTGTGACTCCTGTCTCCGGAGTGAGCCAGACACGGCTCCAGCCCTCCAGAAATGGAGGCAGCAGGGAGGTGGAGCCTGGCGCAGTGCTCTCTGGCCTCACCCCCACTACTCCCATCTCCCCTCCCCTGACTCCCCGGGTCTTTGAGCAGATGCTGCGGTGTCCGCGAAGCCCCTGCACACCCACCTGCCAGCGTGATGACCCACGTCCTCCTTCCCGCCTCCCCCCTTCCCTCCTTCCTCCCTGCTCTCCTTCCCTCTCCCTCCCTCCCTCTTCCTGCCTCCTCTCGCCCTGTTGAGATTACCCCTGGCTGAGATGCGGTGTGTTTGGGGCATAGACCTGTTCACTGCTGGTCTGCCCACACTGGAGCATGAGCTCTTAGCGGGTCAAGAGACTTTTGTCGTTTTTTTTCATGTGGCATTTGGAAATGAGCCTGTGGCTCCTGAGCACGCAGTGACTCTTCAGTGACTGAGGGAGCCCCGGAGCAGGCAGGGCAGGTCAGGACCCAAGACCCAAGGGGGAACTCAGCCTCACGGAGACCCGGTTCTCTGCAATGCAGGACAGGTGGAGGCGAGGATTCAGAATAGTTCTGAAACAGAAAGAGAGAGATGGAAAGGTCTTTCTGCAGCCGGGTGCTGTCTCTGTGAGGACAGCGTGCCGTGTGCAGGGAGGGAGTTTTACAAGGAGGCATTGCATTGTTTTGGGGGAAATAAAAGGAGTTGGGTTCTGTCTCCCCCCCGCCCCCCCCCGTGTGGATGCCAACCCTTGGTGCATGCGCACCCATCCCCTGGGGCGGCCGCTCCGGGGTCACACTCCCCTTCCTTTCTCGGCTCTGGTAGAAATCAGTTTATAAACACTTGTAACGGCCTGGTGCCGTTTTTGGAACATGGTAGTTGCTCCAGGTAGATTAATTCTGTTTTCCTTGCATGTTTTTTCCCTCAGCCTCTTCTCCGAGGTGCTTTCTGGTGACACGTGGGGCTTTCTGAGTGAGCAGCGGTGACTCTGCTCATGTCATCCCACGTGTAATGATCCTCTTTTTTCTGTTAATTATTAAATAGCTGGAAACACAGGGAAGGATTTTAGAAGCTCAGTCAGCTTTTAGCTTCGTGAAATGAACTGCGGGTCTGAGCTCTGCTCTTCCGTCCCTCCTGCACTGTCACTGTGCTGGGTGCCAGGGGGGTGAGCCTGGGCCCTGCCTCCCAGGGCCGTGGGGGAGCTACGTGAGGGGTAGCTCCGCCTCCATGCCTGTGCTCTTCTGTTAGTTCTTCTTTCTCAGAGGAAGTTTTTCTGGGGGACCCCTCACTGCAGTGTTACTACCAAGAGAGTTGGAGAAAGGACGGCGTAAGGGAACGCAAGCAGAAGTCTGCGTTTTCCCTCTGGACTTATTTTTAGCATTTCTTTGTAACAGTGATGCTCTCTCTCCTTCCTTAGCTTGAAGCAGGTGGACAAATTTCTGGTAAGAAATCCAGTAGGATTTATTCTATTCCCATGATTCAAGGGTGATTCAGTGTTTGCAGATCAATCAATGTGTTATCACAGCAGTGAAAGAAAGGATAAATGCCACACAGTCCTCTCAACAGATGAAGAAAAAGTATTTGACAAAGTACAACATCCATTCATGATAAAAACCCTCAACAAAGTAGGTTTAGGGGGAACGTACTTCAACATGATAAAGGGCATCTATGGAGAACTCACAGGTAACAACATACTCAGAGGTGAAAACCAGAGCCTCTCCCCTAAGATTAGGAACAAGACAGGGATGCCCACTCTCTACAACTTTTATTCAACCCAGCACTAGAGTCCCTAGCTACACACAAGAAAGAGAAGAAGCATCCAGATTGGAAAGGAAGTAAACTGTCAGTCTTCGCAGTTGACATTATGATGTATATAGAAAACCCAAAAGACTTCACCAAAGAAATTCTAGAACTGAAGATGATTTCAGTAAGGCCGCAGGATACAAACTCAATATACGGAAATTGTTGTTTCTATGCACTAATAAAAAGTAGAAAGAGAAATTAGAAAACAGTTCCACTTACAGTTGTGCCAAAAAAGAATAAAACACCTAGGAATAAACTTAACCAAGGAGGTGAAAGTCCTATACTTTGAAAACTATAAAGATGATGGCCCTGAATCCCATGTAATTAAATCAATTATATTAAGAAGAAAAGTAGTAAGTAAAACTCATTTCCTACTTATCTAGCTACACTCTACTGTTAATCTTTTCTCTCGAGGTTATGTATATGTGTATGTGTAACATGCATGTCTTGTATGTGTGTCGTATTTCACAATGAAATGAGATTTTTAAAAGTATCCGGTTGCGTCATCAGTGGGAGCACCACACCCATCTGTGCATGTACTTTGTTAAAAATGCTTAAGAGAGAGTGACCGGGAGAAGGAGTTACTACAAACGCCTTCAGATCACGGGTCACATGCTGTGTTTAGTGCACTGTTTAAAACCGTCCCTTGGTGAATCTCAGAAAGACACATGGGACCCGCCTGTTCATTTGAGGATGTGCCCCGTCCAGCCTCACAGAATGAGTCCCACCAGGCAACTGATGAGGTAGACGAGTCACGGGGAAGCCAGGGAGCGCGGGAGGCGGGCGACGGAGCAGGGCTGGCTGGCAGGAGGGTCAGCGCCGTGCGCACCTCCCACCCCGTCCCTCGACTGTACGGAACTCTCTTTATGGAGCCGCTTTTTGTTTCTTTTTTCTTTTTTTTTACTGTTATCTTTTCTCAAATAAATAAAATAATTAAAAAGTAAAAACTAAATAGAATCACCTAAACAGCATTTTTGTTGCTTTAGTTATGGAATCTTTCTTTAAAAAAATTTTTTTAATGTTTTATTTTTGAAAGAGAGAGAGTAGACACAGAATCTGAAGCAGGCTTCAGGCTCTGAGTGAGCCGTCAGCACAAAGCCTGACGAGGGTCTTGAACTCGTGAACCGCGAGATCATGACCTGAGCCAAAGTTGGATGCTTAACTGACTGAGCCACCCAGGTGCCCCTCGTTATGGAATCTTTCATCCAACTAGTATTTATTGACCCTCTAAGATACACCGGCACTGTGATTGGAATATTTATCAGTGAACAGATAGACTGCCCTCAACCCGGTTACAGTTTAATTAGATGCATCCAGTAGAGTGGGGAGTGGTTAGAGAGAGAGAGAGAGAGAGAGAGTGAGTTCCCAGTAACAGTCCTTAAGAATGCAACATGCTTTTAAACACACATTTTAGAGGAAAAATACTTTGATACAATATATTGATAAAGGAAAATCAGTAAGAAGTAGGTTCACATACTCTTGGGAAACGCCCTGACACATCTCCTTGGGACTGGACTTCTCTGTGTCTTCCCTCAAATTGAGCAGAGGCTGTGCAGATGGCCTGTAGGCTTGACTTCACACTCTGCCTCGCGGTGCAAAAAGGGGACAGATCCTGTGTGTTCATATGCCTTTAAATCATGTTCTCCTCTGACACATAAATACACAAAAGCATTTCTCTAAAGTGTTTAGTCCTTTTTTAACAGCCTTAATTAACTTGGTATTTCTTGATTATTGTTTTATGGAGTAGCCCCTCCCATTGACGTTGGTGTGATGGTCTTTATAATTTATCATAGGAGCAGATCTGTTTTCCTGCGCACCAACGTGTGAGCTCTAATTGGACAGCTCATTTATACAACTCTCTGTGGAGTTACTTCTGCACTATTGCTGTTGAGATGAATGTGACTTTGCTGAATTAGGGCCAAAAGAACAAAGCTGCCGCGGCCTCCCTGACCGTTGTGTCGTGAAGATAGGTTGCTGTGAGGTTGTCCCCCGCAGGGGCACACAGGATGGCCGTCACCGCAGGAGAGATACCACCTGTGTGTGTATTCTGACGGGGGCAAAGGGAGTGTCTGACTAGTCCAAGATCGCAATGCATTGTGATGTCTGGGACTGAACTTTTTTTTCTTTCTTTTCCCTAATGTGTTTATTATTAGAAAAAGTCATCAGTGTGCTCGCTGCCTGTCTGGAAGGCGAGACTCAGCATGCGCGGAGGATTGGAGCAGCTGCGCTCTGGGCTCTGATTCACAATTATCAAAAGGTCAGTTTTTAAAGTCATCGTTCTAGCCAGGGGCAAGCACCACGCCTCTGAGAGTGGAGCCAGGGGCGCCCGAGGAGTAGCAGCAAGATTCAAAACAGAGAAAGGACGAGCTCGGGGACCTCGTTGCCTTGTGCGTTTATACACTGGTTGAGCCATCAGTGGAAGTCATTGTCCTCTAATTAACAGGATGTCTCATTTCAGACGGGTGTCTCTTTTGGGTGAATTCTCCCTGTTGGCACAACTTGACTTGGCATATTGGTGTGATGTTGGGATAGATCATTTCCACTGGAAGACGTGTTAGGGAAGAAGATACCCTGAAACAAAACCAGATCACAAAGTTTTATCCAGCTGTGTGGTTCCTCTTCGTCAAGCTCGTGTCGGCGCTGAGGCCCGAGGGGACCGGACTCTCGGGCGGCTGCAGCCCTGGGCTAGCCACCGGGGAGCTGGAGCAGGTGCGGCCTCGCACCTGCCCTCTGGCCTTTGGTCTTGTCTTTCATCGCAGACATGTCACCCCTGAGAGACGCCTTGTGTGTCTACAAGTAAATTGTGGCCAGGGAGAGACCGCATCCCCGAAGGTGCCCTCTCAGCTGTTTGCCCCTTGTCCGTGCTCCCTGCTCCCCTGCAGGCTGGCAGCAGGGCACCGGGCGGGGGGCTGTGCTGCACTTCCACCACCGTGTGTCCCCGAGGCTTAGCACAGGGTTTGCCCCTTTACAGTCACTTAGTAAATATTTGTTGACCAACTGGTACTGTTTGATATATTTCATCTGAAATCCGGGGTTCAGGGAATATGAAATATTGAAACCAAGACTGAGTCTTCCTCTAAGACTTGGGATTAGGAGAGGGGTGAGGGGAAGCGCAGGGAGAAAGAACATGGAACAGCAGAATCGGAGTCTCTTTAGAGGGGGAAGGGTGTGCGCAACGGCCAAGTGGGGGTGCTCCCGTGTGCTCCCCGGACTGCCTTCCTGTGCTCTCTGCCGGTCCACTCGGTGCCCGAGGTCAGCTGTGGCGGCAGGAGCCCTGTAGTGCCCTGACCCATAGTATGTGGGAACAAGCTGATTCATGGGTTCCTCTGTGTCACCTCCAGGCAAAAACAACTTTGAAAAATCCATCAATAAAAAGAAGAGTGGATGACGCGTATTCCGTAGCAAAGAAAAGTAAGTTTTAGTATGAAAGAGACTACAGTTAAACTTGGAAGCTATTGAGTAATTCTTTGATTAATGAAATATTGGGACAGTTCACGACCAAAAGGCAGTTGTCAACACTGGTCCGTGCTTCTCATTACGTCACTTTTTAAATAATAAAATGTTTTGATAGGTGAAGGTGTGAGAGATAGTAATTTCTTAAAACGTGTCTGTGACTTTCTCCAACTCCTGTTTTTTTTCTCTTACACTAAACGTCCTTTGCCAGTGGCTACCACTGTGCGTATGTGTGTTCCGAGGTGATAAGAACTGGGTCCAATTAGAATTGACCTTGAACAGAAAGCTTTGATCTAACGTCAAATTACAGTCTCCGCGAATAGACCCCCTGCCCTGCAGTGTGATCGCGAGATGAGGCTGGGTTTTCTTTTCACTGCTCCTCTTTCATTTTAAGTGACACGGGTTTCCGACGAGCGTTCCTCTCTGACCACTTTTTTATGCTAAGGCCCTGTACTGTGTCCTTGTTCTGTACAAAGGCTTTTAGTTATTAGTTTGTGTTAATTAGGTATTAATTTTGTTATTAATTAATTAGTAACTAATTTTTGTAGTCTGATTCTTTAGAAGTGGTTTGTAGTTGTTTTGGTTTCTTGCTGTGACCATGAGCTTCTAGAGGTTCTGAATAATTGAGTTATGTCAGAACTCAGGCATTTAGAAGGCACGGTACAACACATAACAGAGAGCAAGGCGTTCATTTGGGATTAGAGGTAATGGCAGCCATTATGGAGCGTGTTGTCCTTGTTTATACTTTTTGGCTTAAGTATAAATAACAAATAAAGTAATAAATAACAAATATAACAGCTCTTAAGAGCTGTACTGAATTTAATACACTTACTCTTCCATTCTCTTTATTTTTCTCTTTCAGCTTTCTCCAACTCAGAAGAAAACCCTCTAAATGCCTATTATCTGAAATGTCTTGAAAACCTCGTTCAGCTTCTTAATTCTTCCTGAGCCCCGTGAGGGGCTCCTCCCGGAGCCCGGAGCCGGGGGGCCGCAGGTGAGCCCCCTTGAAGCTGGCCCCGCGCCGCCCCTGGGGCCTCGGCAGGGCCGTGCCCTTCCTTCCCGATGGGGCCCCCTCGCTCGGTCCTCCGTGCTGGCTCCGTGAGCAAGAGCAGCAGGCGAGACGATGATGGAAGAAAGACCTAGAAACTTCTGGGAACATAAACACTTTCACCTTTTTCTATGCTCTGTAAAAGTCCTATTTAACAGTTATTTAATAAAATATTTTTAGAAACCGAAAACGAATAATGGCTGCTCACAGACTTTTGTCGTGAATATAAATCTTGGCGACTGGAAGATGACATTGTGTTCTGATCTTCTTTTTTTCTTTAATTTATTACATGGCATTTGGCTCTTGTCAGTACAAATCCTTACTTCACAAACCTTTATTTTGCCCAGGGCATATCCATTGGAGAAGAGATATTTGCATGTAAATGTCTAGGATTTCGTGAGTAGCTTCTTTATGCAATTTTTAGTGATATTAACTCCTTTGCATACGATTTGTAAACCTGTTACATTTTATTATTTTCACCTCTCAACTTCTGAAATGCTGTGTAGTAATAAAGGAGGAATAGAATTTATGATCAACTAGGGTCTGGGTTCAAATTCTAGCTCAGCCCAAAACATCGTGAAGAATAAGACTTAATAAAACTTGGCAGGAACAAGTTCTGTCAGGCATTCCTGGTGTAACCTTAACTGGCATGTAGGTCTGGCCTGAGGACTTGAGTTAGAGTCAGTTCAAGTACTGATCACTTTGGGCAGTTTTCCCAACACTTTTGAAAGTAAGAAAATTGTGGTAAGAGAAGAAAAACAAATGTGTGTGTGCGTGTATATATATAACACATAGTTATATACACTCATTATTTACAGAAAAATTTTAATTGAATTAACAAAAAATAACATTTTTGTTTTATTTTAGAGAGAGAGAAAGAGCAAGCAGAGAAGAGAGGCGAGAAAGAATCTTGCACAGGCTCCATGCTCCGCACAGAGCCCAACACAGGGATCGATCTCAGGACCTTGGGATCATGACCTGAGCCAAACTCAAGAATCAGATACTCAGCGTACCGAGCCACATAGGTGTCCCCCCCAAAATAACATTTTTAAAGTGCTTTAGTAAATTGCCATCATCACTAAAATAAGCCAGAAGATGTTATTTAAGCTAGAAGCATGAGCACAAAATAGATGTTAAATATTGAAATATAAACAAAAAATTTTAGTGTCTGAAAAGTATTGATTAGAACAATGGATCTAGGAAGTTCAGAAGTTTATGGGCTGCCTAAGTTAACTCAAAGAAATGGACATGCCAATATTCTGAAAAATTCCTGATTCTGAGAGCAGGAATCGGGAATTATTTCTACCTTTTCTCCTGCTTTCTTATACTCTGTGCCATTTTCTTGGTATTACCGTGTGAGCTCTCACTGATGAATAATGAGCTGGATTTCTTCGTCACTTCCCTTTGAAGGGCTCTTTCTATTCACAGCTGCTATTCTTAGAACGTTTATTATTTAATCTGTCTTATCCCTGTGTTAGCGGCGAACAAACAGAGACTGAGCGCAGCTAGGAAGTCTGTCTGTCTATGCTGCGCTGCCTCCTTTCTTATCCTCATTGGGATTCCTGTCTTTGTATTTGGATCTTATAGCTAACAACCACTTTTTCTACAAAAAGTCAGATCTCTCCAAGGAAATAATCATTTCCTTTATGGTTCTTGATTGACTGATTGACAGATCGGGGTGTCCTTCGCCTCATATCTTTGGAATCAGGAAGAGTTGAGATTATTTTCTCTAGCAGTTCCAGGGGGCAGTGTGGGGGGATTTGTGGCCCAGCAGCTCCAGCCAGGTGGGGACGTCACCTGCTGAAGCCCCAGAGGACTGTCACCGGAAGAGGGACAGAGGTCATGACTTCAGCAAGAGTTGCCCTGCCGTCTGTCAGTGTCCAGGGACACAAGCCTCAGGGCCACGGAGCGTTCCTGGTGCTGACGGCAGCCCTTGCCATCTGTGTCTCTTCAGAGTGTATCTAGCAGCCCGTGGGGACACTGGTCAGCAGGAGGTTCTTCAGGTCCCCGCCCACTCTCTCAGCAGCTGTCTTGGCAGGACCTTGGGGAGCTTTGAGCATCAGAACCCCCTAAGCTTGTTGAAAAGCGGCTTCCTGGACCCACTGAGACAGAGTCTTAGGCCTAGGCCCAGGGGAATTGTCAGTGAGCTCCCCAGGTGCTCTTTACACTCACCACAGTTTGAGACCCAATGATTGATCCCCCTTTTTTTTACAGAATACTGCCTAGAACTTGAAATGATTGAACATTACTCAACTACTCACTAATGAATTAAGACTTGAATGGGTGTCTTGGATGCTAGTCAAGTGTTTTTTCTATCACACATCCCTAGTGTAGGCAAAGATTCAGAAAATAGGTATCAGGGACCATTTCATGCCTCCTGGTCTCCAAATTGCCCATCTCCTGGCCTATTTGGTCGGTTGGGTTAGTATTGCTGATGTGCTGGGAATGCACGCAGAGCCTGTACCGTTTAAACCAGAATGTGCCGACATTGATGCAGAGGCTTCTGAATGTAGGACCTTGAGAAGTCTGGGAGGAGGTAGTCTTCAGTTTCAAAGACAGGAAAAGGTAGAATGCTTGGGAGACCTAGCTGGAGCCTTTTCCTACTCTTCCTAAAACCACTTTCAAAAATGAGTAACTGGCTGTATTTTTCTCTTGTTTTATAAAGAATGGAATGAAAAATAGAATTTGCCCAGTTAACTTCAGGTCATCAATTTCCCTTTGTAGTGTTACATGTACTCATCTTCTGCAGTAATCTTACCTCATCCGTCTTTGTGGCTGCACTTTGTCTACCGCCATTTCCTGAGATCTGCTTCTTGACTCATGATGTTCCTCAGATTTGGCAGATTGATGGACAGGAATGAAGATCAGCACTCCTACTGTTGCCATAGCCAGGTATGCGTGCAGGTCTCTTATGGAATGAGAGTGTGACCACGTGGTTACGGGAGTCACATGGACCTGGGGTCAACCCTCGCTTCATCCATGCACAGCAGTGGCGACTCTGGAGCAGCCTCGGGGCCATTTCTGCCGCTGTAACCGGGGAGGAGGCACCTGCCTTGTGAAGTTGGGAACAGGTTCGAGTGCCCAGCCTAGTACCTGGCACACAGTCGATTGTCCCGTGGCTGTTATTAGTGATGAATTATTCTTCTGTAGTTCTCACACATACCTCTTTCTCATTAAAACATTAAATCCTTTGTGCCATTGCAAATCCTTTGTGCTGTCTCTGGGGCTGGGATAGGCTGGTAAATGAGTTATGTTGTCAAAACTGCGGTTTCAATGTTCCAAAAGGATTGTCAGTTTCTAGTGGGGACATGTTCACTGTCCCGAGGTCACTGAGCTGAGCGGGAGCCTCAGTCTTGCGAAGCACTATGTAGAGGTGGTAAGTGCAGCTAGGTAGACTTGGTACATTTAACTCTGCTTGTTAGGTTGTCCACACTGACTGTGAGTTGGTGAAATAGTGCTCTTCCCCAATTTGTCTAAAAAGCACAAGAAATAAAAGCAGAGCATCCAAAGGAAAACCTCAGCTTAAAGACCCCATCAGTGCGCGGGCAGCCATGCCCCTCTGTCGGTCCGTCGCTGACCTGTGGGGATCCCGAGGGTCAAGGGGATTGGATGGTTAAGTGCTATTGTTGTGAGTGGGCAGCTTCGAGTTATTCTTCCTAAGTTAAAAATTACTCCTCATGGGAGATTCCTTATAAAATTTAAATAGTAAGTCAGCTGGGACCGAGTGAGAGGTTGCTGGGCCCCAAGGCTCGGGATGTACCAAAAACTATGCCAAGACCCCAGGATTCTGAGATTTGGCAGCAAGACAAGACGAGCTCAGCGTGATCCTGTCTTAAATGTTCCCAACAACATACATCTTTGCATTTATTTGCTCCTTCTGCATTTGAGAAATCTGCTTCAGAAAAAAAATATGCTCTTTTAAAATAGTGTTTCTAGAAGGGAGCATTCGATAACTTTCTAACTAGTTTGGCATGAAAGCCAAGAGAGAAATATGTGTTTTAACGTAGACTGCATGGAACGGATTCTTTCATGCATTTCTCCCTTGCCAATAATGTCTCTCCCGGTGGCTTTACCTCTACCCATGGCTGTGCCTTGGGAACGTCCGCGTCCCGTTTGGATCATTCGGGAAGCGATACTGAGCATTCTGGTAGTGAGCAGATTGCTTGCGGTTCTGGACAAATTCTGAGAACATGCTTTCCTCAGGTACTCTATTAGAGCATTCTTCCCTTGGCTTGCCATGGAACGAGATGATAAAAACACAGATGAAGATTGCATTGCAGCGTATCAGTTTAGATAGCATACCTGGTTTACAGTTTGTACCCGTTGGGAAAAGCCACGATGCGCAGAGCAGAAAATCGAAATGAGAATATTCACTTTCCAATCTCTTCATTAAAGGCTGAGGCCTTTTTTGAGGCTGGTTTCTTCATTGGCGTTACCACAATTTTTTTTTACATTTATCACATTGAATGTACTGGACAATTTCCAATTACGGTTTTTAGAAACGGAACAAGAACTAAGATACTGATCAAGCAATCTAAACCTCAGCTTCTCCCTGATTTTTTTAAACCATTTTATCCAGGAATTCTGGACTTTTACTTCCTTTTGCTAGTTATTACTATTGGCTTTTTTTTTTTTTTTTTCAATTACCTCACCACACTAGATTCAATAGCCCTTGTTACCAATTCTTTGCAAAACATTCAACTTAGTCCCTACAGAAATAAATATTTTTCATCTCACTTCTGTCATTACTATTTAACCAAATTCTGTAATTCCAGTAACAAGTCTAAGTGGATCAAATTTTTAGGAACACGTAGAGCCAGATCTCGATCAGCATGAAATTTGCCTGATGGGAGGGAGTCAGATGGAGGGGGCCGCTGATAGCTAGCCCGTTGCCAGGGGCTCTGCCGTCAGCCACGTGTTTGCTGGGGGAATGCAGAGAAGTGTTACATCTTAGCAAATCTGTTCCGTGGGGGGGCTGATCAAGAGGGGTTCTGTGACACTATGAGCTTGTGAAGTTTCTGAACTCCTTGTTTACTGGTTAATCCTTGCCAGGCTCCCTATATTCAGAGAAGGATCGCACAGGCTAGAGAATATGGATACTTTCTCAACTCACCTTTCCCCCCCTCACATCCTCTAGCTCGCTTACCCTTTCTCTCCTTCCTTCGTGATTTAATTCTTCAACTCTCCTCCATCAGGTGCCTCCACCCACCCTCACACTTCATGTCTGCTATTTTGAAAGGTCAAGATCAAATGTCACCTCTCCCGCGAAGCTGCGTCAGATTCCCCAACTGGGAGGAAATTCTTTACTCTTTGAGTTTCCATACTGGTTTTGGTGTGTTGCTTTCTTCTTTCTTTCTTTCTTTTTTTTTTTTTTTTTTTTGAGCTTTTATATCATTTAGTTTTTCCTTCTTGTATTATGCTGATTTGCATACAGTTGTTCCCACCATCTGCTTAGATATGGCTTCTATTTGAGCATTAATTTTCTGCCTCTCAAAATGCCTTGCACAAAGGAGATGCACATTTTATATTTATTTGAATGACTGAATGTTTATGGAAAATACTTTATTAGTAAAAGCTTCAGAATTTCACAGTGTAAATTAGGGTGAAAATTCTGTTGACTGTTGAAATATGCATGACCAAAAGTGTTTCTCTTATGAGAATAGGTTTTTACATTCTAAAAATGAATCAAAGAAAAAGCACGGTTCACAAATACTATAAACTCTTAGAATATTTTTTTAGTTCAGTAGAAAAAAAAATCATATTTTAGATATGATTTGAAAATATACCCAGCACCCACATGAATCAGAGACACTAAACTTTCAAGTTCCATTGCTTCCTCAGAATCTTACTTGGGATATTCTTTTTGGGCACTAGAGTGCAGGTTTCAGCTTTTTGAAGATAGAACTGTGAATTCTGAGGATTATGTAAGCTGCAACTCCAGCAGTGTGGAGGAGCCAGAAGAAGCCAGTTTGCATGATCCATGCTGTGTCAGAAGCACAAACCAACAGGTAACCTGTCAGCTTCTTTCCAGTTCTTGCTTTAGCCCCCACGTTGGGCAGCAGGCGCTGAAGAATCCGACTTCCACTGAAATAAACAAGACCCTGCTTTGCACGGAAGGAACGCAGGGGGCACTGGTAGAGGCTGAAAGGAAACTTTTAATAGTTTGCCTTCATGAAAATTGGGGGAAATGCTTATTCTACTGGGGGACGAAGTCTGAATCTGCCGCGCCTTTAAATCACGTGTGTCTGTGTCCCTTCCGCAGTTGAGGACGCATGCCTCCATCTGCAAGGAGAGGACCCCGCAGCTCCAGTGCGGGGTTTGCGGCTTTGACCCAAATGGGGAAACTTGGAGTGTAGACTAAGAGTGTGAAACAGAACCGGTAGATCCACCATGCATAGCATTTGCTCTGTAGGACTTCCAGATTGGAACTTGTTTGGAACGTGGGGGCTGGGACTAGCCAACATGCTGAACGACCATACCCCTCCCATACTGACTCCTGGGAGGGAGAGAGTGTGGTGGGAGAGCCCTACCTTCGCGGGGAGCTCCTGGAGCTGTCAGGGGTCCTGGTCGGGGTTCCTGTGTCCAGTGGGAGGGGACAGCTAAGGCTTGGGAGGGAAAGCAGAAGATCTGGGGGACCTGCTCTCCTTTCTCCCAGGTGCGCCTTGGGAACAGTAGTTCCGCCCCTGCTTGTCTGGATCCCTGGCCCTGAGGGGCTCACTGGTGGACTCTAGGCCCACGCAGAGCCCTGAACTTGGGAGGGGCTGAGAAAACGGGTCCTTCCGCTCTCTGCCACTTCAGACCCCCAGGCCAAGGCTCTGCCTTCTAAAACGTCTCTTCCTAACACTGCCTCTCACTGATCAGGGCCTGTAGCTGCAGTGCGGAGTGAGTGACTATCATCACTCCTTACTGCAAAATTTAGGAATATTAAAGGCAAAAAGGAAAACAGAACCCAGGAAAACAGGAGAAATGGGCTGGAAACAGCCCCAGAATACCCAACAATAAGAGCAGAGGTTAAAAACTGAGGTTTATTTAGGCAATGAAATGTTGCTCAGCAATAAAAAAATAACAAAATGCTGATAAGCACAACATCATGAATAAATGTCAAAAACACTAAATTGATATATCGGATGATTCTACTTATATGAAGTTCAATACCAGGCAAAACTCATCTCTGGTGACACAAGTTCATAATGTTAATCTTTTAGAGTGTGTTGGCTGGCTTCTTATCTACACCTAGGTTGTGGTAACAGGTGTATGCACATGAAAACAGTCTTAAAAATTATGGTAGACATTAGAGGAAGAGTAAATAATGTAAAAATTACATATTGTTATTGAGGTGGGGCATGCAGATATCTTTTCCCCGCTTTGGGTAAGAAAGAATAAAAAATAAACAAAAGAGATAAATTAAAAGAATAAATTAAGATGACAGAAATGCATCCAAATATATCAATAAAAGTAAATTGACTAAACTGACAAGCAAAGGATAAACGTGAAATATCTAATTTAAAAATCTAATATATGTGGTTTAAAGTTTTAAATGAAAGGATGAAAAAATAAATATTAAAACAGATTAATATAGAACAAAATCAATTTTAAGAAAAAAGTTTAGGGATGAAATAGGTCACCACAACGATATAGGATTAGACTCATCAAGATGTGGTAATTTGAAACATCTATGCATCTAATAAAATACCCTCAAAATGTTTGAAGTCCGAAGTGGCAGAACTACAAGGAGATAAAACTGACATCACAGGAGTAGTTTTCAAGACATGCTGTTGATTTTTTGATGGGTTAAGCAATCAACTCAAAAAAGATATAGAAAATCTGAATAATGATTGATAACCTTGAACTAATGGATATATACAGAATCCTACAATCAAGAAATAGAGAAGGGGTCCCAGGGTGGCTCTGTCAATTAAGCATCTGCCTCTTGGTTTCAGCTCAGGTCATGATCTCTCGGTTTCGTGAGTTCAAGCCAGGCATCAGGCTCTGCACCTGCTTGGAATTCTCTCTCTCTCCCTCTCTCTGCCCCTTTCCCACTCAAGCTGTCTCTGTCTCTCTAAAAATAAATCAATAAACTTTAAAGATAATATAGAATTAGAGACAACACATTTCCCCCTCAGTCCACACGATGCATTCATAGTTGGTCAAGTATTAGGCAACTAAGAAAGCTTCAGAAATTTCAAAGATCAGTTCATATAGACCAAAAACTCTTACTTCTCTATAAATTAAAATTTAAAAACAAAAAGATGTCTGTGTATTAAAAGACATGCTTCTAAAAAACCCACAAGTTATAGTGGGAACCACAGTGGAAATTTGCTGAATGATAATGAAAGCTCTACACATAAAGAGCGGTGGGCTGCAGCAAAAGTGAAAGTTTTCTCGCTTTTTTATCCTTGGGAGAAATTTTTAGCTTTAAATCTGTCCAAAAGAGGAAGACTTCAAAATTAATGAGCTGTGCCTATCCTTTAAGAAGTTAGAAAAATAATGACAGAATAGACCTAAATTAAGTTGAAGAGAAAATAAACCAAGAGCAGGAGCCAATGAAATAGAATAAAAGGCATTACAATATAGATCATCAACAAAACAAAAATTGTGGGGTTTTTGGAAAATAATGGCAGCAAATTTCTGCCAAAAATGATCAACTGAAACAGCGAAAGGACACAAATGCGAAAACGAGTGAAGATAGGGGACATAAGTAGATATAAAATAGATATTAGAGAGATACTGCTAAGTACAGTCAACCATTCTAGACTAGAAAATTTGAAAACATAAATGGACAAATTCTTGGAAAAATATAATTTATTAGAATTGACCCTGGAAAAATATAATTTATTAGACTTGACCTCAAAAGTAATAAACTTCAATAGTCCTGTAGCTATTAAAGAAATTGAAGAAGTGATTATAATCTTCCCACAGATGGTTTTATAAGCAAGTTCTAACAGACTTGTTTATCAAAGACAAGGACAATCCCAGTTTTATTCAAACTCATAATTATATCAAAAGAGAGAAGAATACCAATTAATTCTATGAAGCAAGTATAACTATGGTACTGGAACTGAACCGAGACAGTATGAGAAGGGAAAATTATGGGCCTATTTCTCTCGTGAACATAGGCAAAAATTCTAAATGACATTATTAGCATATCAGTATATATTTAAAAAAACTATATGCTTAGTAGATGTAGAAAAAGTTCTTAAAGTATTCTATTACAATTAATGTTAAAATCTCTTGGTGAATTAGAAGTAGAAGGGAGTTCCTTAACCAGTAAGGCATATGCAGAAAAAACATGGCGCACTATCATTCTAAATGGTGAAACGGGAGTGTATATTCCCTTATAATTAAAGAATGCACGAGGGAGGCTTGCTAGTACCACTTTTATTCTAGTTTTATTAAAGATCCTATATAGGGGCGCCTGTGTGACTCGGTCGGTTGAGTGTCTGACTCCTGATTCTAGCTCACAGTTTGTGAGCTCAATCCATCATCCGGTTCTGCACTGACAGTGCAGAGCCTGCTTGGGATTCTCTCCTCTTTCTGCTCTCCGCTGCTCCCTCCCTCCCTTCCTCCCTCTCTCTCTCTCTCAAATATAAATAAACTTAAAAAATATATATTAAAATATATATTAAAGAAAAGACCCTATATAGTGCAGGGGTACCTGGGTTGAGCGTCTGACTCTTGATTTCAGCTCAGGTCATGATCCTGGGGTTGTGGGATTGAGCCCTGTGTCCGGGTCTGTGTTGAGTGTGGAGCCTGCTTAGGATTCTCTCTCTCTCTCTCTCTCTCTCTCTCTCTCTCTCTGTGCCCCTCTTCCCTGCTTGGATGCTTGCCCTCTCCCTCTCCCTCTCTCTCAAAAAAACACAAAAAACAAAAACTATCCTATGTAGTACAATAAGATAAGAAAAATATACTAGAATCCTAGAGATTAGAAAGGAGAAATAAAAGTATTATTTGCTGTGTTTAGCAAGGTGGCTGGATTCAAAATCAGCTGCATTTCTTTACATTACAAACGACAAAATACTTATTTAAAGAGAAGGCCTAATTGATGACAGTGATGGAGAACATAATGTACCGAGTAGTAAATCTAACTAAAACCTAGACTGTCTCCACAGGGAGAATTCAAAATGTTTATTCCTAAGGCATATTTTAAAAGACATAAAAATGTAGAGCAATACCATGTGAATAGACAAGGAGACTTCTGTGGCAGATTTTTTCCCCAAAGATAACCACAGCAGTATCTCCTACATTGCTTTTTTTCCCCCTTAAAAAGTGACTTTGATATTTCTCCCCTGTGGATGTGGGTCTATGATTCTGTGGTAGCCATGATACAATATATTGTAACTTCCAAGATTAGTGTCAGTTCTTTTCAAATTGATGAATAGATTTAATAAATAATCTCAGCTAAAATTTCAACAGGGTAATTCGGATAGGATTTGATGAAGTTATTCATAAGTCTCTATGGAAGAATAAATATCTGAGATGGCCAGAACATTCTTGAAGAGGACTAGCAGGAGGGGAAGGTTTATCTTACCCCAGACATCAGAACCTAATATGAAATTATGATAATTAAAACCGCCTGATATGGGCTTAGGGACAATCAAAGCATACTTACGGATGTTTGACATCTCATTAAAGTGGCATGAGTGATAATGGAAAAAGGAGAGACAGTTTGACATAGGAGTTAAAAAATTATTCATATGGGAAAAAATGAAGTTGGATTCCTTCTTCAAAACATACGTGGACGTAAATTCCATATGATTAGAGACTGATATGCCAAAGACAAAATGTTAACACTCTTAGTAGAAAATATTGGTGTGTCTCAGACCTTGGGCTAGGAAAATTCTCTTCAACAAGATTCTTTTTTTTTTAAAAAAAAAAGCATTGACTGTAACAGACAATATTGACAAATTTTAGTATATAAAAGAATTAAGAAATTTGTTAACTAAAAAAACACCATAACACCATAAAGAAATTGAAAAGATAACTTATAAACTAGGAGGAAACATTTGCATCATATGATACTGATAATGGAATAATGTCAGTCATATATATATATGTGTGTGTGTGTGTATATACATATATATGTGTGTTATTTGCAGTGTTTAGCAAGGTGGCTAGATTATCAGTTGCATTTCTTTACATTACAAGCACTAAAAGACCTATTTAAAGAGAAGGTCTAATTGATGATAGTGATGGAGGACATAATGTAGTGAGTAATAAATATATATATTTACTACATATATAATATATATAATGCTTATATTTATAAAGAACTTTTACAATTAAACAAATAAAACAATCCATTGGAAAAATAGGCAAGATTCATGAGCAACCATTTTAAAGGAAAGGAAACTCATATGGCCAATACCCATATAAAAAGGTTTTCAATATCATTTTCATTTAGGGAGATAGAAATCAAGACTACCATCAGACTCATGAAAAGTAAAAGGTCTGACAAAAACAAATGCCGAGTGGCTATGAATCCACAGGAGCATTTTATACATGGCCGGGGAAGTGTAATTAATCAGTCACTTTGCAAAAATAATTTGGCATTGCTTCTTAGAGTTGGATGTTAACAAATAAAAACTTAGCAGCTTTGCTCCAAGGCATGTACCCAAGAAATCCTCTTGAATATGGGCATTAAGAGATATGTAAAAAAGCGTTAATAGCAGTGTTCTCTACCGTAATAAAAACCTGGAAATCTTCCAGGGTCTGTCAACGGGACAGTTAATGAATAAATAGTTCAGAAAATTCCATTGACACAATGAACTGTTGTGCAGCAGTGGAAATGAATGAACAATAATATCCAGCAATCTGGATGGATCTGAGCAGTAGAATTTTTTTCAATTGTGGTAAAAAGGCACATTATATGAGATCTATCCTAACAAATGTTTAAATATACAGTTTTGTTAAATATAAGTACCATGTTGTAGAGCAGATCTCCGGAACCATTTCTTTTTAAAAAAAAATTTTTTTTTATGTCTTTATTTTGAGAGAAAGACAGAGAATAAGCAGGGGAGGGGCAGAGAGAGACAGAGACACAGAATCTGAAGCAGGCTCCAGGTTCAGAGTTGTCAGCACAGAGCGCAATGCGGGGCTCGAACCCACGGACCATGAGATCATGATCTGAGCTGAAGTTGGACGCTTAACCGACTGAACCACCCAGGCGCCCCTCTCTGGAACCATTTCGTCTTGAAACTTCTTACCCATTTAACAACAATTCCCCTTAGCCCTCTTCCCCCAGACCCCGGCAGCCACCATTCCACTGTCTGCTTCTGTGTGTTTGACCACTCTAGATACTTCAGATAAGTGAATCCTGCAGTATTTGTCCTGTGACTGGCTTGTTCTACTTTGAATGATGTTCTCAGGTTCATGTTGTCTCACAGTGCCGTTCTAGAGGTGGGAGGTGATATCTCACTGTGGTTTTGATTTGTATTTTCCTGGTAATGAGGGATGTTGAGCATCTTTTCGTGTAATTGTTGGCCATTTGTATGTCTTCTTTAGGAAAATATCTATTCATGTCCTCTGCCCACTTTATAATCAGATTGTGTTTTTGCTGTTGAGTTGGATGAGTTCCTTGGATATTTTAGATACAGACCCCTTATTAGGTTTATGTTAAAAATATTTTCTCCTATTAGGTAAGTTGTGTTTTCACCTTGCTGATTGTTTATTTTGCTGTGCAGAAACTTTTTAATTCCCTGTAGTCCCACTTACTGAATTTTGCATTTGTTGCTTATACTTGTGATGTCATTTCCAAAAAGTGGCCAGGACCAAGGTCAGGAAGATTTCTCTATGAGTTTTATGGTTTCAGGTCTTACATTTAAGTCTTTAATCCATTTTGAGTTAGTTCTTGGGAGTGGTACAAAGTGGTAGACCAACTTCATTCCTTTGCACAGAGTTATCCAGTTTTCCCATCGCCGTGTATTGAAATCATGTTAATTCTAGTGGCTACGGTGGACACGACCCAAACTGCTGATCCTTGTGCACAGGGGCTGACCAGGGGGTTTGGGGGAGGTTTAATACTTGATATGTGCACCGAGAGTGGAGGTTTCTCTTTTCCTTTTGAACTGCACACTGCAAACCTAGCCACCTGGTGCATTTTATTTCATTGACTCTGTGCAACCTGTTCCTGTAGTTTACCTTTTAAGCTGTACAATGTTGTGTGATGGTGTTAAAGGAGTCCGTGCGGTACAAACGCACAGAAGGAAACTTGGTGATAATGTTCATATGGTCTGCGAGTCTCTGACACACGATGCAGTTGCAGACCAGTCTCCTGAGTAGCACAGGAGAAAGCATTATTTAATGTCAGACTTGGAAACAAACTGAGAAATAATTTGGTAGAAGAGGAAAAATGGAAATTGTGTACTTCTAAAAAAAAAGCTCCCACTGCCAATATGTTTTTAATTAAAAAAAATGTTTTAAGCCTTTGACCTACTGTCATAATTTAGAAAGAACCTCTCAGATTCCATTGTTACTTGAGCACAGTTGGAGTCATTGCCTAAAATCTCAGTAAAAAATCGCCGCGTACTAGGCTGCTGTGCATTTCCCAGGCTTAGGTGTGTATCAGTGCAACACCCATTCATGAAACACTTGCTGTGTCTGGGCTTGGGCTCACAGCCCTCAGGGCACAGACAAACACAAACACAAAGACACATTGATTGCCACACATTAATCCAGAAGCTGTGTGCTCTTGGAGGGCAGTGGAAGAGGCGGTGAACTTCACCTGGCTCTCACCGGAAACGGCACTTACCGTGATGGTTGATGGTGACTCCGCGGGTATCCAAGGCTAGCTCGGCTCGCCGTTGCAGGTGGGGTATTTCTGAAATGAGAAAAGTAGTACTATTTGAACTTAAATTCAGACAAAGCCACAGGACATAGAAAAGTACCTACATATCAAAGGAGAGGAGTAGAAAAGAAAGAGATTTGGTCTGGATGGACTTGGAACTATGTGGATTGGAACCCCAGCACCCTCTAGAGTAGGAGAAAGTGGATCCCCCCCACCCCCCGCACAAAATACGCACACTTCATGAGTGTTACATATATAAAGTTTAGAGGAGATGCCTAGAGACACAGAAGGATTGATTCCAAGCCACATACACCTGATCACTCACCACCCTGTTCGGGCTCCTCCGTGCTTGGGCTCTGATGCCCTGTGTTGGGTCAGGCCGTGCTCTTGTGCACAAATGTGCCGCAGGACTCCAGCTCCAGGGTCACATGCAGGTGCCCATCACCTTGCCCTGGGCCAGGACACCCACCTCAGAGGGACTGTCCAGTGGCTCCCGCAGGTAGGGTAGTTGTGATGATGCAGGGATCCTCAAAACTAGTTTTATCATTGGGTGCCAGACATTCAACCACAGCCTCACTCTGAGAAGTTTGAATTGTGTGCTATTGTTCCTTGGCCCTGGTGACAGTTAAAGGTCTCTCTCCGCTCTGCGTAGGGCTGATAAGAGCACAGATCAAGTTAACGTGACTCTTGTAGGAAACAGAAAATGACTATCTGTTCTTATTCCATATTCAGAGAACCGTACATCTCCAGTACTCAGACAACAGTCACGAAGTTTCCTTCCTTCTGCTTGATTTACTGGGTGAGACATTTCACATATTTGAATTCAGTATGTGTTTGTATGTGTGCATGTTTCTTGGGAGCTTCATATATTGCAGCGTTTTAGGATGGCTAAGTGTTTATTATTTAGTCTCCAGATCTTTTTTAGCATACCTTGTTGGTACTTTCTAGAAGAGAATAAAGAATAATAATATTTCTTGCCTGGATGCCACTCTAGAATGGTAGAGAACATTGTGACAAGGGTTTCACTTTTACTTCCTCCCACTTATGAGCTACTTCTCATTTCTGAGAATTTGAACCCACCTTAAGGTCTGTCTTCTGAACTTTCAAGGACCCTTTAGAATTTGAGGTTTACCTTTTGATTTGGTGTTACATTTGGTTTAGTTTTGGCATAAACATTCTTAAGTCCTTTTTCCTCTGTGTATTTTCCCCAAGATGTCATATCACCTCCTCTGACTTCACTTATTACCTCTAGTGAGAAGACCCAGGTCTGCCTGTAAATCGGGCTCTCATTCCTATTGTTCCTTCCCACTATCCATCTGCCTCTCTGGAAGCCTGATTTCTCACATCTTTTTTTTTTAAGTTGATTTATTGATGGATGGGGAAGGGGGAGGAGCAGAGAGAGGGAGAGAGAATCCCAAGCAGGATCTGACCTGCCCGTGGGGATCCCGACACAGGGCTTCGTCCCGCAAACCACGAGACGGTGACCTGAGTAGGCATCAAGAGCCGGACACTTAACGGACTGAGCCACCCAGGCGTCCCTCGCATCCTGTTAAAGCTCAGCAGCCGCCTCTCCCAGATGCGTTATTCCTCCATGTTCCGGGCCATCCTGTAACTGCGGTTTGCTGAGGTTGACCCCAGTCACTGACAAATAGTCACGGCAGGATGTGCCGAGACTGCAGAGAGTCGCTGAAGGGAATTTAGAGAATTTTTACGTCATCTTGTCCACAGATTACAGAGTTATGTGAATTGAAATATAATGAACAGACAAAAAGATGGAGTTGGAAAAGGGATACAACGTGCTACTGGAAGTTCAAATTTGTCTCCTCTTCTACAATGTTCCTGCGTCTTCAGGAGGCAACCATTTTGCACTCTCGTATCCACCGGCCTTGTCAAAATCGCAGCATCACTGAGTGTGTGTTGTAACAGCTGCTCCCAGGACCGGCTGCGGAATGGGCCCTTCCTCCCTGTCCACGTCCACCTCTTCAAGGGCCTCAGATCGTTAGATTCGGAAAGCTAACCCGACCTCATTCTGTGGATCATTAAACTAAAAGGGCCTCGGTACCTGGTTGTATACTCATATATATAATGATGCTAAACGCTTCAAGCTCTCCAAAGTAAGGATGAGACTATCTACGCAGCTCACATAAAAATGGCGTAAGCCCTTTGCTTTCACCCAGTGATAATGCCCAGGGGAAGGAATTAATGTCGTTTCTAATGCCAGATTTACCTAGAGTGAGGCTTAAATCCAGTTCCTCTTCAGCTGAGCCACTGAACCCAGGTGAGTGCGCGAGGTGAACCTTTCAGCCGGCCTGAAGCCCGGGCTGCCTTCCGTCTCTCTGCAGAGCATCCGGGTGCCATCACGGTCCCCGCTCCCCCGCAGAGGCTGTCGCATCCCAGCGGTGCAACCTGACTGCAGACCGTTCCGTGGTCCCATCAAGGGGGTTTTCCTCATCTGAGGAAGGAGAGGGCGGCCCTTGGTGAAAGACGTCGTTCAAGAAAGGAATGGTCAGCGCTTTCGTTGTCATAATGATGTCAATACTGGTCAGTTTTTGAGGACTCCTTATTCTAGGAGGGTAGGAGGAGGAAGTGAATACGGATGGATGTGAGCAAAGGAAACAGCGTCCATTGCGTGTTGGCAATCGGATATTTTGTGAACAACGTGAAGCTGCCTTTTCCGGAGGGTCAGATGAGAGTCAGTCACACAGGTTCATGAGAAAACGCTTTAGCATTTCAAAGGACCTCAAGCAGTTGTCATTCGGTTTTCCTCTGAGTTTGAATGAATTTTTTTCTTCACATGCACAAGAGAGCGTGCTGTAGAAAGGTAAGAGATCATGTTTCAAATATCTGGATTCTGTAAATCCAGAAGTAAGAGAATAGGCCTATTATTTAGGAAGACGGCTTAAGAAAAACAGCCAGACGATTCGAGAAGGAGCGTGTCTGGAGGCCAGCAAAGCCAGGGGAGGAGGCCCGGGGGAGAGAAAGCTTCTGAAACACCATCCTGGCCGTGGTGTGGCGTTCCCAGAAAAGGTTGAGAGATGTGTTCCATCAGCGACCAAGGTGCTTGCACCCATATACTTACGGGACACTTCATCTCCCGTGGGTGGGCGAGGAGACGAGAGGGAGACCACAGACGCGCTGGTGGCCGGCCGGGCACTGCAGGGACAGGTGTCAGCAGGGCCCGACTGTGGGGTTTCACTGGTGTTGGGAGATGGCCCTTTGCCCTGGGTTGGGTGCTGGGGATGGGGGACAGGAGGAGGGAGGGCGGAGAGAAGCGGAACGTGGTGCAGAGGCAGCTGCGGCTCCTGTTAGCTGGAAGAGGGCGTGGTGATTGCTGTGGTTTTGTCTGCGCCTGGAGCGGACTCCAGCGCGCCTGGCATCTCCGCGTCCCAGGCTGCCGTCCGCAGTTGCTCAGGAGCCCTGCTTTCTCTATAGGGAATGAGATCTAGAAAACAATTCATGGGGTTGGGTACGTTCATGGGCCACTGTCCCTGCTTCCAGACTCTTTCAGTGGACAGAGCTAGGGAACATTGTTATTTTATTTTATTTTATTTTTTTAAGTTTTATTTTATTTTATCTTATTTTATTTATTTTACTTTACTGTTTTACTTTTTATTTAAATTTTAGTTAATTAACATACAGTGCACTATTGGTTCAAGAGTAGAATTCAGGGGTGCCGGGTGGCTCAGTTGGTTAAATGTCCGACTTCAGCTCAGGTCATGATCTAATGTTCATGGGTTCAAGCACTGTGTCGGGCTGTGTGCTGACAGCTCAGAGCCTGGAGCCTGCTTTGGAGTCTGTGTCTCCCTCTTTCTTTACCCCTCCCTCACTCATGCTCTGTTTCTCTCTGTCTCAATAATAAATAAACATTAAAAATTTAAAGAAAAGTAGAATTCAGTGATTCTTCCCTTACATGAACACCTAGGGCTCATTACAGGTGCCCTCCTTTTTTTTTTTTAAACAAAAAATGTTTATTTATTTGTTTATTTGGAGAGAAAAGAGAGAGAGGGAGAGAATCCCACGCAGGCTCTGAGCTGTCAGCACAGAGCTCGATGCAGGGCTCAGGCTCACAAATCATGAGCTCATGACCCGAACCACAACCCAGTTGAAGCTGAACTGACTGAGCCACAGGTGCACGCCTTAAAACCCACCACCCATCTAGCCAATCCCCGCCGCCTTCAGCCCTCAGTTTGTTCTCTGTTGTTAGGTTTGTCTCTTATGGTTTGTTTCCCTCTCTCCTCTCTGCCCTGCTCCCTCCTTCCCATGTGGTCATCTGTTTTGTTTCTTAAATCCTAAATATGAATGAAATCATATGGTATTTGTCTTTCTCTGACTGACCTATTTTGCTAAGGGTCATACATTCTAACTCCATCCATGTCATAGCAATGGCAAAATTTTATTCTTTTTTGATGGCTGAGTAGTATTCCAGTGTGTGTGTGTGTGTGTGTGTGTGTGTGTGTGTGTGTACACTTTCTTTATCCATTCATCAGTCAATGGACATTTGCACTCTCTCTATAGTTTGGCTATTGTTGATAATGTTGATAATGCTGCCGTAAACATCAGGGTCCATGTACCCTTTTGAGTCTGTATTTTTGTATTCTTTGGGGAAATACCTAGTAGTGCAATTGCTGGGTTGTACGGTAGTTCTATTTTTAGTTTTTGGAGGAAACTCCATACTGTTCTCCAGAGGGGCCATACAGTGTGCATTTAGGGAACATATATTATTTTTAGTTCATGAGTGTACACTGATAACTTTACTATTGGCTTAGGAACACAGAGTTCTTCTTTCCCCATTCTTGATTTGCCTTTCTCTTCCTCTGGTTCCCCCACAACTTCTGAGAAAATGTATCTACTTATTTCCTGTGTCTTCCAACTTGAGCAAAGTTTCGGAATCCTGTGAGTGCCACAACCAATAAGTTGGTCCTACTTTACTGCTAAGTTTGATATTTTTTTTGCAATTATTTTGGAGTTTATAAAAACAGCCCTAGTGCCAAAGTTCACAGGTTATATATTTAATGTACACTTAGGTTAATTTTTTTGTTTGTAGTTCTGTACCAAAGCTTGCAGTCAGATTACATATTTAATGTACATTTAGGTTAATTTTTTTGTTTGTAGTTTTAGTTTGATTTTTTCATCCTTTCATTTAATTTTTTTCTTTGAATATGTAAAAAGACACACAACACAAAAGTTAAGAGCATAGAAGTGGGTAGATGTAGAGAAGTCTTCTCCCTCTCCATGCACTGCCACGAACTCGAACCAACGGACATGAGATCATGACCTGAGCCAAAGTTGGAAGCTCAACCAACTGAGCCACTCAGGCACCCCCAAACTCATTTTTTAAAAATTCTCCTTTATCAAATGAAAGCACATTTTTTATAGAGAAGAAAGAAAATACCACTCATGTTCTTGCACCTAAAGACAGTTCAGTGTACTTATTCCCAGTCATTCTATGCACATCTTTAAATTTTTATGTTGAAGCCCACTGTTAAAATTTTTAGTGACTACATGATATTTAAGTGCTTATGTAATAAATAAGGACTTGTGGAATGAGTTGCTAAATAGCACTCTCAAAATCTAAAACAATTTTTTTAAATGTTTGTTTTTGAGAGAGAAAGAGCGTAAATGGGGGAGGAGCAAAGAGAGAAGGAGACAGAGGATCTGAAGAAGCTCTATGCTGACAACACAGAGCCCAACGTGGGTTTCAAACTCATAAACCATGAGATCATGACTTGAGCTGAAGTCTGATGTCTAACCGACTGAGCCACCCACCTGCCTCCAACATCTAAAACCTTAAACTCTGAACTGATAAAGTATTACAGACTAACACCTCATCTCATTGGTTGTGTATGGTACATTTTGTTAACAAAATATCCCTAACATAAAGAACAGTGTCGTAAGAGGTGTCAAAGAGAAGTAGGAAAACTCGCAGAGTAGAAAAGTAGAATACAATGCTGATGCTAACATAGTAGGAGAAGACAGAATTCTTAGAATACAAGTAAAGGAGCAAATTCATGGAGGAAATTATTTCTAGAATCCTTTCTTTAATGGAGTCAGCAATGAATCAGAGTAGTTTTATATTTGCATTTCTCCAAAACTGTTCACGAGAAGGAAAGAGAAAACATAAACGCTTCAGTGTGTTGTCCTCAACCCTAAAAATCAGAAGTTTTGATGATATTTAGTTAGATGCTTTTTAAATTTGGTTCAAGAGCAGGACTCCTCCAGCATGTAACGAGTGTAACTTTGCCAAGCATCACAAATCTGTAGGATGAGATTGAGTAAGAGGAAATCAGACCTCAGGCCCTGGGCAGAGAGGGGAGAAAACCAGACCTTCACTGCTGCTCCACCACTGGGATGGCATTCGCTTCACGTGATCTAATTGGGCATTACCCAACCTCTGGGAGGCAGCCTGGGCAACTCCCCAACTTCTCTTAGCGTCGTGGAGAAGAGGGATCGGCAGTGTTTAGTAAATGTTGTGCTCCTTTATATCACAGTCTCTTTTCCATGACGGAATAACAGGCATTGCGGGAACTATAACTCTTGAGAGCCCTAGTAAAATACCCTTCTCTATGGTGACCAAAAGGTGAGAGAGGCCCCCGTTCTGACCCCTGGCAGGCGGGAGATGGCCGGCAGGAGAGAACCGAAGAACTGTGAGGGTTACGGTGTGTGATTGCCATCTCTTTTTTGTTTCAACTGGAATTTTTATTGAGAAATTGTAGATTCAAATGCAGTTGTAAGAAATAATACAGAGGGGTACCTGGGTGGCTCAGTGGATTAAGCCTCCGACTCTTGGTTTCAGCTCAGGTCATGATCTCATGGATCGGTGAGTTCAAGCCCCACATTAGCCTCTGCACTGACAGAGCGGAGCCTACTTGGGATTCTCTCTTGCAAAATAAACAAATAAACTTTTTTTTTTTAAATACCTAATACAGAGAGATTTCATATATTTTTTACCCAGTTTCCCCCATGGTAACATCTTGCACAATACAGTACAGTATCACAACCAGGATATTGGCCTTGGTATAATTAACATCATTTAGCTTTTCCCAGTTTTACAGGCCCTCCTCTGTGTGGGAGGTGCCCATGTGTATCGTTGTATTGTATTAAGTTGTATAAGGTGTGTAAGTATATATTAATGCAAGAATTTTGCATTAGATTCTACACAGTTTTATCATCTACGTAGTTTTCATATCTGCCATGACAGTCAACATTCTACACAGTTCGACATGATGAGGATGTTTCCTATATCCTGTTACAACCTGTAGAGCCACTTTCTCCCACATCACTTCCTATTTTCAACCCCTCGCAACCTCTAACCTATTTTAGTTTCTGAATTCTTAAATTTTGTCATTTCGAGAATGTTATATAAGTGGAATACATTCATTATGTAACTTTTGGGATTGGATATTTTTAACTCAGCATGATTCCCTGGAAATTCACCCAAGTTTTTATGTGTCGTTTGTGTAGTTTGATCCTTTTTATTGCTGAGTCGTGCTCTGTGATAGGGATGTACCAGCCACCTAGGTCTTTCATTTTATTTGAACTGATTGTCAATTGTATGATGTTTTAAATTTGGGTTTCCCTACTTTATTGTTAACATATGGAAGTGCTGTTAGTTGTTATTGCAAACTTGCTAACTTCACTTATTCTAGAAAAATTGGTAGATCTTTTTGGGTTTGCTACATAGACAATCATGTCATCTGCAGTTAGCAATAGTTTTATTTCTTCCTTTCTAATCTCTATACCTCTTATTTTTTTCTCTTGCCATATTGCAGTGGTTAGAACAGCTAGTATTATGTTGCCTAGCAGCATGGGGAGCCCACTTCCTTGCATTTTCCCCAAGTTTAGGGGAAAACATTCAGTCCTTTTAGCTAAAGGGTTTTTTTTTTTTAAGATGATCTTTATTACTGAGGTATTTCCCTTTATTTGTTGTTGTTTTTCTAAATTTTTGATGTTTATTTACTTTTGAGAGAGAGACAGAGCAAGAGCAGGGGAAGGACGGAGAGAGAGGGAGACACAGAATTCGAAGCAGGCTCCAGGCACTGAGTTGTCAGCACAGAGCCCGACGTGGGGCTCGAACCCATGAACCGTGAGATCATGACCTGAGCCAGTCAGACGCTCAACCAACTCAGCCACCCAGACACCCTTATTTCCCATTATTCCTAACTTGCAAAGGATTTTTATTGTGAGTGGTTGTTAAATGTTCTCAAATTCTTTTTCTGTGTCAATCAGTCTGATTACATGAGTTTCCTACTTTAACATGTTGATATACTGAAATATATGGATTTGATTTTTAAGTGAGAAGTCACTTTGGACAGGTAAAGAAGGGAGTAGACTATGGAAGACTTAGCCAATTCTTATAAATGAAAGTCAGGTGGTTTAGATTTGAGTCTAGTGTGTAGCATTTTCCAAAGTATGTTCTGTGACATATAGTAATAGAGGAGACATAGAAATGTAATTTCATGGTCCATACTGGTTTGAGAAACTAGATTTAACTAAGTTTAATAAACTTCCTTACTTTTGGACTTGTCAAAGCTGTTAATATGCTGCATTGAGTGATTTATTTATTTCAAAAAGGGGAATAAAGGGTGTAAAGTTTCCCAATCCAGTCTATCTACAAAATCCACATTTTCCATAATATCATTGATAATTGGAGGATTCACTTTGGGAAACATTGCCATAAGAAAAAATTTTTCCAATGAACGTTTCTGACCTGGGAGTATCATAGAAGAAAGTCTATGTGCTGTGGTAGCTCTTAACACATGGGATTTTAGGGAGGTTTCTTAACAGCTGAAGGATCATTTCATTATCTGTTGAGTGGGGAAAAATCAGCTTTCCAACCTGGCGGGGGCAGTGAGGTGTGGAGCTGAAGACTGTGGGCTCTCTAGTCAAGTATCTGTATCTTTGTTCAAATCCTGGTTTTGCCCACCTAGAAGGTACGGGAACCATTGGACCAGTTTCTTGTCCAATGTCCAGTTTCTTGTGCCTCAGTTTTCTCAAAGACAAAGTGAGAATGGTAGCAGTTCTAATTCCCTGGGATGTTAGAAAGGTCTAATGATGAGCCATGTAAAGTCAGAGAAGTAGCAGAGACATCGTAACCCTCCAATAGCTGTTGCCGTGATGTTTGTAGTTGAAGGATTGAGATGATCAGAAAAGCACCACTCCTCACAAAGTTGTTACCAGGAAGGTAGGCCAGTTGTCAGATGAGTTAGGGGCAGGTGAGTCTGTGGTCCCACACTGGATGCTTTGAGGACCAGCGTGATGGGAAGGCCCATGGAGAGGTTGCTTTTGCAAATATTTTCTTGGACTCTTTATTATTTGGTGACTGAGTATGAGGGGTTAAAAAAGGAAGACTCAAAGGAGATATCAACATTGAGCCTTGGTGATAGGGAGGAGCATTCTGTAGCTGCAGGGAAGGAAATGTGTCTTAGATATTAATGTGTAAGCCAGCTGATTTTGGCATTCTAGTTCAAAAAAATAGATATTTTAATATTTGGTTTTAACAAGTACAGGAAAATAAAGAGTTGCAGTCTGTTTATGGAAAAATCTAAAATCTGCTCAATGTTGGTAAAGGAGTGATTACACAGTGACACTGCAAGGAGAATTATGTCCATGATGCAACTTTTGAACTTTGAGAACATCTCAGCTTTTTATTTAGGGCACCGAAGGGGTAGAATGGCTCCTCAGAGGAAATTAAGAGAGACGAAGGCATGCTGGTGTGCAAAATGAAGGAGAGAAACAAGGCAAGAAGGAAGAATTGAAAAGGCCCTTAGAGAAATCAATAAGCACAACTTAAAGAATAGAAGAAGAGGAAAATGTGGTTGCAATAGCAGAGAGTTAAGCAAATGGGCAGGTTGGTAAAATGACTTAAAATAAGCCAAACGTATACAATTTAGCATACTGTATGTATAATTATGGATCTGACTTTGAGTTAGAATATAACCCAATTTTGTTTTCATTTTATTCCTCATTTTCTGGTATAGTCCCTTTGGATCCTAGCCTTTGGGAACCAAGGAGCCCACAATACCATTTCTACAAGGTAACAAGTTCAAAAACATTTGAACAGGAGATATTTTAATGAATTCGTATTTTAGTTAGTAAATTAAATGTATGTGTATGCATTTGTGTATTGCTTAACTTTAAATTTACAATTTCCCTTTTTTCTATGTTTTTTCATTATCTTTTCCCCAAAATCATCTTTTCTATTAGCCCTCAGGATATCACAGCACTGAACACCATGAGTGAATTTTCCAAGATAATGCTGTTTATTTTCTGTGCCAAGTACTAGGGCTTTGAATAAACCAAAGTCACTACTTTTGGAAAGGAAAAAGGTAATCAATTAATTTTTATTTGGCTGTTGTGGTCAACAGAATAATGAGTCCTCAAAGATGTCCCCATCCTAATCCCTAGAACCTGTGAGTATGTTATTTTTTCATGGCAAAAGGGACTTGGCAGATATGATTAAAGTCAAGGACTTTGGGATAGGAGATTATCCTGAACTGTCCAAGTAGCCTCAGTACAATCCCAGGCTCCTTAAACATGGGAGAGGGAGGCCGAGAGGTGAGTGAGAGGAGGTGGGATGAGGGAAGGAGGGCCAGAGGTGCGGTGTTGCTGACTGTGAAGACGGAGCGGGGGCCCTGCCGGCCCGTTTGCGGCTGCCTCCAGCACAGATGTGCGGGCCTTCCGGACAGACTCTGGTCGAGAAGCTGCTTCACACCTCCCGCCTGCAGAGCCCTCACACCTGCCCACCACTGCCGGCGGGTAACAATAAAGATTAATTTAGAGACAGTGCAACGTCAGTCGGTAGATACGAAATCCTACTTCTCTTTTGAGTTCCAGACCCCATGCGAGTATCTTTCATTGGCAAAATTGAACTTGGAATCCTGTTGGCAGGGGTCTGGTGGATGCGTGTCTCATGTTCCAGCCTCTGAAAGAGAGGGGGTAACAGGGAAGAAGATGGTGCTGCTTGGCCAGGAGATGAGCTGGCACATGTGGTCAGCCACAGCATCCTGTCTCCTCCCCGGTCAGGACGGGAACCCAGTGGGGAGAAAGCCTTAAACTTACCCTGGGAGCTGCCCCCCGTATTCCTCAAGGTCCTGATGGCCATGTGGGCACTTTTCATCCCTCTTTTAATTCTGAAAACAAACCTGCAGAGTAAGAGTTGATCTATTACAGCGATGGCTGTTGCTCATGGAACACACACTGCATACTCGGTGCCGCCCTCAGGCCGGGGAGGCAGCGCGGCTCCGCCTGGGGCGGTTCTGCTGTTAGCGCGGAAAGCCCGGCGTCCTGGGAAGCTGCGCGGGCCTGGGCACCACGAGCGCCCGGGCGCCTTGGACACAGCAGCGAGCCAGGCAGTGTCTGTGCTCAAGGGGCTCACGTTCAAGCCGGGAGGTCGAGAGACAGGCACGAAGCTGAAGAACAATAAACAGAAGACGCAATCGGACATACAGAGCGGCGTCAGTTTAGAAAGAATGTGAAGAATGCATTTAGATACTGTCCATCTGCACATTTTGCAGAAGGACAGGCTCCTTCTTTATCTAGAAGATGAAAGAGAGGGATCGCTTTGTTTCCAGAAGGGTCACTGCTTACCTCCTCAGCGTGGGCACGCATAAAGTGGGTAGGGTCCCATTGCCCTGAGGTAAGAGACTAGAGGGACTGTCATTCTGGTTTACCTAGCCTGCCCTTCACGGGACCTGGTGGCCTTGGGGACAGGGTCTGCAACCTTTTAAGGAGACCACATGGACCAGGAAGAGGAGGATGGCCACGCTAGGCCTGCTCCCCGGAGGGTCAGCAGGGTTAGAAGGCTTCTGACGGGTCAGGGTAATCCTGATTGAGGTCTGGGAAGAAAAGACCGCACAGCTTCCCGAGTGAGCTGACCAGGAGTAATGGTGGGCCAGGCCCAGCCCTGGGACCTGGGAGCTCTCGCACCCAGTTGGTCTCGGCCACTGCTGTATCAGTTGTAACCAGGTTGTCCTCACAGTCCAGGACTGAACTGTTCTGGGACATGAGAGTTCAAACCCACAGCTAACTAGACAGACACAGAGTCTATCATCCAAACCAAGACACTCGAAAGTGGAATGGAAGGCTCTTGGTAAGTGCACCAGTTCAGGCAGGTGTGTGTCAGAGCCATCCAGGGAGCCTGAGAGGGGCAGCCCCATCCACATCAGACCATATTTGGTTCAAATTCCAGGAACTGTGGTGCCTTGTGCAGCCTCGGCAGGAGACCTTCCCTTACCCAGCCCCTGCTATGGTGACAAACCAGGGACAATCACTGTGGTGTAAACTAAACAGCTCAAATGTAAGCTACATCACCCAACTATGGACAGAACTGTCCTCAGGGCACCAGCAATGCAGGGGAACAGCCATCGTGACAAGAAAAGTTTAGAAATTTGCAACAGAAACATCCAGCAAGAATCTGTTTTAATTTAAGAGTATATATGTTTTGTGCTCTCTGAGGGAGTAAAAGTTCCTTTAAATTACTTGGGATGTAGTTGGTATCAACAGTGCAAGAGGCCAAATTAGCTTTTCACCAGCCCTCAGTTGGGCCCCACCAGGGGTGGGGTGCACTTGGCCTTGTAATTCGAGGTTGGTCATTGCCTCTCTGGGTGTCCCACTGAGGCTTGGTAGTCTGTGCCACTACCAATGTGCTTGTGACCGGGGGCCCTGCAAACTAGTCCAAGATGGATTGGGGTTTGAACGCAAATCCTCTGCAAAGCCCATACTCCTATTTATGAGAATAACTCTCACACTCTCTTACTAATGCAGAGAGAACGGTATCAAATAGGAAACAGAGGGGAAAGGAATGGGGTCTGTCTGGATGCTGCAGAGAAGAGATAGTCGATGTGTACAAGTCCTTGTCCATCCACGGAGCTGCCCACCACTTCCTGGGGTCACATGGAACAGATTCCCAAAGAGGAACTTAGCTGTTACCAGGGTCTGATACTGGAGGTCAGGAGTCCTGAAAGTGTTTGTGTGTGTATTTCCTTGAAACCTTGAGACCGTCAACAGAGGGAAGGATATAAATGGAGCAGGAAGATAGAGAACGGTAGACAAAGGAGTCCTGAGTTCAGCCCACTGAGCCCCCACCGATGCTAAAACCCACTGAGAAGCACAGTGCACACTGTTTCGTCAGGTACTGTTTTTCAGAATGACTCATTTATTGGTTTATTTTTATGGGCATATGTGTGTTGAAAAAGGCTCTCCACTTAGGATATCTTAGGTGTTTTCTAGGTCGGGATGTAGACATGGATGACCACTGCAGAGCAGCAATGTCCATCCTGTGGGTTCACCACGGTTCATTAATTGAACCAGTCCCCTAGAGATGGGAATGTTGATGGTTCTCAATTTTCATTAAGAAAGACAAGTCTATGATAAACATTTATACATTTAAAAGCCAGATCTTTGATAAATTGGCTGAATTTATTCATCTTTAGGATAAATAGCTTGCAGAAGCTTGGCTGGGTCAGAGGATTGAACAAGTCAAGTGTTTTATATACATCTCTGAACTCTTGCCTATAGAAAACGTGTACCCATTTACATGAACCCAACAACAGCTGACTATCAATGTTCCCTCTCGTTAACAAAGGAAACTGGTGTTCTCTTCATTTATATATTTGCATATTTGATGTACAAAAATTACTGTGCTATTGTTTTACTTCATTGATCTTAACCGGTAAGATTTAATACTTTTTTTACATTTTTCTGTTTGTATTTGCTCTTATGTGCATTGATGTTTAATGTCTATTGCCTGTTTTTCTATGGGTAGTTTTGAGATTTTTTGGGAGGGGGGTCTTTGATATTTAAGCACTTTACACTTAGAAAATATTTCACTCATGTCTCATTAGTATATAATGTTTGCCAAGCCAGAGTTAAATTTTCTTTTACATGTATCTATTATTGAGAGACCGAGAGTGACAGAGCATGAACAGGGGAGAAGGGCAGAGAAAGAAAGAGACACAGAATCTGAAGCAGGGTCCAGGCACTGAGCTGGAGATCATGACCTGAGCCTAAGTTGGATGCTCAACCGACTGAGCCACCCAGGTGCCCCTAAGAATTTAAAATTTTTAGGTAATGCCAGAGTCCAGCTCCAGCAGGTCCAGGGCTCCCTGGAGGATGGACGGTGTCAGCGAAATGGAGTGAGAGAGCCTCAGCTTCTTTCCACTCACCAGGCAGGCATCTCTGCTCTGACCAGAGAGTCAGCTTTATTTATTGAAAAAATGTATGGGGTATAAAACAGGAGTGGCAATTGCCTTAGACAATGATTTCTGATGACAAATTCTTTGGTATGTAAAAATTTCCCAGAACATAGATTAGACTCATGCATCATCTTTACCAATAGTGATTGAACTATGTGACCAGATGCTTATCACATGGGAAAGGAAGGGATCTTTAGCCTTTAAATACAAGCCCTTAAATACAAGCCTTTAAATACAAGGCAATGTTTTTAGCATAGCAAAGGCAAAGTTAGTTCTTTTGAGAGCAGGAGTCACTAGCCTATTTTCTCCAGGGGAAGAACAAAAGGGTTTCTTAGGAAATGTAACATTTGCTCCTATAATCACCAAAGAAGAAACTCCTATAGCAAGTTTTTTCACGAGGTACAATTCACGTATTTTTAGCATAAGAAGGCAAGTCACTCCTGATATCAGTCAGTCAGGCGCCTTGGGGGTTGGTGCTCAGGCAGAAATTGAGTGGGGGTTGAGTGGGTACAGATGCCAGTTGCCATCTGATGGTGGGAGGCCTTGCAAACCCGCCTGACTTCAGAAATGACTCCCCGCAATGTAGAAAAAGTGATCACATTTCCCCTGACTTTGCAGTAAGATATATATACCTAAATATATATATATCTTAATGTATTTTATATATATGTATGTAACGCCAAAATAAAAAATCCCTCTCTGTCCTCAGGCTTATAAAATATATTCTCTAATTTTTAGGATAGTTTTTTTCCTTTTTTTCTTACATATTTATTTATTTGTTTGTTTGTTTATTTGAGAGAGAGAGAGAGAAGAAGAGAGGGAGGGAAAGAGACAGAGCAAGCACAAGCCAAACAGATGCAGAGAGAGGGAAAGAGAGTCCCAAGCAGGCTCTGTGCTCTCAGTGCTCTCAAACTCACTAACCAGGAGCTCATGACCAAAATCCAGAGTCAATCACCTAACTGATCAAGCCATGCAGGCACCCCTAGAATATTTTTCTTATTCAAATTACTAATAGATCTGAAATGGATTCTGCTGTAACAAGTGAGTGAATTGATCAGGGTTCTTCATTGTAACTTCCCGAAGTACTTCATTCTAAGTTGAAAAGGAAGCCACTTATTGAAAGGGTTCAGGACTCAGAGCAGGTTGCAGAATGAATGGGTGGGGAGAAGCTTGCTCAGTGCACCTGGGCCCACCTCACTTCCTCCAGGGTCGCCTGCCGGGGCCTGGTGGACACCTCCATCCCTACAGCTGATGCTTGGGCTCAGGAACTGTTCCTGCCACGGTGCACACCAGGCCACCGGCTGCACTGTGCGGGCTGGCTCAGGATTGATGGGGCCCAAACCCACAGACCTCCAGCCAGAATGGACCTCATAGGCTTCAACTCCCCAGGCTTCAGATTTGAATTCTTTTTATTTTTGTTTTTTGAGATAGAGAAATTAAGTGTATGCATGTGCACAAGCAGGGGAAGAACAAAGGGAGAACGAGAAAGAGAGAGAGAAAGAGAGAATCCCAAGCAGACTTCATGCCTAGCCCTGAGCAAGTAGGGGGAACCTGTGGGCCTCCAACCCATGGACTGTGAGATGATGACCTGAGCAGAAACCAAGAGTCCCATGCTTAACTGACTGAGCCACCCAGGCGCCCCAGAGTTGAATCCTTAGGGTATAAATGTAGTTGGCAGAGCCTAGGTCCTCCGCCCAGATGCAAGCTGTATGGTTCTCAAGTGGGTGTGGAGAGGTTGTGCAGCCCAGGAAATGACCAAAGTCTCCAAGGAGCCGACTTCAGCTGTCCCCATGGGAAAGTCAGTTTCTTTAATACCATCTGGTAGACCAGCCATTCTTTCTCTGCTGAACTGAAATGTCATCTGTATCATATGCTGAAAATCTGCACTTCTTTTTTTAACCTGCAATTAATTCTGGGTTTATAAGCAAGAGGCTGACAGCATGACTTACAGAAGAACCATTCACTCTCTGTTCATTACTGAAAAATCTTTTGCCATGTGACCTAATTACACCTTACTTAATGCAACTTTAATTAATTATGAGAAAACATTTTACACATATGTGACGTATCTACACAATCCTCATCTGCTAGAACACTGGGTGACATAGGAAATTAGATGTTAATGTTGAAAAGAAGGTCAGGCATTCACATGAGGCAAAGCCATTCTAAGGAAGAGAGTATTTTCTATTTCATAGTTATTTGAAGCATCCGGGAGAGGGAGGCTTCTTTTTCTCCGTAAGTACGTAGGGGGCCCTTTCCTTTGCTTGCAACGTTCTCAACATTCTTCCTGAATAGGCTTACTCTGGCTTCTTGGGCAAGCTGACCTTCTGCCTCAGATCTAATGACTTCTTTCACTAACTCAGTCTTTAGCAGAAGAGAATTCAGAGGAAAAGGTTCTGTCTTTGGTGTTTGTATGATTTACTGCTTCTTATTTCCAGCCTGATAGTATTAGAAAGGCAACGTGATGTCTGTGCAGATAGTCTACTATTATGCCGTCAAACAAAGAAACATAACAGATTCCCTCCTGTCCTGGTAGACGCAAATTTGTTTTGAAATCATGGCAGGGATCCTAGTTTCCATTTGGAACGACCATCGGGCCACCTAAGGTGGCAAAACCATAACTATTTTCTAGGTCAGCAGCACCTTTAGTTCCTAACATTTGCATAAATCCAGGCACGCTGTTTGTTCTAATTGAATAAATAACAACATTCTTCAGTGATAGGGCCTTTGGCTAGAGGTGCTTAGTGGGATGCCTTAGAGAGTGTTGAGTTTCTGGGCTTCTGTTGTTGGTATCTGCAGAGTTCCCCAGGACCTTTGCCGGTGACCACATTTTCCTTATTTTCCATTTTCTTGTGGTTTGACATGGCTGCCATTTACAATCATTATGGAAATAATGTCTTCTTATTGGGGAAGTAAAAGCAGGCATATTTTCTAATATATAGACCACAATGGATTCCCAGCCCACATGTGATGAATCCACTGGAGAAATACAGGGCGTTAGAGGCAGTGCGGAGGAGGGTGTTGACCCAACAAGGCTCCCAGAGGAAAACTCAGATTTTCTTAGCTCCCCAGAATTTGGCCCAGACCCTGCATTCCACTGTCATTTCATGGCAAGAATGTTCTTTCATCTAGCCATATTGGAATCTCTACCCCTGAACATCTGTAATTCTTTAGGTCTGCTTTTCAACTATCAATTCTTATAGAATAAAACACTTTAACGTTGTAAGCTTTATCACACATTTTGATACCGGGTGTGCAAAGTGCCTTCATTTTTCTTATTATTAAAAATACAGTTTGCTCTTATGCATTTAAAGCTTTTGCTCATCAAGATCATCTTTATTCTGTGAATGTTCATACACACGGACCATGCTAAGCGCTGAGGAAAAGCAAATCACTGCCTCTCATGCCTCCACCGTCTCCTGCAGAGTGAGGTCAACAAGAGCCTCATGAAGTCTTCCACGGCCTGACCTGCTCAAAGATGTGGGAGGTGATACCTTATGAGGCTCATTAACATTTTTTTCAATGTGTTTTCCTCCAATTGGATCTCGTTATCAAGGAGCATAATATATTCTCTTTTATTCAAGACTTTTGTCCCTTCATTTGATACAATATATAGATTTTGTATACAGATTCTTGAAGCACATTCATATATATGTGTGTGTGTGTGTGTGTGTACACATATGTACATATATGTGTACTTTTTGCTACTCCTTTTTTTTTTTAATGTTTTACTTATTTTGGGTACAGAGATAGAGCGTGAGAGGGGGAGGGGCAGAGAGAGGGAGGGGCAGAGAGAGGGAGACACAGAACCGGAAGCAGGCTCCAGGCTCTGAGCTTGCTGTCTGCACAGAGCCTGACGCGGAGCTCGAACCCACAAACGTAAGATCTGACCTGAGCCGAAGCCGGCCGCTCAACCGACTGAGCCACCCAGGCCCCCCTGCTACTCCTTTTGATATGACAAAATAAAGCTGTTGAGTCTTATAAAACGATTTTGCTAGACTATATATTGTTTTATCAGTTCTTCTTGTTTGATTCTTTTGTATTCTCTAGGTTGACCATCTACGAGGAATAATAAAGTCAAAATAATCCTTCAATATTTACAATTCTTACACTTTTTTTAACCTATAATATCAGTTGAAACCTCCAGGGCAATGTTAGATATTGGCTGTGACAGTGGTCATTCTTGTCGGAGGAGGAATTGAACTGAGCTGCTTCTAGGGATTTACCACCAAGTTAGTTTCTAACCAGTTTTCCTTATTATGCTAATTAAATTCCAAAATTGCTCTGAATTTTTATCAGGAAAGGATATTTAAAGCTATCAGTGGCTTTTGGCACTTACTGGATTAAGTTATATTTTCTTATGTTAATCATAATTGCCATTTGTTTATTGAGAACCCATAACATTGTTCTGTAGTATCGCTTGCTTCCTTATGGTGCTTTTAGCTCATTCATCTCTTCCCTGTATTTCTTAGACACTACTAGCTCCTTCTAGAGGCTGGGCTGGATTCAGCTTCAATTACTTTGGTAAAAGATTTTTATAGGTGGCGCTGTTTTCTTCCTGCTTCATCACCAAACCCCCTGCTATCTGGTTATACCATTTTAGTGAGGTTAGGGTTGATCAGAGGGTTCAGGTATTATTAAGCAGCAGTATATTTTATTATAAGAAGTTCCCATTAACCTTTCACCTAGTGACTTTAGCCTCTAGTAACAATGGTCTCAATCTATTATTTTAATAGGAGTGCCAAAATAGCAATTAAAAATAGTATCTATTATTGTTTTTTCCACTTAGTAGCTGAAAGTTTTCTATAAAAAGAAACTTGGGTCACCCTGTTTGCACCCAATTTGTGCAGGAAAAGCAGGATAAATGCTTGCTTTCCCTTTACTTACCATGCGTTAGAATAATGAGTTGGTGCCCTGATGACCTTAGAGAGGCAGAAGGTAGTTAATGTAATACTCCATCCAGTGATGTGATGACTTTAGCCGCATTTCCTATTTCTGTCAACAAATGGTAATGTTAAAGAGTCTTTTTACTTTTAAACTGTTGAAAAGGCCCTTAAAGAGGGTCACTGGAAAACACTGGAGGGAGGAATTTTGTTCATCTCTGGGAGCGGTAGATAATCTTCATTCTGCCCCCCTCATTTGCCCTGTCTTCACCTCCGCTTGTTGTCCCGGTTGGAGCGGTGAGGACGCTGCTCTCTGGAGGTGTAAGGCACTTTCATTGGTCCCAGGGTGTTTTTATTGCTTATTTTGGGATTCATTATTGATCATGTGGTCTTTTCATATCTCCCCTAATTGCTCAGTAAGATTATGTAGCGTCATGTCAAGGAGGACAATGCTGCGGAATCCAGGTGCCAAGATACTGGGGTGCCAGTATCCCTCAGGAGCAGATACAAAGCTATTCTTAGGCTCTTTATATTACAAAATTTAAGAGCCCCAAGAAGAATAAAGAAAGCAGAAGTGACGGGCCCTACAGAGAAACAACAAAAGCTGTCTCCATTTTTACTTTCTTAATAATAGCAATAGCTTCCTAATGAGATATGGAAAGTGATGATGTTGGTGATGATGGTGTGTGTGTGTGTGTGTGTGTGTGTGTGCGCACGCACGCGCGTGTGCATGTGGGTGACGAATTAGGAAGTAATTATGAAAGATAGAGAAATTTAGGAAAAGTACCTAGCCTGTATAAATTAGGATTCATAATTCTGGGTGTAGGCAACCCAGTCTTGAAGGCCATAGATGTGAGTGGTGTCTAATGTTGCAGGGGCTCTGACGCTCGGTGTGATGTGAATCATTTGGGTAGGCAGTGACTGTTCTCGCCGATACGTCTGAGGTTCAGTTCAGGGCCCACTGACTCATTTTGAGAAAGAGTTGGCCCCAGTCAGGAACATTAATCTTTGAGTTTGTCATGGAAACATCTTCGTGCCTTTTGAATCAAGGCTTCTTTCTGTCTTATTCGTTGGAGAAATAGAAAGACGACGCAAAAGAAAAGAGCACACACTGGAAACAGGATGGCTTTGGGTTGTGATCAGGGTAGACACACACTGTGAAGCCTCGTAGGTAGAGTCCATTGTCTCACCTGCATTCAACAAATACCGATCTAACAGACACGTGTCAGGCACCGTGTCCGGCTCGATGGATAGAGCAGTCAGCAACACCTTGTCCTCTGCTTGAAGGGGCTCATTAGGCTCTCAGGAGAAACGCAGCCAACAAATGGGCAGTTACAGAGGAAGTGCTGAGTGCTCCGGTAAGGATTATCTGGGGTTCATATAGACGTCCCGGAAGGACCACTAACCCCAGGAAGGGGTGGGTCTGGGAGGGTACTTCATAAGGGACGTCTGAGCTGAGGCCTCTTTGTGGGAGGGGGTAAGACAAATCAAAGCAAAGGTACCCCGTGTGCAAAGCCCCTGCCCTCTCAGAAGGTGCTCCCCAAAATGGAGGATACTAGGTGGTCTGGAGTGGAGGAGGGGGTGAGTGAAGCGTAAGACATGAGATTGGAAAACTGACGGGGGTCAGTCTTACCCAGGCTGGGAAGTCAGTAAGAAGTGAGGATAATTTTTGGAGGGTGGTGGGGTATCCACGGGGTCAGGCGTGTTAGAGGGAGTCTTCTGTCCCACAGTGCGTGCTCAAAGGTCATTTGCGCAATGGCATGCAGCGTGTGTTTTCTTCCTCCGCACTTGCAGACACGCACGTGGTCTGCAGGACAGGCCCGCCCTGCACGCCCGATGCACAGGGAGGGTGCGGGGCCGGCTGGTCCCAGGGGAGCCTTCTCCTCTGCAGACGCCCCCCTCCCTGCCCAGCATTTCTGGGAATTGCGTGAACTCCAGTTCAACCGCAGTCCCTCGTGGTGGTTTAACCAACAGGAAATCTCCATCACTTAGCAAATCAGAAGAGCAAATAGAACTCACTATGTTGCTCTCCTGAACAACTTACTACCAACTGCATTTTGAACACAGAGAAACTGCTAAACTTGCAGGAAGAATTCTTAGCAAATGCCAACCTGTGCGGTTTCTGTGTCAGAGCAGGGGGGGTTAAGCACAAACCCAGAAAGCGTATCTGGAAGGTGGGATGGAAGCACTAGACAGGGGCAGCGATAAGAAGCCTCCAGCACTTCAGAGACTTCTGAATATGAAGTGCTTTGATTGGCAGGCAAACAAATGGGGAACAGAAGACAAAGTAACCAACTGAAAGTTTTTGTGTGTAGTTTCAGGTTAGAACAAGGGCGAGAAGTACATCGCTGCCAACGGTAGAATTTCCGTGGCGTGGGGTGGAGAAGGACAGAACTTGATCTGAGTGCGGAGTGAGCCTGAGTAGCTACAATGGTAAAGATGCTTCCAGAAGCAGGTGCACTGCTTGGCTGGTTTTAATCCTTCAAATAGCAGCTCTTTGTGAGATAGTTAAGACTTTGCTTCAGCTGCCACCTGAAGGGGCTCTGGTGCAGAGAAGAGGCCAAGAGCTCTGGCGCCAGGGACGCAGCCCCCTCTGTTCCTGCAGTGCCCACCATTGGGCAAGGAGAGGGGCTGGGGGACTGCCAGTGGAGAGCGGGCATGAGGCAAGGAGGGCACGACAAACAGGAAGCCCTTAACCAGAGACCCAACGGGAAAGGAGAGTCAGAGCGAGCAGAACTCACATCTCAAGGTTAGTAACTTCTAGAAAAAAGAGTAGCTGTGGCTGAGTTCACACCTTCAAGGTCACTGTTGTGAGTGGAGTGGAGGCTGTCAATGACATGATGTAAGTAGCTTGGGCAGGGAAGGAGCTGAGGAAAAAGCTGTAATTGGCTGAATGGCTGATGCTCTGTGAACCTATAAATTCACACTGATGGGCGAGTGCTGGACGAGGGTGTCATTGAGGTCCTTTCTCTCCGTGTGTTTCTCGAAGAATTGTATTTATAGTGGGTTCTGATAGCATGGTTCTTGAGAATCAGAAAATTGAGCTAATTTTACCAGTGTCCGCACCATTAGGCTTAACCTTCCTTCCTTGCAAGACTAAGCAAGGATGCACTTAAATAATCAGTGCTGGCTACCTAAGTATTCATTACCCTCGGTAGGGGCTGGTGAACTTGTTCTGTCAAGGCTCGCCTAGTTACTATTTTCGGCCTCGTAGGCCTCATGGTCTCTTTGCAGCTACTTATCGGAGCGCAAACACAGCCACAGACGATGTGTAACCAAGTGAGCAAGGCCAAGTCCAAGCCGACTGATGACAAAGGTCAGACAGTAGGAGGGACTCCGCCTGTGAGCTGTGGTTGGCAGAACGGTGTCCTGGGCGGCCTCTACTGACGGCAAACTGAGGTCTCCGCTTTGAATGGAAGGGAGTCCGTAACAGACGGCCCCCCAACAGTACCTAACTCTGGGGGCGCCTCGATGACTTGCCGAAGCCCTAAGGGCGTGGTGGGCCAAGGGAAGCCACCGGGCCCTTGCTGGAAAGGTTCTCTCATGGAGATGCTTTGAGACAGGGAGCTGAGCCCTAGACCATAGCACTCCTTTCAAAGTCTTGTCGGAAATCTGAGCCTCCCGACAAGGACCTCCCAGCCAGGGCCCCACAGACTCTTGCATCTGGAACAAGAGGGAGGGAACAATGGACCCCACGCACTCAAACTCTTCCGAGCCTCGGCCCCTTCTTCTCAAAGCCTAGCACAGGCTTTCCGTTCTGCGGCTCCCTTGCTTTCCAACACGGCAGCAGGCGTCCAAGCAAGTGTGGAGTGGAGGGAGCGGGAAGGCCTCCCCACCGCGCGGGTCGGGGTCCCGCCTGCGCTGGGGACCGCTACCTACGCTACCCTAGCTGGGGAGAGGCTAGGATCCTCCCACGATCAGAAAAGGCAGGGACATCGGGGAGAGAGAAGCAGCGGAGCTGAGGAGACCGAGAAGCGTCAGCCTGTGGAGACAGCCCCGGAGAAGGAAACCACATTATCGGAAGGTTGTCCCCCGACCCGGGTCACCCAGGAGCATGCAGGGAAGGCGGACTTGTGAGACGAAGTCCTATTTATGTGGTTAGCTGGAATGGGTTCGAGAGGAGAGGAATCCAGTAATATTTTGATTAATGACTTCCTTGAGGATGAAGCTCTTTTACACAGACAGCTCTATTAGAAAAAAACCCTCACGCCAAAATTCCTTCATAAATCATGCAAAAAATGGCTCCCTCCACAACAAAAATAGCTCGAGCGCTGTCTCTATTTGTCTTTGGTTAGACGCTGATGAATGGGGCTCATCCTTAGCCCCGTTGTAACGGCCAGACTTCATCTTCAGCCGCAGGTCTTTCTGCGCCTTTCCTTTGGATCCGTAGCCGCCAGGCCCCCAGACTCGAGTCACTGCAGAGTGCAAGCGCACGTCTGCTCTCTCCGTCTCTTACCCAAGTTGGCTTTGGACACCTGGGGAACGAGGGGCTTATGGTCAGTCCATTCCGCCTTTGCCATAATACTCCCACAGCCTGGATTCGTTGCTGCCAGCGGGGGAAATTCACTGAGGTTGGTGATGCTATGTCACATCTAATTTCTCGTAGGATCAGAGCACACATCTGCTCTGTCCCTTTGTCCCTCTTACCTCTCTACCTGCACCTTTACCAGTGTTACCCAGCCCTGACCACACACACACACCATATATATACAGAGGCTTAACATAAATAAATATAATGTTTTGACACATTTGTTTAATAAGCACTTAGTGATTCCTTACGTCGTAAATCATTAATCCGACAACCCGGACTGCCTTCCGTATGATCTGTTTCCAGCTGTGGGAAAGTTGTGGCACAGGCGTGCGACAGGACTGTTCTCCGCAGGCACCGTGAGGCTCAGTGGGCATTTGCAGACCAGGGTGATTGAGGGACCATGTGATATCAGTAAATGCAAGGTCAACAGCAAGATGTGGTGGCTTCTGCAGCTGGAAAGACCTGAGGTGACTTCGGACTCTTGCTATTCACTAGCAGTCATTTTTCATATTGAAGTGAAATTCATACAACATAAAATTTAAGTGTACGATTGAGTGGCATTTAGTACATTCACAGTGTTCTGCAAATACTGTCTTTCTCATGTTCTAAAACATTTTTATCATCCCTGAAGAAAACCTCGTACCTTACACTGTCACTCCCCATTTCCTCTCCCTTTAGCCCCAGACAACCATCAATCTGGTTTCTTTCTCTATAGATTTACCAATTCTGGGTATTTTATATAAATGTAATCTTACAATTTGAGACCTTTTGCATCTGCCTTCCTTCACTTAGTTTAATGTTCTCAAGGTTCATTCATGTTGTAGCAGGAATCAGTATTGTATTCTTTTCATGATTGTATAATATTCCATTGTGTGGATATACCACAATTAGTTTATCCTTTCTTCTGTCGATGGACATTTGGGTTGTTTCCACTTTCTAGCTCTTGTGAATAAAGTTGCTATAAACATTAGTATATAAGTATTTGAGTACCTGTTTTCGGCTCTTTGAGGTATGAAATTGCTGGGTCATATGCTTATTCTATTTAACTTTTTGAGGAACAGCCAAACTGTTTTCAGTAGCTGCACCATTTTACACACCCACCATCCATGCACAAGGGGCCTGACGGCTCTACATCCTTGTCAACACTATTATTTTCCTTAGTTTTGAATATAACCATCCTAGTGGGTGGAATGTGGTATCTCTGCGGCTTTCATCCACATTTTTCTAATGACAAGTGATGTTGAGCATCTTTCCATGTGTTTGTTGTCCATTTGTGTCTCTTCTTTGGGGAAACATTAATTTTTGTCCATTTTTAAATTGGGTCCCTTGTCATTTTGTTGTTGAATTGTTGTTGAGTCTTTTATATATTCTGGGTCCTAGACCCTTATCAGAAATATGATTTATGGGTAGTTTTCTCCCATTCTTGAGGTTGTCTTTTCTCTTAAAAAATGTTGAGTATTTTGAACTGTATAGACCATGCAGTGTCTTTCACCGGGTCATTCCAGGTACAGTGTGCGTGTGTGTGTGTGTGTGTGTGTGTGTGTGTGTGTGCGCGAAGGGACACAGGGTGGGTGCAAGGGGAAGCAGTTAGGACACTTTCTTGAGGGCTTCAGGAATTCTCAGGACTGGGTCTAACTTACATTTTACAGCTTTATTATCTGTCAGTATCTATCAAGAGGAAGTCCTGTAATTAATCTTTGATAGATGGAATTCGTTTTCCTGACTCAGCTATAAATCCCCAATGCCCTTGCCATCTCTGGCCATTCTCCACCGACATCCAGGCTATCTTTCAAAACTGCAAAGCTGTCCACATCACTTCCCTCCATGGGATCTTTAGTAGCTCCGTGTTGCTGTCAAAGTTGTGATTATTTACAGCTTAGACGTGCGTCGCAGGGACTGTGCTTGGTGCTGGAGTTTCAGATACAAGAGGGATGCCGTGGTTTCTGACGGCCAGCTTTGACTCCTCCATGGGGGTCCAAGATACTTTCGATCTGGAGCCAATATAGTTTTTGTCTCTTTCCCACCCCCTAGACCACAGTCACACCATTTCCTGACAATGTCCTGTGTTTTTATGCCTTTATCACCTTCTCTTCCTCCTCCACTTGTGAAGTCTTAGGTTAGAAAGCCCGGAACTGGTGCATTTTTTCTATGACACCTTTCTCGAATCTGTTAGAATGAATTGTTCCCTCTCTGGGCTGTCATAAAACTTGTTCAAATTTGACTTCTATAGAATTAGCAGGTTTTATTATAATAGACTACCTCTGCAATCTGTCTGAGCCAATATATTATTGTGTGGCTTGAGGGCAGAAAGCAAGTCTTTCTCATACTTGCATTTCCAGGGCCTAAGCAGGGCTCCTGGCACAGCTTACTAATATTTTGGACAGATTGTTTTTTAATTACTTGAAAAACAGAGATACTTCATAAGACTTTATCACACAACTGTTACAGGTACAAAATAGATGAGAGAGGTTTTGGAAAATAGAATGCTATGTAGGTATAAGGTGGCACTACCCAGAGCTATATGTATTCAGCCTAGTTTTGTGCTGTTGATTTCTTGCTTCTTGAAAAAGTTCCCCGTGAGATACTGATGTGGAGCTGTGGGCGCCTGCTGATAAGCTTGGGACTGAATCCAGAGGTTCAGAGCTGACCTTAGGCAACAGGGTCGTTAGTGATTCAGGCTCCCCCTTGGTCCCAATTCTTACCCACCTTCTCTTTGACCCTCATCAGGGAAGCTAAGGGAGAAACCGTTAGCCTGTTCATATGAATCCTCTCATTATAGAGGCAATAATGCATTTGTTATACTGACGTGGTAATATGCTCCTAACAAGTTCTTAAGAAACTGAAGTGATATTTTACGTAAGAGGGAAGGGAACAATGATGAACCTAAAAAATCAATCACATTTTGATATTGTACTAGGTTCTATAAGATGTGACCCTTGGGGGAAGCTGGGTGAAGAGTGCATGGACCCTCTCTGTACTCTCTGTGTAAATTACTGTGACTCTATAACTATTTCAAAAAAAAAAAGTTAAAAAAAAAATCACCCATGTTGGTAGGTCTGTATCTATCCTGACCCTTGATACATTTGTATCTGGAGGGCCTTCTGTGGGCCCTTCATCACCTCCAAAGCAAATGTCTGAGGTCAAAGAAGAAGTACAAGTAAAAGAGAGGCCATGCCCGGCAGACCAGCAGTCCACACCATGGAGCCTTCTAGCCTCCAGAGCCCGAGGCTCCTCCCCCTGCCCTTCAGTCTCTGCTCCAATGTCAAGTTCTCAGTGAAGACTTCCCCGGGGGCCTTGCTGTCTAAAAGGGAAACACTCCCACCCATCTTGCCTTATTTCCACTTTCCTGCTTTGTTTTCCCTCATGCACTCACCACCTATAACTTACTATGTATTTTACTTTTTTCTTTCCATTTCTGTCTCCTCCCACTAGAATGTAAGTTCCATGATGACAAGGACTTTATTTTTTTTAATTTACTGTTGTATCCTTATTGCCTAGAGCAGAGTTTGGCAAAGAGAATGCACTCAGCCATTCGCTGATTTGTTCAATGGATGAATCTTTGTAGAAATTAAAAACTTGAAAATAAGCTATTTCCCCGAGAGAGAAGTGATTCAAATCTGCTCATCCCTTGTGCGAGAGCAAACCTGACTTTGAAGCTAAGACCTTTTTCCTGTGTTCATACTTAAGAGAAAGAAGACAATAGTGATAATATCTGAGAGGAAGGAAGCAGTGCATCGTGCTGGGCCCCGGCACGTAACATTATAAAAATCGTCTTTTTTTTTTTTTTTTTTTAATAGACCCGTCTCCCAAACGGTTTCCAGAGATGGATTATCTTGCTTTCTTCTTGGCTATTCTTCATGTATACAGAGGTAAAGATAATGTCTTCATTTAAAAAATTTACTTCTTTTTTGGTCTTACACTGTGACATGTTTAGAATTTATAAGGCTCTTAACTTGGCTCAGATCAGTTCTCATTGTTCAGGAAATCGACAAGTTACAAATACCTCTCATCAGCGGGGGAAACCTTTTTAGGCTAAGGGAGAAACTGTTAGCCTTTAGCATGATCTCCATCTGCTATCTTGCGAGGTCGTAGAAAGCTTAGAATAAGCTTCAGGTGTCTATTTGGTGTTTCAGCCATCAAGCCTCACGGAATAAATGTGATGTTGTCTGTTTCAGCTCAGTGTGAAGAGATGCTCTGGGACACGACCGTTAAACTGGCTCAGAATATGAGTCTAGAATGTGTGTACTCCTCCCCGGACACCATAACCCAGATGGAGTGGTTCAAGGTCAATAGCACGGACAAGGAGTCCATAGCCATATTCAGCCCTACTTATGGTTTGATTGTGAGGACACCCTATGCGGAGAGGGTTTGCTTCGTAAATTCTACCATGGCTCCTAATGATATGACCCTGACCTTTCATAATGCCTCTGAGGCTGACGTGGGCTTCTACTCCTGTTTTCTTCATACGTTCCCATATGGACATTGGAAAAAGGTGATCCAGGTGGTTGCATCAGGTAAGTGAACGTTTTATTTACCCGTTTACTCATCTACAACATTTGATTCTTAAAGCCCAGGTAGAAACTGTAACATTTATCATGTTTTTGTGGTACTTTCCAATTTCACTTCTAGATCTTTTTTGTTCTGAAAGAAATTTTATTTTATTTTATTATTTTTTTATAATATAGTTTATTGTCAAATTGGTTTCCATACAACACCCAGTGCTCATCCCAACAAGTGCCCTCCTCCATGCACACCCCCTTTCCCCTCTCCCCTACAGCCCATCAACCCTCAGTTTGCTCTCAGTATTTAAGGGTCTCTTATGGTTTGCCTCCCTCCCTCTCCTTGACTATTTTTCCCCTTCCCCCTCCCCATGGTCCTCTGTTAAGTTTCTCCTGTTCCACATCTGAGTGAAAACATATGGTATCCATCCTTCTTTGCCTGACTTGTTTCACTTCCAGATCTTATGATGTTATCGCTTTGAAGAAATAATTACGTGAATTTCATCTTTGTTAGTGAGCGATTGTTTTTGAGTAGAATTAGCATCTCATATTTGAATGTATTGGGGGAAATCACAGGTCTTATATTGTCTCAGTGATGGCTTGAGCCTAGATTGAACTGATGCTGGCAATGTTTGGGTTCAGAAGCTGGACGCCCCCTCACCCCACACCTCTGCACCTCTTCTCAGCGATGGGACACTGCTTCTTTCCACTAGACACTCAGTGCTGGCTTCAAACCCTTTCTGCAACACCAAATCTAGACTCATTAGTGAATCTGAACAGAGTTCATACACTGGCTTCATTTTTTGCTTCATCCAAATTCCATAAGGGAAGACCCGTCAGACATTGTGAAGTGTCATTTCAGAAAGAATCGAATGATCTCTTGGACCTTTTCTGCTGTGCCTACCAGGGTCTGTGGTTCAGTGCATAGTGAGTTCATCCATTCAGTAATAGCCACATGGATTGGGTGTGCTGTCTGAGAAAACCGTGGCCTGTAAAGCCTTTACTTTCTGTATAACCTTAGGTTGGCAGTTCGATCCCTCTGAATCTCAGGCTTCTGAATAGTAAATTGAGTTAATAATACCAATCTCTATGTTGAATGCCTTTGGGATCATATGGTTAAAGAACTTGGCCTATGGTAGTCAGGGAGGTGTAGGTATTACTATTGGTAACTAGGGTTATTTCCTATCTTTTGGATAACAAAATAACTAACAATGAAATTTTCAGATGTCAGCAATTGTTTAGGGACGGAAATAGTTTGGAACTATGTGTTTCTCATCTGGAGTCTCTAAAATTATATCCCAAATGGACATTCCGCAGAACACATTATGTGACATCTGCTAGACTGCTCTCTTTTTAAGGGATGCATATTATAAAAGAACAATTTACCATGTTGTGTAAAGGCTTTGCGTGCCTGAGTGGAGCTTGCACAGTCTGTTAGCAACGTCTCCTTAGGGAAAGACTGATTACGGAGTCCATCTCGCCCTGACCTCCTCCTTCGCTTAGCAGTCAGCTAAGTCCTGGAGGCCAGTTTTTACTGTATCGACCACTTTTGATTAGCCACGCAAACGAAAGAATTGGCAATAGCTCTACCCTTAAAGGAGAGTGAGCCATTGGGTACCTGGCTTGAGCCACCAAGACCAGAAAGAGATGGGACCCCCCCCCCTCCACTTTTTAGGTGGCAAGCTTTTGCAATTTGGGTCCCAGATCAGGAATTCCAATGTCTGTCAGGGAACAACCAGCTCAAAACAGGTAGAACAGGGGCACCTGGGTGGCTCAGTCGGGTAAAGCATCTGACGTCAGCTCAGGTCATGATCTCAGGGTTTGTGGGTTTGAGCCCCACATTGGGTTCACTGTTGTCAGCACAGAGCCCACTTCGGATCCTCTGTCTCCCTCTCTCTGCCCCCCCCCTCCTCACCCTCTCTCTCAGAAATATATAAACATTAAGAACAAACAAGAAAAAAGGTGGAAAGATGGTCACCAAGCACAGGGAGGTGGGGAAACAGGGAGCAGGTGTCAGAGGATACAAAGTTGCAGGTGCATAGAATGCCTCCACCTAGAGACAGCGGTTAATAATATTGGAGTGAATACTGGACATTTCCTGAGTGTAGATTTCAGGTGTTCGCACCACAAAAAAACGTAACTGTGTGAGAAGATATGTAAATTAGTTTGATTATAGTAATAACAGTGTTCATATATGTTTATCAAGTCATCATGTTGTGTGCTTTAAATATATAGAATTTTAATTTAAAAAGAAAAACACAACAGCAGCCAGTCTGACCTCTTCTGAAAGTTTAGGAGAGAAGGTGGAGGTACCTGAGTTGTGATTGCCATACCAAGGTAGGATTTTTAGCAGCATATGTGGACGGTTTTGGCAATATTTTCCTACTGTTATCATCCAGATTTATTGCTCCTGTTATTTTTGTGAGGTTAGGAAAGGGGCTAACCCCCGGGGCTTTTTCAAACACAATGGCCGGATTTGCAGGCAGCCACTGGCGAAAGAAAGGGTGCCGCCTCTCCACCTGGTTGAATTCTTCATAATGGTTTTCTTATTTTTTTAATGTGTATTTATTTTGAAAGGGAGAGAGAGAGAGAGAACAAACGGGAAGGGCAGAGAGAGAGAGAGAGAATCCCAAACAGGCTGTCAGCGTGGAGCCCGACGCAGGGCTTGAACTCATGAATCATGAGATCATGACCTGAGCTGAAATCAAGAGTCAGATGCTCAACCAGCTGAGCCACCCAGGCGCACCTTTGTCTGTTTTTTAACTAAAAATGATAGTGAAGTTAAAAAATATAGTAGCCGTAGCTCAAAATTAACTTTATATATACTTGAAGTCTTCTGTGTGTGCCTTCCTAACATCCTATCAGGACCTTGTACCGGACGCAAGTGTGATGTAAAGAGAAAGTCCATGATCCGCTGACAATACAAGATCGACTCGGAACCCAGAAATCCTAATTTGTACGATAGGTTGTAAGAACGTCAAAGGGATGAAGGAATTGAACCACTTATTTTCTTTTAAAAAATGTCTTTTAATGTTTATTTTTGAGAGAGACCTACAGAGTGTGAGGGGGGACAAGCAGAAGAGAGAAGGAGACACAGAATCGGAAGCAGGCTCTGGGCTCAGAGCTGTCAGCACAGAGCCTGACGTGTGGCTCGAACCCACAGACTGTGAGATGATGACCTGAGCCGAAGTTGGATGCTTAACTGACTGACTCAGGCGCCCCAAGCCACATGCTTTCTAAATATACTAATTTCTTTGCTTTGCTAATTGCTTACTGTGTGTGAGGAACTTGGCCCATAATCTTTTCATCTAACCCCACTGCACTCTTGGATGTGAACATAACCTTGACTTTACAGGCAAGGACCTGACGTGTGGTGAGGCCTAATATCTGTCCAAGTTCTCAGACTTCAGATGTGTCCCATTGGAGAAAGTTGTAGTTAGAGGTCAGAAAATGGCAGTTTGCGGGTCATGGAGCCCTCTGGGCCCTCCAGTGAGGAGACATCAACCATGGTACATCCTTGCCCGCCCTCCCACTCCCCCACCTGGGACTTTCAGCCCAGAGCTCAAGAGCAAATTGGACATCTTATTCTGGATAAATGGTGCTGTTAATGCAAATTTATGTTAAAATGTGTTAACTTCACAACAAACATTTCTCAACTGGTAACTGATTTGGAGAATTTAATGGTAAGAATGGCTGTATTTATTTTACTGCCTCGAGGGACAAGATGCTGAGGTGGGGGGCGGGGGACTTTCAAAGGCATCCCTTTCAGAGTTTGTGGGGCACGTGGGATCAAGCGGAAAATTACTGCCCGCCATGTGCAGAGTCTGGCCTTACTGGTCCGTTCACACGAATGTAGATCCTTTTATGGAAATGCCCCCCAGAAGGGTGGCGCACCCCAATCCTCCACCCCCTAACTTGCACTGGGTGCCTCCTGGGTACGAGACAAACGCCCGGTCCTTCAACACTTATGAGACACCACGAAGGTGGTGCGTTCCCATCCCGCGGCTGGAGAAAGCGTGGCCCCGGGTCACAACCTCCGCGAGGGTGAGCACCAGGGTGAAAGCGGCGGGTGGGTGCGGTGTCAGAAGTGAGTTGAGGAGGCACCTGACCGCAGCGGGTGAAGGGGGGCCTCAGGAATCCAGTGCTGGGCCTTGACCACTTGGAAGGATGTTTTAGTGAAAGAGACAGACACCAGTGAGGGTCGTAGAGGAAATGGGGAGGGAGGCGCCTTAGGAGTAGGGCAGCGTGGAGAGGGCGCAGGGGGAGTGTGACGCGCGCAGGAAGAGGCCATGAGCCCTTCTGACCTGACCACGCACAGAGCTCCAGGGGGCGGAGGGCCCCGCCCCCTCACTGCCCCGGAAGTCGGCTGAGCTGGGTGCCCGCACCAGCAAAGGGGCTCCGATTCGCTGGGGTCCCAAGTAGGGTTTGATGCCATAGATTCTAAGTGGTTAAAGGGAGTTGAAGCCCCCGGAGCTGCAGAATGTCAGGAAGAGCCTGGCGAGTCAGGTCAGCCCGGGCCTTGCTGTGCCTGAAGGTGGCCGAACTTCATTCTGTAACGTAGACCATGGGAAGCGACTGAGCACTTTTCACAGCGAGACACACAATAAACCAGCTCTTTCTGCTCCCCACCTGCAAGGTTAAATTAGTGGAGCTTCTAGGAGGGGACGAGTGTAAGGCCAGGTGAATAAGTAGTAAGTAGTCTATGGGTTGGAACACTATCCCATTGCCAGTGGGAGTGTAAATTGGTGTATCTCTTGTATTATTGGCGTTGGTAATATTCAGGGTTCTCCTGAGAAACAGAACCGATGGGATGTATATGTAGATAGGGATTTTTCTACATGGAAATGGACCATGTGATCATGGAGACTGGCAAGATCCAGTCCACATCGTGGGCCAGCGAGCTGGGGTCCCAGGAAAGACAATGGTGGGGATGAAGTCAGAAGGCAGTCTGCTGGAGATTTCCCTCTTACCTGGGGAAGTGGGTCTTTTTGTTCTGTGCAGGCCTTCAACTGATTGGACAATGCCCACCCACACTATAAAAGGCAATCTGTTTACTCAGAATTCACCAATTTAAATGTTAATCTCATCCCCAAACACCCTACAAATTAACACACTGAATTTACTATCACATCTACTTCAGAAAAATGATATAGTATTTGCTCTTTAAAGAATCCCATATCCTATGATCTAATAATTTCACTCTGTTGGGTAGCCTAGGGATTGCCCACCGGTAGGAGAGATGCCTGGCAATTTTTGTAGCAGCAATGACTGTCATAGCAAAAAAGGTGAATGACCGATCACTATGCTCACCGGCAGAGATGAATGTTGGGAACAACTTGTTGGAGAAAAAAAGCAAGTAACGGCAAGTAACATATGATACGGTTTTTTTACTGTAAAGTTAAGAATCATGCAAAAATGAACAAAATGTTATTTACAGATATAAATGTGTGGTAACACTATAATGAAAAGCAAAATTCTAAAACATGGACCGCAAAGGGCAGAATTGGTAAGGGACACAAAGGTCTTCAAAATCCAGACTTAAGAGGTTTTTCTTGTACAGGTGTTTTATTTCCCACTAATCTCAAAAAATTTTTTGGAATTCCTTTAAGATCTATTGAATTTCTAATATAAATAGGAGGAAAGGATGCGATTACAACTTTTGAACAGTTCAAAGATAATTATCTATGTTACTGAGGAGATCCCTCATTCTGATTCGGCATGGAGGTCAGGAGGAAGGAAAATCATGTTTCCAAATTTTTATGACTCAGGGACTGAAAACTAATCATTTCTTTTAAAAGATGGGAAAGTAGGACACTGCCTTGGCTTGGAAGAGGGGGAAGAGTCTAGTTTCAGATGCACAGAGTTGTAAAGTAACCTGTGATCAGCTGACAGTTGCAATTATGGAATGGCAAACCAGAAGGAAGCTCAGGCCTGAAAATACCAATTTTGGTCATTTGGATGCTCAGCCAGCACATGCGAAGAAGACAGCTAACGCAGCAAGTGCTAGCTGTTGCCGTGGCTTAAGGGCTGACCACGCTGAAGGTGGGGGGCATGGATGCTAAGAATAGGGCGGCCGCGGAGAGAGAAAGCAAAGGCGGCTAGGGAGGAGGGCGAGGCCAGGTAGGCGAATTATCGGGTAAGCCCGGCACACGTTTAACTGCCTTCGTCCCCATTCTTAGTGGAGGGATCGTGTTCCGGTGCTCCGTGCTGGCCACGGTTTTCTCACCCTCTGGTCTTCCATGCCCCAGCCTCCCATCTCAGCCTGCGCACAGAACTGTGCCTTCCGCTCTCCTTGTGAGGGTTTCGTATTTTCCTGGGCTACGGAGGTCCCCGGGTGTCACCCACACTATCTTCAAAGGCTCCATCTCTACTCCGTCCACTCAGGACCTCGCAGCTGACAGAACAGCCACGCTTGTCCTGCATTCTCACGTAATGTTTCCACTAGTGGCACTAGGGAGGGTCAGAATTTGTGGCAGGGTCAAGAAATTCCTAATGCGAGGGATCCTAAAGACCGTGCTGGCCGCTGTCCTGATCGGCCTTAGGCCCACCCAGAAGCATCGTCAGTATGGTTTTTCTCCGGCTACTTATTTGTCTTCTAACATTGGAGTGATGTCAGGATTTAAATTTTATTTAAATCTAGAAAAGGAAGAGTGTCTCTGACCTGCCTTGTGTAAATAAATGTGTGTGCGGATTTGTGGGGGCTGAATTCACTTTTTAGCTCACTTATCAAGTCTTTATTGAGAACCTACTGCATTCGTGATAATGTCTGTGGTTTGGAAGGTAGAAAGACATAGATCTTAGCTCTAAGTAGCATGCGGATTATGAGGCAGATAGAATTTGCTCTTCACCAGGAAAATCAGGATAGATTCCATGAAAAGGGGGCATTTGAAGTTAATCTTGAAAGAGGTAAGTCAGAGTATTTGGACCTGGAAGTGGGTGGAGTACCATTTCAGGAAAATTGTTTTAAATACCATCTGCAACATAGATATTTTGGTTCTACTCTGACTACTTTGCAAGGTAATTTTCATTTCCTAAAAAAGACTCTAACAACAACACCAGCAATAATAACAATACCAGCCAAACCTTTCAAACTGAGCCAACACGACCGGCTCCGATCAACATTAATGCAGTTTATTCTGATTGACAATTCATGGCTTGGTTTATTTCCACATGTTGACTTGATGCTTCGAAAGGCATAGGAACCTACATATGTGACGCAATTATATTTCATAATCTGTCCTAAGATGTTTGCACGCTTGGATTCCAGTTTTGGTTTTATCACTCCCAAATTCAGAAGGCAGGAAGAAAATGTACGAAAGTGACACTGTCTTGTCTATCAGTGACAGGTGTGCAGTGGTGGAGGGAAGGCCTGGTCTGAAGGCTGCTTTTGCCTGTCAGAGGAGGGTCTAGACAGGGCTGAGAAGGCCACGGAGGATAGGCTTTCTTGCCCTCCTGTGACAAGGGTCACCAATGCTTGCCAGCAAATTCTGTCCTAGAGTGGACTGGGAATTCTTCCAGCTTCACTGATCAAATGCATGTCTATCACTTTGAAGTTGTTAGTTGTTGTTGTGTTTTTAATGGGGTGGAGAAATAAAAAAAAACCTTTCAAATATATTCCTTAAAGAATTAAGAGATGTACTCTCTCTTAAGGCCCATTCTTACAAGCTCAGAAATAAGTCGTACAAGTTTTCTTGTATACATGTGCACACGCGCCCACACACACACATACACACACATATATAGAAATAAAAATGTTTCTATAAAACGTTACATTTCAGCAGTTTTTCATTTAGGAAAGAAAGAAAGTATATGAAACAGTACCTATCAGAAATAGTCAGCTGATGAAACAGAAACATTTTAAAGGCTTAGAAATCTCCCTCCTTAATAAAATAAAATAGAACATAGGGAAGCAGATGATAAAGAGCATTTTAAGGCTCGCGGAAGCAAGGTTATGGTCGCTGAACTTCTCAAGGGTGAAATTAATGGGAAACTGAAAGTGGACTGCTTCCTGGAACCCATGCCAAGGTTGTTTTTATTGACTTTCTTTCCGTTTGTTAAGCCAGGGAAGACCATGCTTGGTAGCACACATCACCATCTGATTCAACTCAGGCTTCTGGGGAAAAGCTCTGTAATCAGAAATCAGAAAGAGGGGAACAAAGGGTGGGGCAGAGGACAGAAACCAAACCCTGAAAACAAGACAACGCTGGATTGATAAACATAATGAGATTGGACAACTGAATGGCTGATACAGTCTAAGATACAGGTGCACGTTTGGGGTTTGTGAGAACACGGTCTTCTGTTGGTCCATCTTAATGCACATGCCTCTCTGCCTCTGCCCAGTCTTTTAATTTTATTCTTATTTTAGAGAGAGCATGGGAGAGAGCATGGGAGAGGGCACACGAGCAAGGGAGAAGGGCAGAGAGCAGGGAGAGAGAATCTGAAGCAGCCTCCATGCTCGGCACAGAGCCCGACACAGCTCTCCATCCACGACCCGGGGATCATGACCTGAGCCAAAATCAGGAGTCAGGCGCTCCACCCACGGAGCCACCCGGGCTCCCCAGTCTGCCCAGTCCCTGACACGTGTCCACCATAGCAACATCCGGAAGAAAACGTTTCCGTTAGGCTTATTGGAAAGATACTCTGGCAATCCAGAGCAGGGGATGAAATTGGCTGTGATCTTTGCACCTGTTTAGTTTATTACACAAACTCTACTCTTCTCTGAGTAGACATTTCTATTTCCAAGATGACCGCAGGGCAGGGGAGGGTATTTGGCTGAACTGCCTGAAGGGAAGGAGATACAGCTGAAGTTTAGGAACAACTTTGCCCCGTGGGTCTCGAAGCTGGACTGCTGCAGGGGGAGGTGTCCAGTGCTCAGATTTTCCCTTCCTCCGGCGGTGGGGACTGCTCACACCTCTCTACCACCACTGCTGTCTCCCCGGTACTCAAGGCGGTGCCGCCCGCCGTGTCTGGAACACGTGTCCTCTTCAGAGTGGGTGCTGGTGGGTGTGGGCGCCGGAGTCGGGTGGGGATTGCGGTTCACGTGTGAGTAAGAGCCGTCCGAGGAACTGGGGCATGCTCGGCCCACACAAGTAGGTCGAGACTCCTCCCCTGCCCTGGACTAGCTCGGCTTCTGTATGTTTTTTTAATTCCTTCTTATCAAAGATTGAAATCCGTAGAAATCAAGCCTTGTTCTCTAGCACTTTCTCTCCAAAACTTCTCTAGGATTAGCGGGTTCATGTTAGCCAACCTTCCAAGAGAGCCTACAGGAATTTGCCCATTGACAGGTCACGGCCCTTACCGACCGAGAGTCCAGTGATATTTTTGCATTTTAGAAGATAAAAATGTTGGATGTTTAGATGTTTAAAAACAAAAAAGAAAAGCGTGGGGAGCGAGGAAGGAGAGTAAAACTGAGCGGACCGGGACTCGGGCCCCTCTGCGAGGGAGCGCTGCCCTGTGCCAGCGCCTGAGCGTTGGGAAAAGAGGAACTTGGCTCCCATGTTTTCCGCTGCAGGGTTCTGTTTTCGTTTGGTTTTACAGGCCGTGGAGGTGGCCGGCAGGGTGGCTTTTCCTTTCTTGTGAGAAAATTTGTGAAGACATTTAAGGTTCTGAAACCATTAAGAATTTTGACTATCCAGTCAATCCTTCCGGGATCAATGCGAAATTCTTCCCCCAGGCCACGTCTCTGCCACTTATCCGCCATAGTTTTAATTAAATAACTCAGCTGATGGGGCTCCTGGCTCTTCCCAGGAGAGATTAGTCACATTCCAATAAATCTCAACGTGAGAAAATTTTCCCTGACTTCAGCTATTTAACCAGCACGCGTTTTCAGACATCTTCCTCACAATCTGTCCAGAGAGATTCCCCCAGAAAGCTTTCTAAGGACGGAGCTCTGATAGGCAATATTCCCATCTGATAGCACTGTAAATAGCTGGCATGCGTCACACCTGCTGATTTTAGTGGCCTGATGATTGTGGCCAATAAGAATGAAGTCTGGGCAGGAATTCTGTGAGCAGTTATGTGCGCCATTTGACCAGCAGAATACTTAAGGAACGTCATGTTCTCATTTCAGCAGACCAGCTCTGAAGGACATGCTCGTCCCCTGTCTTGGCAGGCTACAGGAAATGCTGTATGCTACCGACATGGACATTTCCAGAATAGTTTAGTAAGGGGTGTGTGTGTGTGTGTGTGTTCTGTGTGTGTAGGACAGTGTCCTTCCTGATGTAGAAAGAACCAGACTCTTCAGAAAGTTTTAGGTCATCCACCTAATTCATTCCACTAATGGAGAGAGTACATTTATTTCTTCTTAAACTAGATACTACAATTGGAAGTATACCGTTTTTCATCTGAGAATAGCCAAGGAATTCAACTGTTATCTCTGAGACAGAGCCTGGTAACATTAGAGTATGTCCCCAGATAGGACCATGACGTCTGTCCCATTGGCTTCTGACATCATATGTCTCAAAGTATCTCTTTATTATATTGTAAGAAACACAGTTGGTCATTTAAATAAGTAAATAACATCTATTTAACAGTTAAATACTATGTTACTTCTTCTATTTTTCGTAAATCCTAGAAATGGTTCCTAAAAGAATAAATGTTAAGTAAGATGGAAAATTGGTAGTTGATGGCATTGTGTTTCTTTGAGTTGACACAGTTTTTGAATTTTTATTCTTAACACCAATCTGACTGTTATGATTTCAGTGAAAATAGAAGAATTGAAGTAGAGGGGAAATTATTAAAATGTGTTGCTCAAATGATACTTTGAGATATTAAAATATTACTGAATGCATATTTGATAATAGTAATTTTTAAAATTGTGTAAATCCTTTCTAAATCTAGTAGAGATTTACTGTTTGATGAAGAGAAGAAATGCATAAGGTCTTGATTTTCAAGACACTTATAATCTCACAGGAGAAGTATGTGCATGCATTATGGTGAGTAAGCCACCATGATGCAGTGTGACACTTGTTAAGTGGCACAGAACAATGTTTAGGGAGCTGAGAGGTGACAGAGATGACTGGCTGTTCGGGGGAACCATGGAAGGCATCTGCACCAGGCTGGAAATCCAGGTATGATTCTAGAAGGATAGTGTACCACGAAAATCACCACATAATGGAAATGGTCCTTGCATTTGAACATACGAAAAATGCTTTTGGTCATGAGCTTAAGGGAAGGAAAGCTTAGGTTTTGGATTTCACTTGGTTGGTAAAGTTTTCAAGCAGTGGGAGTCATGTTGGTCATGATTGCGGCCATGATTTGGAGCCATTACCCTACCAACTGCATATGGGATGATTTAGAGGCAGGAAAAACGCAAAATGGAAGACTGGAAAATAGGCAAGAGAAAGAGAAAGGGACCCGGCAGTCCTCACATCAAGCAGCGGCTCCGCCAGCAGTGTACGGCCAACCAATGAAATCTTCACAAAGTCTCTGATCCTTCCTAAATTCTAGACAAAATCCCCAACCGCACCCTCCGCCTGCACATCCTGCAAGGTCCATCCTCCCATTGCCTTTCTATTTCATTCAATAAATATTTATTGAATGTCCACTCTGCTCTGGGGGCTTTGTGGGATTGAGGGTACTTGGGGAATGTCCCAGTCTCTGATCTCAAGCTCAAGGCTCAGGTAGAATGCTATGCGATGCTTCCTATGATGCACGTGCACAGGACAGGTGCTGGTGATGATAGGATGCGGGTGGAGGGGTCTGTGAGTTAGAAAACGGTAGTTGACAGAGGAAAGGGGTACAGGGGTCACTCAGGAAGCGTCAGAGAGCAAAAGATGCTTGAGCTCGCTCATGAGGGAAGATGAGAAACTTCCAGGTTGATGAGTGGTTGAGCTCATAGGAGGGCAGCATTCCTGCTTGAGGGAAGCCATACTAATGGCTCAAAAAAAAAAAAAAGGTGAGACTGGTGTGCTAGGGAACTGGAGTGCGCTGAGCAAAGTGGGCCTGTAGATTCGTTGAAGCCGGTGGTGGAGCCAGGTGGGGAGTTAAGAGGGGCAGATAGCAGAGACAGAGAATTTGATGTTCAGGGGCTCCAGATTGTTGCTGACTTGGCCTAACAAGACCACAGTGTTATTTAGGATGCATTCTCCTTGCCCTGCGGTGGGGGTGGGAGCTAGAGTCCTCTGGTTGCATCTTTATGTCACTACTGACACCATGTTAAGGTGTTTGGACTTTATTCTTTAGATAAGGGGAAGCCATTAGGTGCATGGTTTGCACTTTCGCAAGAGCACTCCGGGAGATTCTACGAGAGGGGACTGGAAGGAAGGTAAAAGAGAGGGGAGAAGAGTAGGGAGGCTGTTATGGGCCGAGTTGTGTCGTCCAGATTCATATGTTGAAGTCCTGACTCCCAGTGCCCCAGAATGTGACTATATTTGGAAACGGGGTCTTCAAACAGGTAACTGAAGAAAAATGAGGTCATTAGAGTGGGCTCCAACCCAATGTGACTGGTATCCTTGGAAGGAGAAGAGATTGGGAGACAGACACACACAGCGGCATGAGCAGGTGACGACACAGGAAGAAGACGGCTGTCTGCAGGCCAAGGAGGGCGGCCTCATGGAATCGAGCCTGCCGACATCTTGGTCTGGAACTCCCAGATGTTCAACTACTACAGTTGCCAGGACTTTTGGCTCAGAAATTGCTGGAGCCCTGTTCCCTTGCCTGCTTGATTTGTTAGGACTTTGTTCATTAGTCACTCCTGGTTCTTGCAGTCATTCTACACTAATTTGTTCTTTTCAGTACACACCCTTATCACCTCCTCCAGAATTGGCACACATGGTTTTTCTATCATTTATGTCTGATAGTGTGATATCAAAGTGGCTCTCTTTCTATCATCTGTTTCCTCTCCTAATGCCTATTATTCATCTCATTCCTTTACATTCTTATGCTCTTGGTTAGTTTTGCATATGTGCTGCTCATAACTCTTTATACATCACTTCTGGGAGTTCTCTGAGACTAGAGTGAAGGGGCCTTCATGCACAGAGGAGGTGAGTCCTGGCTGGTGTTAGCGTAGGCAGTTAGGTTTGAGCAGGGTACCTGGAGGTCAGCAATGAGGAAGTCATGGCCAGCCATCTGGGAAGTCAGAGGCCTGTCCTGGCAGCATATCACAAGAAGCCAGATCAAACCAGACAGGCCCAAGATGGCGGATGTTCCAACAGGAACCCTCTAACCAAGTCAGAAGGACAAGCTGGGGACTGTGCTTTTCACCCCAAGTAATAAATCTTCTGCCGCCAGTAAAAGATAGAAACCCCACCCCCGGGCATGCAGTTCATGCTTTCTCCTGAGCCCACCTGCTCTCATATCTCACAAGTATACTTTTCACTAATAAGCTCCCCCTACTCATGTGACTCGTCCCCTGTGCTGCGTGTCTGTCCTTGAATTCCTTCAGTGACTCCTTTGACTCTGGTTAGGTTAAGGCCCCAGGGCCCAGGGTCTCCCCAGTTCATCCAGCGACATCGGATTACTTTAAATTGAGGCTCCTTGGAGCTCCAATGCTATAGGAATGAAGACTAAAGATCCACATGAGAACTGACTTTGTTTATAGTTCTACTCATTTCCTTCTTGCTCTTTGTCTCCCCACGATGCAGGTGGGGTCAGGTTTACTGCTAGTCCATTTGTAAACCCCTCAGGCATCTCAACAGGAGGATGGTCTCCAATCCCCACCTCACGTGGACCCTGTGCTCCAACATCCACTTAATTGTGTCCTGTGAGGCTCAGTATCAGAGCTGAACTTTGCTCAGATTGACAAAGTGTGCCCAAGGCCAAAGTGGCTTCCTTCCAGGTTCTTATTTCTCACTTAGATTTTTCTTATTGCTTCCTATGTTGTCAGATATTTGATGCTTTTAATATTTTTCAATTAACTTATCCTATATATTTAGTTGCTTTTTAATAGGAATTTTAGTGCTACTAATGGAACCTGATATTTCACTAGAAATGGAAGTATTCACATTTATAAAACATAAATCCACTCTTTCCCATCACCAAATCTGCCTCTCAGTTGAGTCAATAACCCCACTTCTCAAAACTCTAAGAGTCATCCTTTATACTTTCTTTTCTCTCATTCTTCACACCTCTCAGTGGCTCAACTTACAAAATAAGTGTATTATAAAGTGCTATTACCTCTCACCTCTCTCTATTTTTTTTTCAATATTGACCATCTAGATGTTTTTACCTGAAAGTCTGATCTGAGTAACACAGCCCATCATCTTCCTAAAAATACAATATCCATTGCCCTGTTTTTTTGGATTCTCTTCTGGACCTGGTAGAACACTGTTTCCAGTTGTCTGGTGCTTTAAGTGAGGATAAGAGGTGCCTGACTTCCTTTCTACCTCTGGTTGTAGATGGAGTCTTCTCAGGTTCCAGGTGCTGGGAATTAGCACAGACAACACATAGAGCAGGATTGTTGTGAAATGGACAGGATTTCATTATAGACTGAATGTTGGGTGTGAAGTAGAGGGAGGATTCAAGAATGGTACCAGGTTTTTACTTGGAGTCTGGAATGGATCACTTACTGAATGGGAGAGAATGAGGTGAGAGAAAGGTCTGGAGTGAGGTGGAGAGGTTTGGTTCCACACATCCTAGGGGCCTTTCCTGTAGGCAGGAGGGTTTTTGAGTCCAAGAAAGCGACTGTGTTGGAAATGTAAACATGGCGAAGTCGTGGGGGGGTGTGAGTGTGCACAGAGAATGTTGGCTAATGATCTTTAAAGTACACGAAATTATTGAATGCTTGTTACTTGACAACTCTGGGCAGGATTCTGAAAGCTTTACATGGATTCTGTCATTTACTCCTCAAAAGACCTCTATCAAGTACAGAGTGATATTAAGACAGAATCATAAAAATAATACAATACAGAGCCTGATACAGGGCTTGAACCCACAAACCATTGCGATCATGACCTGAGCAAGTGTAAGGAGGCAAAGCGCTTAGCACATAAGGGTGACTTGGTAACACAGTGTTACGTGTGCATGAGAAATGAGGGTGGACAGGCCATTATTAGACCCTAAGATGCCTTACTGTCCACAAAAGAGTTTGCAAATTAGTGGCCCCCAAGACTCATCCCATTTGACCGGAAAATTGGAAACACTCTTAAACATCTGGCTCGACCATCAATATTGACCTGAATTTTCTGCTCAGCAACATTTTCTAGGCTGAGTCACAGATGCCTTTTTGCAGCTCATGCACTCTTGAGTTCCCCACAATCCCCACTATTCCCTACTGGGTTACCTTTTGGCTTTAGGAATTTCTGTTATCTTCCTGGACCCTGCAAATTCGCAACCCTCATCTACTCCTCACTGATTAAAAATGCTCTTCGGGGCCTTATGAACGCTGATCCTCACATACATTCCAAACATCCCTTTGTGTACTCTTCTTTCAGCCAACCGGGGTTAAGTTTTAATTCCCTTGGCATCTTCTGTCTTCCTGAATTTGGTGTCTTTGCTGTGCCTTCTCTTCCGTTAAATACTCTCTAACTCCCTACACTCCTTATCCTTCCAAGAGCAGCTGAAGAAACCTTGCCCCGTTCCTAAAATGAGAAACAACGTGTCCTTTCTACTCCCCCAGATATTTGTGGCTACCTTTTAACTGAAGAGATGTTGTTTTTCTGGTATATTCCACCTGGTGGTTACCATGTTAGTTTCTTCACTGAGCACCCTCCGTCCCCAGCCCCCACAGCTGAAGGCAGGTCTTATCCATTCGTTACCCTCACCATGACCATGACAGTCTTGGGCATTAAGTGCTCTGCATTAAGAGACCTGGCTCAATAAAAGAGCGAAGGAACAGGGAGGGATAAATGGAGGGAAGTGATACTTTCATAAAAAACCATCAGCATTAACTGTTAATCAGTACTTGAAAAGCAGCTGATTCCAGATACAATCAGGTGAAACGGAACCACCTCTATGAATACATTCCAGGAAGTGCAGAGTACTTTCCTGAGTGGTAACAGACGTATAGCTCATCGTATGTAAGACATAGCTTCAAGTATTTGGGGGATAGATTTATTTCTCTAAATAGTTTAGCTATTTATACTTAACTTTGCTCTAAAAAATAAGGATAGCAGGACTTTTCCCCCTAAATATACTCTTTCCATGGGGCATTAATTGAAATGTAGCCACCACTTTTCCTCATCTGCCATAGATTCCTGGGCTACCTTGGTAATTGATCCCACTCACTTGTTACTTCATCCCCCAGGATGGTGTCCTGGGGTTCGCAAGGTCTTGTTGTGAACGTCTGTTAGCCCATTGTTTGTGAATATGCTGAGGATAGCACGTCCACGTTCATGGACACGTTATTCACAAGACCCAAAGGTGGAAACAGCCCAGGTTTCCACTGACGGATCAACAAAATGTGGTACACAACACACTGGACTATGATCCAGCCTCACAAAAGCAGGAAAACTCCTACACATGAGACAATGTGGATGAGCCTTGAGGACATTATTCGATGTGGAATAAGCCAGTCACAGAAGCACAAATCCTGCATGATGCCTTTTACAGGAGGCACTGAGAGTCATCAGAGTCATAGAAACAGAAAGTCGAGGGGTGGCTCTCAGGAAGTGGGGGCGGGGAGAATGAAGAGTTGTGTGATGGGCGTCGAGTTTCCATTTCCCAAGATGAAAAGAGTTCTGGAGATTGGATGCACTATGAAATTCACAGACTTAACACTACTGAGGCGCACTCTTGAAAATGGCTAAGAGGGCACATTTTATGTTATGTGTATTTTGCCTTGATGTGTATATCACTGTATAAAACAGTGAATTTAGAGGCAGGCTTAATTCATGGGAGATTTCACTGTTAACAGTTTTCTATTTGGAGAAATTCCTGCTATCAATTTGTCTTCATGGAAGTAAGAAAAAAAGATGTTTTTGTTGACAGAGAACTTTGAATTCTGGTTCTTCCCTTCTACCTAGTCTTGTACCATTTGGAAAGTCCCTTCACCTGCTTGAGCCTCGGTGTACTCATATACCCAATGGGACTAAAAATATGCCCCTGACGGGCAGGCTGAAGAACGAAAGGGGGAATGTGTGTGAGGGCCCATGTGCGTGCCCAGCACACAGCAGGGACTCAGGCTGTGGGGTCCTACTGAGTGCCCTTCCCGCCTTCCCCGAGGGACTGGACGTTCTCACTCAGCGTCAGACTTCAGGAGAATTTCCACAAACACATGCTGAGCAGCCACCGCTTGCCAGGCGCTCCTTTAGGAACTGGTGAGTGAGGTCCTGCCCACGCCTCTCTTGTACACGAGCAGGGGGAGAAGAAGCCATGACATCACTGCATTTACAAGGCTCTGATGGGGACACGTGCCCAAAGGAGGCTGGTAGAGCCCTTAGGATGGCCAGTCATTCCTCGTCGTCCAGCTTAGAGAGGGGTCAGGCGTCCGACACTAGAGGAGGAACAGGAATTGGCCCCAGGAGCAGGGCAGGCGTGTTCTCAGCAGCGGAACAGCATTTGCACGGGTCTAGAGCAAAAGGACTGCGTGGGGGGTCTGAAATGGGAGCCCATTGTCCTGAAATTTAAGGAACAAAGGTGATTTCACCAGCACAGGCAGGAGTGAGCCGTCCTTGGTCCAGGACAGGGCACTGGGGACAGGTGGCATGTGTTTGAGGGATACTGAGAAGGTAGACTTGACAAGATCCAGCAACCGACTGGATGGGTGGGTAAGGGAAGAGAGGTTAAGAATCACAGTGGTTTCTAAAGAGTGGGGAGGATGGAAAGGAGCCACTTTGGAGAAGGGAATATGGCCCTGGGGTATGTGTGACTAGGAAGTGAAGAAAAGGTATTGAACACCTAAACAAGTTATGTCCATTTGTTCTCCTTTGCTGCACAGTGTTCTACTCGGGGAATTCTAGGAGGTGAGTGAGTTCTCTCTGCATTGCCCGTCCTAGTCCATACCTGGTTGTGCACCGGATGCTTGTATCGGCACCTGCCCCCAGTTTTCTAGACAGGAGCGAGTCTCAGTGGCTCTCCTTGCTTTACTCTCATTGCTAGGGCCCCCTTTGTGGAGGTGCCGCTGGACAGACACCTGTTCTGAAGGACAGCAGCTATTTGTAAACACCAGATGCGCATTTTGTCAAGCAAGTGGGCATAGTAACTTGAGCACAGCCTCTCTATTCCCGATGAGATAATTCTGCCCAGTTCCGGTTAAATACTCATCATTTCTTTAAAGTCACAAGTTGCTTGTCGATTCTAATGGAAACATCTGGAAATTCCCTCATTGTTTCCTTCCTAACGGTGGAGCCAAATCTCCCCTTAGATGTCCTTGTCATTTTCCCTTTCTATGCTCTGAAACACTTCTGTTGGGGATGCTGTTTCCAAATGCTGGAAGTTTCTCTCACTCGCTTTCTCTCTTTGATGTATTTAAAAACTTTTCAGCATTTATTTTGGAGTCTTTTGCAAGATGTTTTTCAAATACTCTTTTGGCCTAATTACTTACTTGTACCTCTGGGCTTTCTCATTCCTACAGCTGAATGGTCTTTTGTTTTTTTGGCGACACCTGCATCCTACTGGGGCCCTTTGACTTCGCCAGAGTAGCTACGAGGGGTTTTATTTTAAGCGCCTAACCCTTTAGATCTGCAGCCTCTATGTTCCCTGGACTTTCAAAAAGGCGTTTTTCAGAAGTCTTGGGGTTTCTTTTGGGATTTTTACCTTTTCAACTATATCTTTTATTGTTTTAACCAGAATATTTGCATTTTATTATCGTTTGCATTAGTAATTATGCAAGATTTCCAGTGATTTCTTTTTGACATTGCCTTTCTAGTTAGAATTGCCTTTAGTTATTTTGATCATGAAAGCTGCCTCAAAGTGCATAACATGTGTCTATACCATTCCACAGTGCAATAATTTCAACAAAGTTTTCTTTCTTGTGGATTCAAGAGCCGGTTATGCGTGTAATCCTAATGTCCGCCACTTTTTTAGAGGGGAATTCACGATTGAGGACAAATTTAAGGAGTGCACCAGTTTAATTTTTCAGTCTGCTCCATTTTGCATAATGTTTCCCTCTTCGGTTGATAGTATTTGCTAGAAGGTCTCCAGAACGATGCTAGTGTCCGCCTAACACAAACTTGAGCTATCGGGAGCAGTTGTGTCTTCAGACATGACTTCTGGGTGTGCCAGCCTTTATAAACGATGGTGCATCTGTCCTCTAGAAATACATTTTGTCAGTCTGATGGCACAATCCTTCGTTGGTTTTATTGATTAATCTGTTTCCACCCTGAATCAGATGTGTCAGTGCCATTAAGCTGGTCCCCTCCTTGCACGTTTTCCATCCATCTACTTAATTTTTTAGGCCTCTGGGATTTATGGAGATGCAGTAACAGATTTCTACTGGTCAGTTCCCAGATGAGGAGTATGAGAGAGACCTCACTAAGAAACAGCAAATTTGTAAAAAGGCCAGAGCTGATAGGGTAAGACGGCATAAAAGAGAAGCATTTCTTTTTTAAGTTTATTTATTTTGAGAGAGACAGAGACAGAATAAGTGAGGGAGGAGCAGAGAGAGAGAGGGAGAGAGAGAATCCCAAGCAGGCTCCGTGCTCTCAGCACAAAGCCCAGTGTGGGGCTTGAACTCACGAAACGACAAGATCATGACCTGGGCTGAAACCAAGATCAAACGCTTAATGGACTGAGCCACCCAGGCGCCCCGAGGGGAAGCACTTTTTAGCAGGTGCTGCAGAGAGAGATACACAGTCCTGTGTGGGGCGGGTTCGAATCAGTCCAAACCGCCTTCCCCTGAGTCACCTGCCCAGCTTCCCCAGCCCCATTTTCCGTAGCCCAGCCCTCCTCTCCACCACGATGCTGTTCTGTGCTCTCTTGTGACCGTATTTCCTCAGTGACAGTCAGACGCTGGCTCTCTCCACTTTAAACCTGTGTGGGGTGGGCGTGGGAGGGCTGTGAGGGGCTCCCTCCCACGCACAGTTTTAGCCCTGCGTGGCCTCAAAATGGCCTGGTCTGTTTCCTGGCTTTATTCCTTGGATTAGTATCTTGACACTGAAATTATTTTTTAGCCCTTGTTATGTGTCTGTCCTTTAGTGAAAAGTACAATTTGTCGTTCTTACTTAGCACAGACTAAACATTCTACACTAGATTTGCCGTGTCTCCTGTCCTCTTACAGAAACCTCTGGACATGTAGTTTTCCAGCTTTGTCCACGCCTTCGTGCTCCAATTCGTTAGTAACAACTGGTCACTGACTATGGGAAATTTCCCACGTTTGATATGATTGGTAATAATGGGTAATAAAAACTGAGTTCTCAGTACTCCCTTCCGTGTGGTTATGCAAAGACAGAAATGGCATCTTGTTTTTAATTTACACACACACACAGACACACACACACAGACACGGACAGACACACACATACACACAGATACACACACACAGACACAGACAGACAGACACACACACACACACACACACACACACACACACACACACACACAGACATACCACCCAATCCAAACTAAAACAAAAAACCTGGAGAAAAGGAGTCTCAAGGGTAATAAGAAAATAATCAGGAATACTATGGGAGCAGATGATGCCAAAAAGCACTGCACAAAGTTGGCAGCCTGAGGGTCCAATGTTTGTGTCTTTAGCTTTGATTGACAGTTACTTAAACTGACTAATGAGCAGACAAGTCACATAAGGTCATGTTCAAAGATAAGGTAAGGGGGAAGGCTCCATGAGCCTCCCCACCAGGTGCACCTTCTATCTGAGGGGCACAGGGGCTCAGCCTGGAGGGGACTGCGGCTTCTTAATGCAGTTGGGTCGGGAGGGTGAAAGGAGCCGAGTCCTCCTGGATAATGTGTGGAGACGCCCCTCCTGCCCCGGAGAGATGCTCACAATGTGACGGACAAGACGCGCTGACTTCTCCCGGAGACGCCCGCGTGCAGAGGAACAAGGGGAAACTGCACCCTTGCGGCCGGGCTGGAGAGGCAGGGTGAACGCGAGCTTTCGGGATTCCAGCAGACGGAAGTCCGCACGGTGACGCGGAGGGGGGATGGGGGGCGAGCACACTGGGCCTTGAGCGGCCTGGTGGGGATGGCGACTAGCGGTCGGACGGACGTGGTGACCGGGTGACGAGGCGGAGAGAGGCCGCCACGGCTGGTGTCCACACGAAGCCCCACGGAGCTGGACGGTTTGTGCGCGCAGAAGGTCCCCGTCAGGTTTACTCCGAAGGCGCCCCCTTGCAGCACGGAAAGGGCATGCGTTGTCAGCGGTGATAGGTCCTGCGTGTTTGGAAGGACAGCACGCGCAGCTGGTGTCGGCTGCAGGGGGTGAGGCTGCGGACCGAGCCCTGGGAGCCGCCAGGGCCGCGCCGGCAGGTGCTCCCGCTGCGCGTGCAGTGCTCTGGCCCGATCCGGCCTTTGGCTCCTCAGTCCAGAAATGGAATCGGATTTCTGGGTTCAAATACTGACTCTACTTTCACTAGCCATGACCTCTGTCACCATACCTGTAAAATGGGAGGGGCGCCCGGGTGGCTCCTTTGGTTAAGCATCTGACTCTTAGTTTCCTTCAGGTCATGGTCTCACGGTTTGTGGGTTTGAGCCGTGCCTCGGGCTCTGTGCTGACAGCAGAGAGCCTGCTTGGGACCCTCTCACTCTGTCTCTGTCCCTCCCCGACTCATGCTCTCCCTCTCTCTGAATAAATAAATAAACTTAAAAATAAATACATAAAATGAGAATAATAGTAGTGCCTAAATGTAGGGTAGTTTTGAGATTCAGTGTCACATCTCATATCAAACTATAAATGCCTAGTATATTAAATATTATTATTATTAATTGGCCAAAATAACCATATAAGGAAGAATGCACCAAAGTTGTTTTCTTTTGAAGAATAAGGAGTGTGTGTGTGTGTGTGTGTGTGTGTGTGTGTGTATAGTGAGAGAGAGAGAGAGAGAAATACGGATGGCGTATCTTTCAAGAATATAAAAAGGAAGATTGTTCAGATCTGGAAATGAAGAAAAGCGTGCATCAGTGGGGACAGGAAGCAATTCTTTGTTATTAAACCGGCCGGGCCTTCTTTTATCTTCTGTCTGAATGGACAGGTGAACAGAACAGGAGGTACGGTTTCTCTGGAAAATTCCTGAGTTTCAAAACGCTGTTCCAGAGCCCATGCAGGGAGAGGAAGAAGGCTTTTGGAGTGGATCTCCTAAGGGAGGCAAAACATCACACTCCGCTCAGTTCTGCCCATTTCCGGTTTCGGGTTTGAACCGATGCGGAGGCGCTGAGAACAAGAGTAGATGAAGGTAAAGGAGGCGTTCATGGTCCTCAAGGAAATGGAGTCTTTTTTGAAGGCACTTAATTTTCTAAATCGTGCGCAGTGTCTGGACCCAGTCAGCAGAGCACCTGCCTTCTCACGGGTACTCACCTATCAGTCATGATAAACAATTCTTCTTTGTCTGACTTAATAACCCTGCCCTGAACTGTTCAGTAAAATAAGACGAAAAGACACTTTGCTGGCTGCCATTTATTTCACACACAGATAATACACTTTTGTCTCTTCGGCGTTTATTCTTAAAACTGAGATAATCTTCTTGCCTTCTGTTCTTTCAAACAGTGGAGTCATTAGCTTTCTTTTGCTACCAGACATTGTTTGAAGGGTTTTATCTGCCTTCCAGACGGTCCTTTAAATATTGTGCTAAAAATGAAATGTTTTGTCTGATGTGACAAAATTCCCTGGCTCCAGGCTTCCTTCGCGGTATTTTAGATACTCTTTGTTGCCGTATGAAAGGTCGATTTTTTTCCTATTATGTCTGAGAAGAACTCGCCAGCACCCCGGCAGCTTTTCTGGAGTTTCGGCCTCAGTCTCCCTCACCCTGAGCATGACGGACCCAGGCCTCGGCCCCTGCCAGGTCGTCCTTGAGAACCGACGCCCCAGATGGCCGAGATGACGTCTGACCCTCAGTCCAGGCGTGGGTGAAGCCTCTCCCGCCAGAACATTTACCAGTGCAAGTTTTAACCTTTCTCTGGGTTTGACATTTTCTCTCGCTTTTGCTCTTTTCTCTGGGTTTGGATCCTCCGACAGCTACACGATTTCTCAGCTGCGCCTTCATTTTTCAATGTCTGGGCTCTGGGCAGACTTTCCGTCCCCTCCCCCCGCCCTCTCCCCTACCCGCTGATGGCTGCACGTCCATGCAGAGGACAGCATACAGTGCACGGTGTCCCCGCCCTGCAGCAAACATGCAATCTACAAAACCGAGCAGAAGCGGATGGGCTGACGTCCCAGGCCCCCGGCTCTCCATTTCTGTCTCCACTGAGTGCCCTGCGCCCTCACGTGCAGTGGATGGTTGAGCTTGTCCGTGGCTTTGCTCCATGTCCAGGTAAGACCTCGATTTTCTGCCTGGACGTAGCTCCTCTCTCAGAGCTTCCGGCACCGTGTACATCGTAAGGATCTGCCCCATCCATGGCTTCCGTGCCACTTCCTAAGCTCTGTGAGGACAGGGACACGTCTGTCTTATTTCCACATCTTTTCCAGTCCCTCTCATAGTGATCAAAGCAAGTGACTCTTTGTAAGTCCCTTCAGGGAGGGATAGGTCTTTTTATTTACTTTGTATTTCTTGAGAGAGGAAGAGAGAGAGAGAAAGCAGAGGAGGGGTAGAGGGAGAGAGAGAGAATCTCAGTCAGGCTCTGCGCCCAGCCAAGCTGAGGCAGGACCCGATCTCATGATCCTTGAATCATGACCGGAGCCCTGATCTGACATCAGGAGTCAGATGCTTAACCGACCGAGCCCAGGTGCCCCAGGACAGACACAGGCCTTGCTTACATTTATATCCCATAAATATTGCTTCCCAAATCTTTTTACAATAGACTGTTAAGTGTTGGTTTGCTTAATTAACTCACCTCAGTGTTAAAAACTGTCTTGGAAAGCTGTTTAAGCATTATTGTTAAGTTAAAAAAAGGTAGTTTGTAAAAGACACTGATACCCCCTTAGTAAGAAAAAAAATGCCATTATGGTATGGCTGAGTAGATAAAATATAAAATATACACTGTCATTATTTTAAAAGATGGAATTATGAGGAATTTTTATTTTCTTCCTTTGGCTTACCTGAATTTTCTAAATTTTCCACACTGGAACAAAAAACCCAACCTGCAAATACTCTGTAATGTTAGGGACGTTCTTGGGGTGCCCTTCTTCCCTGCATGTGGTTTGGTCTGGTGCTGGGCAGACCCCTCTGATGTCGCCTTGGACAGTAGGCTTAGCGAGGGGTTGACTCACTCTCCAGGTTTGAATGCAGGGACTCTTGGCAATGAGGACATTCTTCTTTTCTGAGTGAATCCAAACTACCCATATTTTCCCTTGCCAAACCTTCCCCCTGTTATCTCAAAGCATAGCAATCAATGGATTGATTGAGTGGAACCCAAGTCTGATCCTTTTCAATAACACCCCCCCCCAACAAGTTGAATGAAGAATCAAAGCTATGTTTGTAACAAAACCCAGCGCATACCGATATTCTGGATGGTGAGAGATGAAAGTGACCATTTGGGAAAGTGAACTCAAAACTGCCAAGACAAATTGGGTGGGAAAACACGTAAATCCTTCTGTTATACTTTTTAAAGATCAACAGCCATATGATAGGTGTATCTTAGGAGTGGCACTATGAAGAGGAAAATACAGGGTAGAATTTGGGAATAAAAGGGGGTGGTGTCTAACCTAGCCTGAGGAGAAGCTATCTGGGAAATCTGAGTAGAAGAATCCACACCTGACTCCAAAGATCAGGGCGGTGGCAGCGGGGAGGGAAGGAAGGAAGATGCCAACAGAGAGGGGTGGGGGGAGGGAGAGAAATCCAGTCTAGAGCTCAGAGGCAAGTCCGGGAGTGTCCGAAGACGGAAACTCAGGGATGAAGTCAGCGGTGCCCCAAAGGTGAAACGTGGAGAAACTGGGAAGAAGTTTGAATTTTATCACGAGGGATTTGGGAGTCCATTCAAGAATTTTCAGCTAGGGCCCTAACAGGACTGGATATCTGTTTTACCAAGACTGCTCTGGCTTTATGATAGGGCTGAATGGAAGTGAGGTGGGCATGAGCCGAGAGAACTACTACCAGGCTGTTGCTTCAACCCAGGGGAGAGGTGACGTAAGCACCTGCAGGAGACGCGTGCAGAGAAGGGGGCAGAGGGAAGGCCATTCGGGAGAAAGGGTGACAGAACCTGGAGGTGAGTTAGCGGAGAGGGGTGGGCCGTAGGAGAAGTAAAGCCTGGCCTCTGGTCACCGGGAGAGAGCCTGTGGGGATGGGCTTACCAGACAGAGTCCTCAGGATTCCACGTTGCAAAGGTTCAGCATTTACATGCTAAGTTATGCTGCTATATTTCAGCATCTCTTCAAGCCAAAGTGAGGAGGATGTCGTGAATGCTCATTGGACATGGGTATTGAGTAGAAAAGTCTTCTCTGGTATTAAAAGTGTGGGTCATGCCCTTTGGTAGCTTTAATCTTCAGTTGATGAACTCTTTACTCATTATAGAAGATGAAGCAAGGTCTCAGTAGAAAATATTATTTTGTGGTTTCAGTCATCTAAAAATCAAGAAAATACACTCTAGTGCTACTCTATGAATGAAACATCATTGTTTCTAGTTGAGATGATATAGTTTTGAGCTATAGGTTTCTGGGAAACATTTTATTTCATACAGATTACTCTGACAGCCTATTGTTCTTGCCTTTTATTTTTAATTTTTAAGCAAGATAGATTACAATTGCAGAGTTGAAATAATATTTGGGGAGAAGGAAAATGGCGATGGGTGACTGGTCAATGTCATATTAAATTTTTCTCTAGAGCTAAAGTATTCTTAAATTCTTTTTTTAAGTTTATTTGTTTATTTTATCAAAAAATGTTTAATGTTTTATTTATTTTTGAGAGAGAGAAAGAGAGAATATGAGTGGGATGAGCGGGGGAAGGGCAGAGAGAGGGCAGACACAGAATCTGAAGTAGGTTCCAGGCTCCGAGATGTCTGCACAGAGCCTGACATGGTGTTTGAACCCACAAACCTTTGAGATCATGACCTGAGCTGAAGTCGGATACTTAACTGACTGAGCCACCCAGGTGCCCCTTATTCATTTATTTTTGAGAGAGAGTGCACACATGTGCACAAGGGAAGGGCAGAGAGAGAGGGGGAGGCAGAGAATCCCAAGCAGGCTCAGCACTGTCAGCACAAAGCCCAACATGGGGCTCAAACTCATGAACCATGAAATCGTGACCTGAGCCAAAATCAAGAGTCAGATACCCAATGGACCTACCCACCCAGGTGCCCCTAGAGTATTCTTAGATTCTATTTAAAATTGGTTTTATTTTATAAGTAACTATGTACTAAGTTAATGTTTTCCTGAAATATGCAGTGAGGTCTTTGGTCTTATTTGCGTGATGTGTCATAAGCAACTCACCAATTACCATTTTGGTGGTTCTCCATGGTTCTCGAGCCCCCAGTGATTATTTATATGCATCACTGAGATGCCTCATTTAAGCTTGTGAGTCAATTATTTTTGCTGTTGAATACAGTGGAATCTATCGACAGGCAGAGAAGATGCTTTATTTTCCTACATTACACAATATGCCTCTGAACTGAAATGGGTTAAGTGTGATAAACCTCCCTTTGATTGAAGCACATTAGGATATATTAGGAATCGTCACTACTGCCTCCGACACATCCTGTGATTAGACCCAGATCCCCACATTTTGTGGCTTTTTGTTTTGTTTTGCTTTTAAGAGGCAAACCCATAAATGTGATAAATGTAATTCTAAGATAATGGAGTTAGGAAGCCATTACTGAAGGCAATTTTAGAGGAAAATGGAGAGTGTAAAATGATGACTTTAAAATATTTAAAATTATGGAGGTGGAGATTAAATTGCAGACTTTGGAGAGAAGTGTGTGCCGTGCAGGGGAAATGGAAGTCATCCCTAATTTAGAGAAAAAAATTTACAGCAAGATGAAAAGCCAGAGAGAATGAAAGCTGTGGAGTTTAAATATTTTAAAAGTAACCATTTCAATTAGTCTCTGCATTTAAAAAAATGGTATGCCGCAATGGGACGTACAAATTCTGAAGAGGGGTATTTACCTACGCTCTTTCTGACTTTGCTCCAAACCATGTATGTGAGAACTAAGTATAATCTGAAAAAGAATTTTGTTTCTTTTTTCTATTTCATCTTTCTTTCAGTGTTTACATGTTTAATGTTGTCCTCACATGAATTCTGGCAAACAGAGATCTCCAGCCCAGTAGAGAGCCCAGGGGTGTTTGGCCAGTGACATTGACATTGGATTCATTTGTTAGATCCAAATACATCATCTACGCTCTTTGGGCATTTACTAAGATACCTATACAGCTCCGTATATTTATACTTACTCTACGACTGATAAAGCAAGTAGCAGTAATTCTGAATCCCATCAGATCCCATGTTCTCTTTCATCATAAGTACTTTGTAAACCTTTGACTATTTTGAAATCATATTTATAGATGAGGAAAATGACCTACACAGACCATTTCAAAAAATAAATATAATGCTCTAAGTGTAACTTAAAGGAGAAATAGCGGGAAAGCCATTTACAATAAGGTCGTCTGCATTTTAATTTATAAACGTTGAAGCCCTATTATGTAAGAGGACAAAACAAAGTGGTTAAATGTGTTCACCTCCGTTTAGAGTCGCCGTAAAGCATGAGTATGCATCCCTCAAAGTCATGGTCACCCTGCGTAGCACTGTCAACAATCCCGCTATATTGAAAATGAACAACTATTAGTAGAGTTCTAATACTTCAAAGTGAAATCTTCCCTTGACTTAAACTGAACAAGAATTGAATTCCTAAAAAGGTCAGGGTAAGCTAAAGTAGTTCAGAAATACTTTGTGTACATTTTCTTATACCGATTTGCTTTCGGGTGGGGCAGAACCTCTTGAATTATTAATTGTAATTCCTTTGAGGATAATTAGGTTTGGGCCCAAGACTCAAAACATTGTGTTAAATATAGTAGGTCCTCAGCTGATAGTTATTTGTGTATCAGTTTCCTCAGAGTGTGAGCATTTCTATTTTATCGCGAGTCGCTGAATGACTGCCGAATGCATCTGAAAGGGTCTTGGCTGTCATTCTCAATTAGAAGAAGAGCCAAAAGTTGGAGCTGTCCTGCCCTTCCTCCTTTTTTCAATTTCTTTCAGTAGAAATGCTTTTCTACAAGAGCAGTATATAGGCCTGGCACAGATACTGGAATCTGAAGCTCTTCAGTGAGAAATTGGGAGACGGAAAGAGCTCTTGCCAGAAACTGCCAACCACAGGTTCAAATCAAAGTTAGAAAAGAAATATTTCACCCCGGGTCCATGAGCACCAATATATTGATGTGGGATGTACCTTGCAAGCTTCATTTCTTGTACTAATAATGAACTTGAATTCGGCTCCTTGGTTCTTCCTGTCATTGACAACGGCATTAATAGGAGGTGGTTGAGTGGAAGCAGAGAAGTGCTCGTCGGACTCCGCAGGGTGGCCGGCAACGCCCTTGCTCCCCAGGCTCACTAGCAGGTGCTCACCAGCCCTCTGAGAACCACGCACCATGTGTCGGATGGATTATTGTTGTAGGAAGGCGGAATTTCTGAACCCGAGGGCTCTTGCCTCCTGCCCTGATATTTACAAACCAAACTCTCGACCAGTATTATAAATAATGGACACTTTTGATCGTTGTTCTGAAATAATGCTAAGAAAGTAGAATCACAGTGAGGCTCCCTTCCTGATTTTAGAAGTGTCTCTAATAGCGGTGAAGGGTTTTCCCCAACTCACCTCGTTTCCAAAACATCATTAAGAGCGATATGAATTCATAGAGAAGTTAGGCAATGCCAGTTTCTTCTTCCCGCACTTTGATAAGAGACCTCTCTTCCTTCTAACCCTTCTCTTCTTATGCATAACCTGCCGGCTCCCTCAGCTGGTCTGAGATGTCTCCTCTTTCCCTTGGGCCAGTCCCTTTGATGTATAGGCTGAGCCTTTGACTAGGAGCCCTGAGTCCCGGGAGAAACCCTCCCAGTTCACAGCGCCTCCCCCTGCCCGTGAGGTGTGTGCTGGCAAGGCCACCAGGACCCTGTCTTCCTCAACTGCTGGTGGCACTCACCCCACCCTTGGAATTTAATGGTGAGTGACAGGCCACGGGGAGAGCTAGATACCGGTTAACCAAGGTGTTCTATTTTTAAAAAAGTAGTTACACTGTAGTGCAGAAACATAAATTAATCAAATTCTTTGTTAATTGCTTTCTAACGTTCTCTACTTTAGAAGATAAGAAGTTTGTTTCCTTTCCTAGTTGTGGACAAACCCGTCCTTTTCCTGTTTTGAGAAATGAGGGACTTAACATGGCAAAATAATCCGATCTGTGACCTGTGACAGTGATAAATCCTTTAAGCGTATTTATCTCCTCAATCAAGGCTTTGTTTTGTTTTCAAAGCTCTGCCAATCTATTCTCTAAAATGTTCCAGGTTCCTTTTTCTTTCTACAATATCCTTGATATTGTCCAGATCTCTCATTTTCCCCCTGGGGGGGAGGCTTGGGTGGAGGGCCAGTCCCCCCACCCACCCCCCTGTCCTAGGGTGCAGGCAGCTGGGTGGGCAGTAGGGCAGTCTCCTGGGACACGGTCTAGACCGCCTGCAGCTGCGGGAGGAACAACCCAGGTTGTGTTGTGCTGTGGCTGTGTAATCGGGTTGCTGTGGCCGGGACCTTGGCAGATGGTTTCAGATTCCTTGCCAGAAGTGCTCATCACTGCCCCAGGGCCCTGATAGGAGGTGCCACCAGGCTGTGACTGAGGGGTGGGGTGTTGGAGGAGTGATGGGAAATCGGCTTTGTTTAATGGGTGGCTTGTGGCCTGAACCGACTCTTTGCTGAGGAGTCTGGGACTCAGGGCCCCCAGGACTCAGGGCAGCCGGGTGGTTCCCTCCCCCAGCCCTCCCCCACCCCCCAGTCCCTGGATTGCTCTGACAGCAGCCACAACAGCTGTGTCTGGGCCAAACTCAGGTGTTCTCTGACCCACCCCTGATGCTCAGTGACTGCAAGTTCATGACCTCGCTGCCCTCCATCAGGACACACCTGTGCTCCCCACGCATTGGAAGCCTCCCAGCGCACCACATGGGCACCAACTGCACCCTGCCGTCCTCCTGGGAAATTCCACACTCCACACACACACACACACACACACACACACACACACACACACACTGCTTTTGGAAGGGACCTGGTGGAGGCAGCAGACCCAAGGAGGATGTTGCCCGTGGACGCTGGACCGGCCACGGTGGCACAGCCCAGAGGCAGCACGTGCCACCACCCGGGTGCTAAAGGTCTGTGCCCATCAGAGGCACATGTCATTGAGGTCTGGGAGTATCCTATTCTAGTTATAAGAAACCAGGGAATTTAACTGTTAAAAAACTATTGTTTTCTAGGATTGATGTGTATTCATTTCCTCTGACTTAGGAAGAGCACACACAGGTGGCACCTGGGTGGCTCAGTAGGTTGAACGTCTAACCTCGGCTCAGGTCATGATCTCATGGCTTATGAGTGGGAGCCCCATGTTGGGCTCTGTGCTGACAGCTCAGAGCCTGCAGCCTACTCTGGATTCTGTGTCTCCCTCTCTGTGCCCCTCTGCCACTCGTGCTCTGTCTCTTAAAAATAAATAAACATTAAAAAAATTTTTTACAAGTACACACCGAGTGCTGAAAGAATAATTATTATCTCCTCCTACCGCTATACCTGTTTATTTGTATATCCAAGTTTTCTTTTCTTTTATTTAATTTTTAAAAAAATGTTTAATTACCAGGGCACCTGGGTGGCTCAGCTGGTTACGTGTCCGACTTTAGCTCAGGTCATGATCTCTCAGTTGATGGGTTTGAGCCCCACATCAGGCTCTGCACTGACTACTTAGAGCCTGGAACCTGCTTCGGACTGTGTGTATGTGTCTCTCTCTCTCTGTTCCTGCTCTGCTTGCACTCTCTAAAGAAACTAAATAAAAATGTTAAAAAATGTTCTTTAAATGTTTATTTATTTATTTTGAGGGAGAAAGAGAGTGTGTGTGTTGTGTGTGAGTAGGGGAAAGGCAAGAGACAGAGGGAGAGTGAATCCCAAGCAAGCTCCACGCTGTCGGTGCAGAGTCTGATGTGAGGCTTGAACTCACAAACTGTGAGATCATGATCTGAGCCAAAATCAGGAGTTGGATGCTCAACCAACAGAGCCACCCAGGCACAGCCCCCACAAATGACTTTTAAATCCCAGTGAATTGGGCACCTGGGTGGCCCAATCAGTTAAGCGTCTGACTTCAGCTCAGCTCATGATCTCATGGTTCGTGGGCTCTTTGTGTCCCTGCTCTGGAGGGCTTGCTTTTCTGGCAGATCCCATGATTACAGCTGTCCCTGTCAGCAGCCACATGCGCACTGGCTTTTCCATATTGTCACAGTTTTCACTTTAACTTCATTCTAGTTTGAACTGAGTAATTTCCGCCTCCCCTACCTTAGAGGTGGGAGAAATACTGTTGATCTTGCTATGGTGTGAAGCGCACTGGGGGTCTTTGGAGAGAAGGTTTTAACGCCATAAATACTGTGGTGCCGGCCGGGGCTCAGGGCTTGTGCCCCAGGAGCAGGTCCCACGGGTGCTTGTGTTTGGCAAATGTGGGAATAAAGACCCAAACTCATGTAGGATATGGGCTGGAAAGTATGACTTTAGGCTCCTGGACCATCCACTGAATTTATAATATGGTGTCATCTTCAGAGATGAGTTCTCATCCATTTCTTCTGCGATATTTATTGAACAACTTAAGGCACCTGGCACTGAGCTGAGGTCAGATGTATTGAAGACATGCCAACTTCAAGGCATTGAGAGTTTTCCAGGGCAGGGAGAGATGACAGCAAATGAAAGACAACACAATAGAAGGTATAGAAGTAAAACAGGTGAGGGAGTGGTTGGCCTACCTCACGATGAGTCAGAAAATATTTCCTCCGGGAGACGGTGTCATAGTTGAGTTTTATGGAATGAGTCGTGATTTTCCTGGACCGAAGTGAGAGGAGTATATGAGGCAATCCAGAAGAGACGGCAGATGTAAGATCATAAATGCGAGCACTGTTCTTGGGGACATGAGAGTACACAGTAGATTCTAGTAGGAGGCGAGACTGGGGGCAAAGGCAGGGGTAAAAACATAAAGGATTTAACTAAAGAATGTGGACTTTGTCCTCTAGTAGCAACGGGAAACCTCTGAGCCTTTTAAAGCAGAGACGTGGCCTGATCAGATTTGAACTGTAGCTCCATCGTTTTGGGGGCAGTGTGCGTTGATGGGAGAAAGGGCAGGAATCAGAGAGGCACTTATTTTAATGGCCCAGATGAAGAAATATAGGGAAATATATTGTGACTAAGTCCAGGTCTCTGGCGTAAGTTCAAATTCTTTAGGTTCCAAGTAACTTGTATTTTCATTCTATTTGGTTTCGAAGTCATTCTGTTGTGCAGATTTCTCTGCCACCATGCGGAACCCCTACAGAGGAAAGAAACGAATCAGCAGGTATTTGTTGATCATCAACGATGTGCAAGGTATAATGTGAGGTGTTTCCGGAGATTAAAATAAGTACAGTTCACGGCGTGGTACAATGACCTTGCGAACTTCTGGAACACGGTGGGGTAACAAGCTACAAGTGAATATTTAAAAAGTTATTTCTGCCTCCAAGGGTCTGGGCGGAACGGGGAGAAGCCAGATAGAAAACATGGCAGTTCATGTTTTGCGAGTGTAGTGATTTCGTTGTGCAGAGTAAGAGCTGGGGGACCGTGGCCTAGGGCTGCTCTGGGCAGGTGGGAGCAGATGCCGCGGACAAGGCAGGCCAGCTGGGCCTTGAAAGAAAGATGGAGTGAGGGAGGGAAGTTACCAAAGACGCCACCTCCAGGTCTCTGGCGTTAAGTTCCACTTCTAGGTTCCAAGTAACATTGGTAAGGTTCCAGAACCAGGTCTGCTTTAGGTTACGTTCCTCAGAAGAAGTCCCGGAGAGGAGGATAAATGTGAAAGGGATGCATTGCGAAGTGTTGCCCGGAAAGTCCATTAGGGGGGCCGGCGCCGAACAGAAAGGAGACCAGGCAGAGTGTGGGGATGAGCTCATCTGGCAGAGGCCCTGAAGACCCCCACTCCTGTCGGTCACTGGGCAGGGGTCCCTCTGGGTGTGTAGACCCCAGGCCAAGCAGCCTCCCTGAGCGCAGCAGCAGGTGCTGGCTCTTCAGGAGGAAGCACAGAGTTGGTGTGCCCCCAAAGCAGAGGGGTCGCAGGGGGTGGGCATGGAGCCCTGAAGGCATTTGCTCAGTGTCCACGCCCAGTACCCTGCCTTTTCAACCTCCCAGAGTTCCCTACATCGCGGGGCTGATTGGGGCATGTTGCTCAGAAAGGCCCAAGCAAAGGATCTCACCCTCCGGTTCTCCCCATTCATCGCTGGCCTTCATCCCTTAACAGAGGGACAGCAACACAACAGCTGCTGAGTGCATAAGCCCCGCCCCCCCAGAAATTCTAGCCTTTCTTAACCACGGTCAGAACAGTATAAGATATTTTATTGAGTAAAATAAGGCTCATATTCAGATTTTCAAAAGAGGACTGTTGGGGTCAGTTTTGAGCTCACTTTCTTTGAGTGCTGTCACTGCTGAGATTTCTGAAATGCTGAGACCAAGGTGCATGCATCCGCCTTTCCTTATACAGAACGTCTTCTGTCTCATAGGTCATGTCTTTGTCTGCAGAACGGAAAGAAAGTCCTTTCCGGTTTTTTAGAGTAATTCTAACTGGTTAGGAGTCACAGCGGTAAACATTACGGAACCCAGTTTTCTGAGCAGTATGTTTAAAAGCTTGGTTCTGCAATTCAGTTAATTTTATCACATCTTCTTTCTATGGAGGTTGAAACAGGCATGCTGTCACGTAGGTGTTTCTGTAATGTGTCCAGGAGGCGCGGTGGGGATCTCCCCCATTTTTAGCATTGTATCAATTGCTTCTTAGTCGTTTTTCATACGTCATTCATCAGAAATCCTGCATACCCGTTCTCCACAAAACCAAGTGGAAATGAAATGTAACCAGGGAGATACTACAAGCAATAGTGACATGGGCAGAAAATGTAGAAAGAAGGAAGTCGAACATGGATTAGATGCTTTAAATGCACAAAGCTTATTTAGCTAATAGAGTATCTTGTGTTTAGTGTTCTCTGCAGATTTTCTTTGGGCAAATAACTGTATTTGGTCGAGACCCTTTGACAAACCTTGCTGAGCCCAGAGTCAGCCAACAGCATGGCCTTTAGTTGGCTGGAAGCCACGCTCAGACCTTTCCCTCCCAGAGTCTCTGAGAACATGGGGCTCTGGTCATACAATGACCGGGTATGTGTCTCTCCCAACTCGGACCTGTGCCTTCTTTGTCTTTACATCAATACGATTTTTGTTGAAGGAGTGAATGAATGAGTGCATGAGTGAATTCATGAATGGCAAAGGAGGTCACATTCCCTTGCCTCCTGTTTATAATCCATGTTCCTGCTCAAGGCTCCCACCACCTTGAAGGCACCCCGCCCCCGCACCCCGCTTCTGCACCCTGTGCTCCTGGGAGCACGGGGGCCTGGGACAAGGCCGTTCCCTGGCTCTCCTCAGCCTCCCCTGCCACAGCCGGTCTGCTCCTGGCCGCTCGCCTGTGGGAACCTGCTTCCTTTCCTGTCACTTGGAAAGCAATCTAATGGACGATTTCACACTAATGTGTTGGTGCCTGCCAGGAGCTGAGGTTGTTATGTGCATTTTAACAAGGACAAGTAAAGAAATTGATTTCTAATTATAGGACTTAAGGCATCATAAATAAGATATTTAGGGCTTTCAGGGAGCCTATTTGGCACTGTGAGATCCTGCCCTGCAGCAGGAAGGAAGGCTCTTACCACGCGTAGCGCCTCAGGAACAGGGACGCGATGGCCGCCCTGGTGTACGGACAGCTCCCTGAGCCCTCTCCCGGGGAGGGCCTCCCTTCTCTGCCGCTGGGCAACGGGTCTCGGGGCCCTCGGTACTGGGACAACTGTGTCAGCACATGTGACGCCTTTAATGTTGGCACCTCGTAAGGTCTCACTGGAGGTATATTTTTTGCCTTTAAAATATGCTGAAAGGGCACCTGGGAGGCTCAGTCGGTTAAGCATCCGAGGCTTGGTTTCGGCTCAGGTTGTGAGGTCACAGTTAGGGGTCCGAGCCCCGCGCCGGGCTCTGCGCTGACATCGCGGAGCCTGCTTGGGATTCTCCGTCTCCTCTTTCTGCCCCTCGCCTGATTACTCTGCAATCTCTCTCTCAAAACAAACAAACAAGCAAACTTAACACAACATGTTGAAAAGGTTTCAAGTGTCTGAAATAAAATGCCTAACGGAGCCCTCAGTGTCAGTCCACTAACACAATCTATTCTCTGTCGAGCAGGAGATGATTAGAGTTGATGTTAATCTTTTGATTCTTTTCCTGTAAAACCCTGCCATGCAGAAAGCCTTGCATTAAATTTCCAAGTCAGTGAGGTCACCGGCTAACCTTTCCGTAGAAAACAAGCCACTGCTCCCGGCTGCACCGTCATCTTCTGGTCTTACAGGACCTCCGAATGATGCTATTTAAAATTCTTATAAACCCATGAGTCATTTAGTTTTCTGGTCGCAGAGATGCTCAGAAGTAAGACTGTTTCGTGTGCTTCAACGAACCTTACGGCGTGACTGTAAAAAGCATAGTTCTCCTAACGTCATGACAGAGAGGTTGAAATTTACTTTTTACCAATTAAAATCTGTGAGCAAAATTTACATATGAGGGTCCATGGTGATCCTTTAGGTTTCAAGCTGGGGGCTGGCGTGCAGGGCTCCAGGAAGCAACAATAGCCTGGGGCCAGGTTGGGGGCAGGTGTGGTTGGGGGGGGTCCTTGGGCCTCAGCAGGTGCTTTGAGTCGCAGGGGATCTGAACCACAGATCTGTCCAGGCTGGAGCTGCAAGTGCTTCTTTGGAGCCCAGACAGGAACCTCACAGCTTCCCGCTGGACGCCCTGCAAACCTTCTGTCATGTATCTTCCGGGCTGAATCCCTGATTTGCCGCCCAGGATGTGTTTGCCGGATTCTAGTTCCTTCTTTCCTTGAAACAATGAGCCTGCTTGTCCAGACTCCGGGACAGGTTTGTCAGGCTGTGTTTTCATCTCTCAGTGCGGCCCTCATTCTTTATCCGAGCTTCTCAGCCCAGCCATCTCTCAGCTTATTTTTATCTCGTGTGCTTCCTCTACCTTTTATCTGCACTTTAAATGAAGGACAGGAAATGGCAGTGTGCGGAGGGGGCTTGTGAGGATGGCTGATTTCCCTCCCTGGGCGGCCTCGCTGCTTCCGATGGGGCCTGGAGAGATCCAGAGGATTGTATCCGAAATGCCGCCTGCCCGCGTCTCTCCCGCCGTGTTAGTTCTTAGGTCCCGCGGGGACCAGCGACCCGCCGCAGCCTGGGGGCCGCAGAACCTTCTCTTCCAGGAGGAGCAGGAGGCCGAGGCCGGCGTCCGCAGGGGGCGCCTTGTGAGCCCACCTCTCCTCGCTTCCGGGGGTCCCCTGCCATCGAGGGCAGGCCTTGGGGCTATGGACCCTGTGCCCTGACCTCCGCCTGCGTCCTGCCTGCGTCCTAGTCCACCCTTTTACAAGGACACCTGTCATGAGGAGGGTGGGAGGGGGGCCGCCCCGCGGCCCCGTGACCTCATCTTAACTAATGACCTGTGCGCTGACCCTGTTCCCAAGTAAGGTCACATGCTGAGGGGCTGGAGTCACGAGGACACTCTGAATTTTGGGGGTGGGGACACAATTCAACTCATCCCCCCCCCCCCCCCAGACATCACCTGGGAGCATTCCAGCCTTCAGGGAAATGCCGGCCCTGCGACCCTGGCTGCCTTGTGCCCTGGAAGTAACGGGGCAGGGGGTACCCTCGGGCGTGAGGGCACAGCTGGTGGCCGCAGCCCTGTCCAGCCTCCCGGTCCTGGCTCAGCCTGGAGCTGCCCCGCAGCCATCGTCGGTCCCGGGGCCAGCTGGGGGCAGGGGGTAGGGGGGCACACCGGCCACGTCAGCCCCTCCTGCCCGCCGGACACCCCCCTGCTCCGCGTGCCCCACGGGCCTTAGAGGCGCCCTTTCTCCGCCCTCCGAACCTTGCTGCTCTTTTTTTTTTAACTTTTTAAAAAATGTTTTTCATTTATTTTTGAGAGACAGAGAGAGACAGCATGAGCAGGGGAGGGGCAGAGAGAGAGGGAAACACAGAATCCGAAGCAGGCTCCAGGCTCTGAGCTGTCAGCACAGAGCCGGACGTGGGGCTCGAACCCACGAACTGTGAGATCATGACCTGAGCGAAGCTGGCCGCTCAACCGACTGAGCCCCAAGGAGCCCCGCTTGCTGCCCTTTTAATTGAGACTTTGTGGGCTGCTTTTTGTTTGCTCTCCCCCCACCCCAACTTATTGGTTGATTATCAGGGTAAAGTATAACCTGCTATTAGTTTCAAGTGTACAACATAACCATTGGGTACGTTTATTAAGAAGCGGTGACTTCAGGAAGTCCACCTAGCAGCTGTCACCGTACGCAGTTCTAAACTTTTATCTTTTCTTTTTGGAGGACTTTTAGGATGTACTCTCTTAGCCAGTGCTTGCACATTTTTGAGATCTTTATCTAGAGCCACTTTAAATACTTCCTTACAGGGCACCTGGGTGGCTCAGTCGGTTAAGCGTCTGACTTGGGCTCAGGTCATGATCTCACAGTTAATGGGTTTGAGCCCCATGTCAGGCTCTGTGCTGACCGCTCAGAGCCTGGAGCCCATTTGAGATTCTGTGTCTCCCCCTCTCTCTGCCCTTACTCATGCCCAGTCTCTCTCTGTCTCTCAATAATAAATAAAAATGTTAAGAAAGTTAAAAGAAATACTTCCTTAGTCATCAAGCAGAGGACATTTTACTTTGCACCTATTTTTTTTTAAGTTTATTTATTTATTTTGAGAGAGAGAGAGAGAGAGAGAGAACACAACACAAGCAGGGGAAGCACAGAGAGAGAGGCCCCCAGGCAGGCTCCACCCTGTCGGCACGGAGCCCAGTGTGGATCTCAGACTCACAAACTGAGACCATGACCTGAGCAGAAATCAAGAGTTGGACACTTAGCCAGCTGAGCCACCCAGGTGCCCCTTATTTTGCATTTAAATGGGATCTTTTATATTTAAGAGGTTGTAGAAAACTTCTCAAGTGAGCACATGCAAAGTCTAGGCACCGTTGGGAATGTGTGAAGCGACCACTGTTATTACCACTTGTAATTACTGGAGTAATAGTAGTGTTCCTGCAGAGAACTTAGGGCAATTCTGGCTGTTTCATTTTTAGCCGATTTTAAGCTTCATAAGCTCAAGTTATTGTCTTGTGCTTTAGAAACCCCAGGGAGAGGCCTGACCAAGAGCCGGGACTGTGGATTTGCACATACAAAACGGTTGAAAATTGCAAGGAGAGGGGTTACAGGGATGGAGAACGGAGGGGGACAGGGTTGGAATCCTGAGGGAGCACTAACATTTTAAAAGACCAGCAGAGAAAAAAGGACCCCTGAATAAGTCTGTGGAGGAAGGTCAGAAAGGAGAGCCGACAACAGGAACGCACAGTGTCACCGAAGGCCAAGAGTGTCCAGAAGGACGTAGCACCCAGGACTCAGGGTCAAGGACATGCATGACTTGCAGCGTTGGGGGGTGTGTCTTGGTGTGTGGAAGCACGCAGGAGGAACGGGGCAGAGTCGGGAGCCGCGGATTCCTTCCAGAATTGTGGATGAACAGAGAGGAGAGGAGGTGTGGCCAGCGCCACACGGTCCAAACCTCGCCGTCAGGCCTGGGGAGAGCCTGTTGGAGCTGAGGCAGGTTCGTGTTTGTCCTCTTCCCACGGACTGCTTGCCAGGGGGTCCTTTGACAGTGTCTCTGCCCTTTGTAATGCTGTAAACTGGCGGTTACGTTTAGAGGCTTGAGCAGAGTCAGACTGGATTGCTGGGTGAGGCGACTAGTCCTGAGGGGCATCATGGAGACATGCAGGGTCTTTTGTGAATTTGCAGACACTGATGCTCGTTGCCCAGAACAGTTAATGCATTCAGGCATTACCCCCAGGATTTCTAGCCCATCTCCTCCTGTGAGAGGTTTTATGGAGTAACTATGCCCCTCCCCCAAATCGGTGGGTATACACTGCATGTTGACAGTGAAGTTACGAATCGGTTTATTTATTCAGAAATCACTTACTGACTTCTCTGTTCTATGATGAGGACTGTTCGAGGTCCTAAGTACAGAGCGGTGTCTAAGGTCTATACACGGGTCTGGGCTTATGCAGCTCATAGCGAGCAGACTAAGGGTGTCCTGGGGTTGTGAGAGAGACTGCAGCGCCGTCCGCACTGCACACGGAGCCCCGGGCTGGTGAGGACGGGGAAGGCCAGCACTCAGCAGCTGCTGCTGCGATGCTGGCGAGGGCGGTGGCTCGGGGCACAGGTGTGCCCGGGAACACGTGGGTACCACGTGATCTCTTATCCTCTCCGAAAACCCATGCACACAGCACAGAGAATCTCATCGTATAATTTTGCGATTAAGTCATGCAAAAACAACACCGAGATCGATTTATTCGAACCGACGAAACCCCGCGCGCTGACAACAGCCAGTGCTGGGGCGAGGTGAGGCCTCCCTCCCGGCCGGCTTCCACTCTGGAAGACCGCTGGTCAGTCCTTCCACAATCAAATATGCTCTTACCCTGCAACCCAGCAATCAGGCTTCTTGATACTTGCCCAGAGGAATTGGAAACTCAGGTCCACACGGACTCCTGCGCGTGGTTGTTTGTAGCAGCTTATTCATAATTGCCCGGACTCAGAAGCGACGAAGATGTCCTTCAGGAGGCGAAAGCCAGCCAGACAATGGAATATTATCCAGTCCGAAAAGGAAAGGAGCTGTCAAACCATGAAAACACATGGAAGAATCTTAAATATTTTTTAATATCCATTTATTTTTGAGATAGAGAGAGTATGAGTGCAAGAGGGGCAGAGAGAAAGGGAGACACAGAATCCAGAATCTGAAGCAGGCTTCAGGCTCTAAGCTGTCAGCACAGAGACCGATATGGTCCTCGAGCCCAGGAACCACGAGATGATGACCTGAGCCGAGGTCAGACACTTAACTGACTGGGCCACCCAGGGACATGGAGGACTCTTAAACGCTTATTACTGTGTGAAAGAAACCAATCTGAAAAGACTATACACCATATGATTCCAACTATATGACATTCTATAAAAAGGCTCAATGATGGAGGCAATAAAAAGATCAGTAGTGGCCAAGGGTTGGGGGGCACGGTTGAGTGGGTGAAGCACAGAGGATGTTTAGAGATGTGAAAATACCCCACATGTTGTGATGGTGGACATGCGTCCTTACACATTTGTCCAAACTCACAGGATGTGCACCACCGAACGTGAGCTCCAATAGGAACTCTGGTAGGGGGTATAGCTCAGTGGTAGAGCATTTGACTGCAGTATGAACTCTGGACTCTAGGTGATGACGATGTGACAGCATAGGTTCATATCTGGTAAAAAATGGATCATTCTGGTGGGAGATGTTGATAATGGAGATGTGTGTGGGAGGAAGAAGGAAGTATGTTGGAAATCTCTCTACCTTTCTCTCAATTTTGTTGTAACCCTAACACTGCTCTAAAAATAATCCTGTAGGGGCGCCTGGGTGGCTCAGTCGGTTGAGCCTCCGACTTTGGCTCAGGTCAGATCTCACGTTCGTGGGTTTGAGCCCCGCGTCGGGCTCTGTGCTGACAGCTCAGAGCCTGGAGCCTGCTTCCGGTTCTGTGTCTCCTTCTCTCTCTGCCCCTCCCCCTCTCACGCTCTGTCTCCCTCTATATCAAAAATAAATAAAACATTAAAAAAATTTAAAAAAATTAAAAAATAAATAAAAATAATCCTGTAAACAAAACAAACTGCAGTCTATTCTATGTTTATGCTGAGAATCAATACATAACTAAATAGAAATAAAAAATTAACTGGTGCTCATTATTTTTATTTCTATTAGGATTTCAATCAGACTTTGTCTTCCCTATGAGCGACAACATTTTGATCCCTGCTTCGAGTAGGTGCGCTCTCCAATTCCAAGCACGGCAGGATGCTGGGGTGCTCTTGTGTGGGGGGTTTTTGGGTAAATGTTTCAGGGTCACTTCCTTCACCTTACATGTGCCATGCAGACCTCTTGTGAGTCTCGGTTTCACCTGACACCAACCTGCTATTCCATTCGTCAGGAAGGGTTAATTGGAGGGCGCTGCTAAGCGGAGCGCAGTCTGCGCCTGCTGACAGGTGGGTCTGGGTCTTCACTAGAGCCTGGGCTGTGGAAACTTCCAGGCTCCTTCAAGGACAGCCCCACCTGAGCCCTTGAGACCTGACTGTTCAGCCTGGAGATGACCTTCATTGCTCTGTGGATTTGTCAAGTGCAGACTCTCCTCGGGGCGGACCCCCTTTCTACCTGACTGGGTGCTACAGGGGTGCTTCCTGAGGTGGGGTTTGGTCACACAGGCAGATGGGAGGAGGGAGTCACCGAGAAGGCAGACAACAGGACGAGGGTGTGTCTGCACTGAAGCCGGACGTGGGAAGAGCTCGGCGGGGCCTGCCCTGTGCCCGCCCACCCCCCTCCCACACGGCCTGAGGACCGAATGCGTTCCTTCTTCTCTTTCTTCGTTTCTCTTAAGTTCTTGATGCTTTCCCAGCACCATGTGCTTGTCCTTTTATTTATATCGTCTCCCATTTCTTTCTCTTCGCTCACCACTGCTTGTCCACCTTAATTTTATTTTAATTCCTCATGTGTTTGCTTTAAGCTTTTATTTTCTTATTTTCCCATTACGTTTTTTAAAAATTAAAAAAATTTTTTAATGTTTATTCGGTTTTGAGACACAGAGTACAAGCAGGGGAGGAGCAGAGAGAGAGAGAGAGAGACACAGAATCGGAAGCAGGCTCCAGGCTCTGAGCTGTCAGCACAGAGCCTAGTGCGGGGCTCGAACTCACTGACCGTGAGATCATGACCTGAGCCAAAGTCAGACACCTAACCAACTGTGCCACTCAGGCACCTCTTTTGTTTCTCACTTTTTAAAAAAATTTTTATGTTTATTTATTATTGATACAGAGAGAAACAGAGCATGAGTGGGGGAGGGGCAGAGAGAGAAGGAGACACAGAATCCGAAGCAGGCTCCGGGCTCTGAGCTGTCAGCACAGAACCGGATGCGGGGCTCAAACCCACAATCCATGAGATCATGACCTGAGTGGATGTTGGATGCTTAATAGACTGAGCCACCCAGGCGCCCCTTATTTTTCTCATTTCTTATGAATTTTCTCCCTTTCCTTCCCCTTCCCCGCCCCATTCTTGTGGTGGCTTTTTACTTAGCTATAACATGCTTCTTGCTGGGTGCTTGTTATGTGGGTAAAGTGTTGACTTTGATAAATACCTGTATGATTACAAGTTGAAAAAAATGGAGCGCTATGTGGTTTTCTCTTTTCAACAACATTTTGACACATAGAACCACTTGTTGAAGGAAAGACGCTAGCTTTTGGTAGGGATGAAACTATCAGAGACACAGTATTCTAGTGACTATAGACAGCAAATCTTACTGTGTTTAAGGTTCAGTATCTTCCTTTTTCAAGTGTGATTTCTCCTCTCCTTTCCTGTTC
>NC_043713.1:7504132-7505422 GCF_006229205.1 Suricata suricatta
AGATGGAAAGCAAATAGCTCACTTACACCTGCTTTGATGTGATTTGATTATTTCAAGTCCTGAGGCTGTTTGGTCCAAAATCAATGTAGGGATTAAAGCAGACAGACAGGTATAAGATGTGGAATGGATTTAATTTATTTCAACTGTCAAGGGAAAGGTGATTGTGACACAAATTTTATAAACTGCTACACATCTTTTTGTTGGCTCCCATCAACTTCTTTTATAGGTTCCAAAGGAGAGGATTTCATGACTGTCATATTCTACACACACACAGGTCTCTTCCCTGATTCTTGTCTGCGTGTGTTCATCTTGGCACAAGCAACGGGTACTCAGAGGTCACCCATGAGAGGATACAATGCCAACCAGTGTGCCATATATCAAGTTTTTTTAAATGCCTGTTTGTTTATTTTTTGACAGAGAGAGAAAGAGAGAGCAGGGAAAGGGAGAGAGAGGGAGAGAGAGAGAGGGAGAGACAGACAGACAGACAGACAGAGACAGAGAGAGAAAGAGTGCGTGAGCAGGGAAGGGGCAGAGAGAGAGAGAGAAGGAGAGAATCCCAAGCGGGCTCTGCACCAGCAGCACAGAGCCTGACACGGGGCTCAAACTCACAAACTGTGAGATCATGACCTGGGCTGAAATCAAGAGTCAGATGCTTAATTGACTGAGACACCCAGGTGCCCCATCCAATTCTTGATACATTTTAAACAGAGGGAGAAGGTGACAGAAGCATGGATTGAATCCAAATTTCCTATTGACTGAGTAGAAAGAGATATTTGTGTCCTGTCCTTTGCACTCAGGACTTGGGAAGTTTGAAATATCTCCAGACTGACTTTTTGGAATTTGAAACATGTCTAGAGTATGGGGCAAGAAACAGGGGGAAATGTGTATATTCTGATGGTGACCAAGATTATTTTTGGCCTTAATGTCCTCTACATTGTCATGAGTCACAAGAAAAGCGTTTTAGTTTCCATCAAAAGAATTTATGAATATATTTAATAGTAACTAAATGATGTTCAGAGTACTATAGTTTCAACCAAGCTTATTGGTTATAAAAAGAATGAGGATCAAGGAAATGACATCAGCTCTTTCAGAAAGTTTCCAGAGGAGACTAGTTTTGAACAAACTTCTGTTTGCCGCTGCCGAACAGTATTGTTACTCGTGTCCTTGTCCAATCTTCCTCCGCCCATGAGGCCACTGAGTGGAACGACCAACTTTCAACTGATGATCAGAGCAGAGAACAGAGACAAAACAGGGTGTAAGAAGTAATACAAAATATGCGCAGGGACAGGG
>NC_043713.1:7505522-7506794 GCF_006229205.1 Suricata suricatta
CCCTGTCCCTGCGCATATTTTGTATTACTTCTTACACCCTGTTTTGTCTCTGTTCTCTGCTCTGATCATCAGTTGAAAGTTGGTCGTTCCACTCAGTGGCCTCATGGGCGGAGGAAGATTGGACAAGGACACGAGTAACAATACTGTTTGGCAGCGGCAAACAGAAGTTTGTTCAAAACTAGTCTCCTCTGGAAACTTTCTGAAAGAGCTGATGTCATTTCCTTGATCCTCATTCTTTTTATAACCAATAAGCTTGGTTGAAACTATAGTACTCTGAACATCATTTAGTTATTATTAAATATATTCATAAATTCTTTTGATGGAAACTAAAACGCTTTTCTTGTGACTCATGACAATGTAGAGGACATTAAGGCCAAAAATAATCTTGGTCACCATCAGAATATACACATTTCCCCCTGTTTCTTGCCCCATACTCTAGACATGTTTCAAATTCCAAAAAGTCAGTCTGGAGATATTTCAAACTTCCCAAGTCCTGAGTGCAAAGGACAGGACACAAATATCTCTTTCTACTCAGTCAATAGGAAATTTGGATTCAATCCATGCTTCTCCCTCTGTTTAAAATGTATCAAGAATTGGATGGGGCACCTGGGTGTCTCAGTCAGTTAAGCATCTGACTCTTGATTTCAGCCCAGGTCATGATCTCACAGTTTGTGAGTTTGAGCCCCGTGTCAGGCTCTGTGCTGCTGGTGCAGAGCCCGCTTGGGATTCTCTCCTTCTCTCTCTCTCTGCCCCTTCCCTGCTCATGCACTCTTTCTCTCCCTGTCTCTGTCTCTGTCTGTCTGTCTCTCTCTCTCTCTCTCTCCCTCTCTCTCCCTTTCCCTGCTCTCTCTTTCTCTGTCAAAAAATAAACAAACAGGCATTTAAAAAAACTTGATATATGGCACACTGGTTGGCATTGTATCCTCTCATGGGTGACCTCTGAGTAGCACTTGCTTGTGCCAAGATGAACACACGCAGACAAGAATCAGGGAAGAGACCTGTGTGTGTGTAGAATATGACAGTCATGAAATCCTCTCCTTTGGAACCTATAAAAGAAGTTGATGGGAGCCAACAAAAGGATGCGTAGCAGTTTATAAAATTTGTGTCACAATCACCTTTCCCTTGACAGTTGAAATAAATTAAATCCATTCCACATCTTATACCTGTCTGTCTGCTTTAATCCCTACATTGATTTTGGACCAAACAGCCTCAGGACTTGAAATAATCAAATCACATCAAAGCAGGTGTAAGTGAGCTATTTGCTTTCCATCT
>NC_043713.1:7506894-7532755 GCF_006229205.1 Suricata suricatta
GGGGGTTAGTCTGATTGGAATGTAAGCCTGTACCTTCCATGGCCTTGCCAGTCACTCATACTTTCTTACCTTCCCCTCTTTCCAACCAACCTACTAATTTTCACCCATTTATGTCCTTTCCATTAGAGTTTGAGTCGGATCTCTCTCTTTTTTAATACAGTTTATTGTCAAGTTGGTTTCCATATAATACCCAGTGCTCCTCCCAACGGGTGCCCTCCTCCATGCCCATCACCCATTTTCCCCTTCAGTCAGATCTCTTCCATGTTCACTTTTCCACATTGGCCCAAACGGCTTCCCTGCCATTAAACTGTGAAGCATTTTGAATTTCTCAAACATTTATGACTTGGGGATTTATATCCTTGAGTCACTCAGTAATCGGGTCTGTTTGCAATGGTCCAGATGCTTATGTTAGCAAATCACTTGACGTTAGGGATTATGCATGCATCTTTGCTTAGAGTTGTCAAAGTATCTTTCTAGAATATTCTTAATAAATGTTCTTGACTGATTCTTTGTATGTTAATATTTTCATATATTCTAGTATATGTCTATATAGATTTTAACGTATATTCTAAAACATTTCCATTTTATTTTCACATTTTCTAGCTAGATTATTTCTAGATTTTCTTCATCAACACTGAAATATTTGACATTTAGGTCAAAGCAATTAAATCTGAGGAGATCTGTTGCAATACTTGGGGAAAAGACTTTCATGAATTTTATTTATATTTATGTCTTTCAAAAAAACTATCTCCTTTATTAAGTTTAGTTTTCTTATTTTGCATTTTTTGTATAAATGGTGCATAATTGCGTCACTGGACCTGGTGGGTAGGGTTTGCAAATGAAAATGACAGAAAGGTTCACTAGAAAGTCATGGGACCACGCCCAGGGAACCCGCCCCTGTGTCTTCAGTGAGATAGAGGGTGACAGAGAGGTAAGAACATAGAGGAACAGTTGCTGTTCATTATGAATTGTGCCTAATCTTGGAAGAGTTCCTGACTTTGGGGCTCTGCGCTCCTGAGTTGGTCAGGAGAACATGGAGGAAGAGAAATGAACTTTAATTATTTCTTTGGCCTTTAGTTTCTGCTAAAATGCAGCCAGTTTTCTCCCAGGTGATCTAATTCCGGAACAGTGTCAGCTTATAGACAAGAACATTTTTTTAGGGGCGCATGTATCCAGAACCTTCTGTCCCATCCTTAGGAATTCGTGATAGCTGTGAATACTGTAGGCATGGGGGTTGTGTGAGCTGATAGCCCTGGGATGCCAGATACATTTATTTCCATGACATCGTGTGATGAACTTCAACTTTTTAATATCTTTGCCTACATAGAAAATAACGTGTCTGACAGTTCCCTTATATAATTAGAACCGCAGCACCAGAATTCCAGAGCCCTGGTGTTGCTGCTCACAAGTTAAAATACCCTCTACTGAAATGGATCGACTCCAATTTTCAGCTCAGTTAAGTTTTTAAAATTCTGGATGCTAGCTGGATATCCAGAGGAAACATACTGTTTCCAACATCACAAGTGAGTTGATTACTCAATCATGGCCTATTATGTCTTTGTGTCTTTATGGATGCCTCGGCCCAAATCAATTCTTTTAGGAGACATGGCGTTTAAAAAAAAAGAAAAAGGCAGCTAACCAGTTAGTTTGTTTTGTAATCCCCACATATTGATTTATTCATCTTTCCTAAAGCACACAATCCGGGGATGTTTGCCGGCAGCTCTTTTTGTATACACACCGTATTTATGTAGATAAACAAGAATTCAGATAATAATAATGACAAGTTAGCATCGGAGAGAAGGAAATGCCGGAAGACCTCAGGTTACGTTGATCTGACGATCCTGTTCCAAGGCAGGGATGTGCCTACCTCATGCACGGTTACTTGCCTCACACCCCTGCAAACAAGGTAAATTAGAAAGTACCTAATCTAGGAACTGCTTGTCTTTAAGTGATCTTAATCCTCGCCTGAATTGCAAACCATTTCACAAAGTTTTCCTCTCCCGAGGAACTTAGAGGAATTCAAGTTCAGACGAAGGTACTGATTTTCTTCCCACCTAAAACCCATGTCGAGAGACCTGCCTGATGAGTCTGACTGCAAAACGCTCTTTTGTCTCTCTCGTCATGCGTGGGATTTTTTATTTAAAGCACCTGGGAATTTTGAACAGCTTGTGGTTGTCCCTGAGAGCCTTATTGGGGACTGAGCAGAGATGATTGTGTGACGTTTTCCCCAAAGGCAAGTGGAAAATTACTTAAAATTAAAAAAAAATAGGTCTTCATTGGGGATTAATGGCATTTCATTCTTAATAGCAATTCTAGCTTTAAGTGTTATGATTCCATTAGTCAGGTAGCTACTAGCAACTTCACTAACGTATTTCAGAGATGCACCGAGCTGACTCTTGACAAACATTGACATCCACTAGGTGACCAAATAGGTTTGCAGAGGACTGTGCTATTTATCTTCTTTAAAAAAAAGTTTTTTTTAGTGCTTATTTTATGAGAGAGAAAGATAGAGTGTGAGTGGGGAGGTACAGAGAGAGAGGGACACACAGATTCTAAAGCAGGCTCCAGGCTCCAAACTATCAGCACAGAGCCCAGTGCGGGGCTCAAACCCACAAGCCATGAGATCATGACCTGAGCCGAAGTTGGCTGCCCAATCAACTGAGTCACCCAGGCGCCACAAGGACTGTGTTACCTCAGAGGACAGGAAATGAAGAATAAACACAGATCTATTATTTGTAGAGACACATCTTTGATCCTCAATTGGTATCTTAAAGTTATTTACATTCCCATGATTCAGAGATTTTTTTTTTTAATTGAAATATAGGAGACATGCAACATCTATTAGTTTCAGGTGTACAGCATAGTGATCCAACAGTTCTGTACATTATGAAATGCTCATGACAGTAAGTGCAAGTACCCTCAGTCACCACCAAAGTTATTACACTACTATTGACTATGTTCCCTATGCCGTACTTTAAATTGCGTGACATATTTACTTAGAATTGGAAATTTGTACCTTTTAATCCCCTTTACCCATTTCACTCATCCCCCACCAACCTTCCTTCCAGTAACCACCAGTTTGTTCTCTGTATTTATCTATTTCTGTTGTTTGTTTGTTTTGTGTTTTAGATTCCATGTGTAAGTAGAATCATATGGTATTAATCTTTTTCTGATTCAGGGATCTATCTACCTATCTATCATCTATTTTGAGAGAGAAAACATGAGCAGGGTAGGGACAAAGAGTGAGAGTGAGAAGGGAGAGAGAATCCCAAGCAGGCTCCACGCCGTCAGTGCAGAGTCTGATGTGGGACTCGAACTCATGAACCGCAAGATCATGACCTGAGCTGAAATCAAGAGTTGGACTCTCAACCGACTGAGCCACCCAGGCACCCCCTGATTCAGGAATTTTTATTTTTTATTTTTCTCATTCTTTATTTTTTCTCCCAAAACAGATTTGTCTGAGCCACTTTTAACCATAACGTTTATTGTTTTTCCTGCTTATGAGAACAATGTAGGAATCCTATGAGCCAGAAATAATCTGTTAATATATCATTGTTAGTTCCTCAAGCCTTTAGTTTTCTTTGAGCGAGCCATCTTTTAAGCAGAACTGGTTCTTTCTGAGAGCAGAAAGAAAAGCGAGACTGGCCACTGTAAGGTATCACACATGAGGGGGAGGTGGTGGAACGTTCACACCTGCCGAGAAGTGTACATATTTGTTTACACAGACAACCGTTTGCTAAATTTAATAATGGTGAATGGGAATCCATAAGGAGCTTCACTGAGCCCAAATGGTAAATTCAGTAGGAAAGACACACTCTGATTCAGGAATTTTTAAAAGGCCTGCATCCAACAGAGATATTTTTGGATATCTTTTTAAAAATAAATACATTGCAGTATCATTGACCCCTCTAAAATTTATTTCTGGAGTTAATTCAAAATATTTCATGTTCACTAGAACTCAAAAGTTACTATGATGTTCATACTCTTTTAAATGTAAGAGCAGCATTTTATTTGATTAACCCACAAGAAGAGATTCTGCCTTTCCGGGATACAAGATTGAAATGTTAATGCTTTTAATCGGATTGATGGGGACTGAGAAATGGCTTTAGCAGAGATGAATAGTGAGTGAACTGAAAAATCCTTATTATCACTATGACGGACCTGGCGATTACAGAGTAGAGAAGACCACATTAACCAAAGGTGGGATGTTTTCTGTGGCTTCCAACCGAAGAAGTTCAAGGACACGATGCATGGGCAGATGACCCCCAGATGGGTACCAGAGGAGACAAGGTCACAGATACAGAAAACTACAGGCTTACAAAGTATAATTATTGATTATCATCAATAATAATAACGATGCTGCTAATTTGCCTTCAGGTTTCATGCCTTAGAGCACTGGATAAATTCTTCACTTTGTAAATCTGTGTGTGCATGTACATTTGTAAGTTAAGGTATTTGGGAGCATTTGGTAGGAGGAACAATGGGCAATCCGCCCTCTGTAAACATTCAGGAACTACATGTGACGTGTGGGCAGCTTTACGCTCATAAAACACACACACATGCCAAGTCCCAAGGACTTTAATCAAAGCAGGTTGTTTTGCTTTGATGTTGGCTACTGTCTTCTCTTCCTCATTCAGTAAAGGTAAGAGTTGTGCCATCCAGTCATGAAATGCCCACTTTAATCATTGGCTATTTTTTTAAAAATGAGAGATGAGATGGGTAATTAAACTAGATCATAAAGCTACAGACTTTAAAATGATTACTATAGCTTTTGTTTCTTACAGCCAAGCATTAGCTTTCGTATATTTGCGGAGCACGTAGTAAACTTTTCATTTTATCTATTTTTATTTTTTAAGTTTATTTATTTAGAGAGCGGGCAGGTGTATGCCGATGAGTGGGGGAAGGCAGAGAGAGGGAGAGAGAGAGCCCCATATCAGCTCCATGCTGTCAGCACAGAGCTCAACATGGGCTCACACACCGTGAGCCCCCAAGATCATGACCTGAGCCGAAATCAAGAGTCGAATGCTCAACCCAGCACCCCATGAACATTTTTTTAAATAAAATGAGTTAAAATGGGATATTTGGAAATCATATTCAGCCAAAGCTTGCAGTCTGTTTTACATTCTGAAAAGATCTATACAACATTTATAACACATTTCCATATAGGCCTTTATAAATACCATATAGTTTGAACTGAATTTCTGTAGATCCAAGGGAAAAGTTGTAGCAGTTCTAGGAATTAGGTGTCCCAGGCTTGTGTTGGCTGCTATATGACAAACTCACGGAGGTGTGTTTATGGGTGCCGGTCCCTCTAAATTTACTGGTAATTATTCATTCAGTTGCTACAACAACTCTAGTATTATCTGAACTTTATGATGGAGCAAAGTGACGCATGGTGAGACTGAGTAACTTATTCAAGCTCCAGAGCTAGTAAGCAGCGGGGGGGCAAGGGTCCCAAGCTGGGCAGAAGGGCAGCAGGGTTCCAGGAGGGAACCGCACACCAGGTCACTGCTCCAAGGGAGAGAAACAAGTCAGCACCGTCATCAACAGATGCGTCACAGGAGAAGCTGCCTACGGAGAGTTCCGTAACCTGTCTCCCCCATCTGCCTTTTAGATACAGTAGATTTCAAATTTCTTTTTAATGTTTATTTTGAGGGAGAAAAAGACAGAGTGTGAGCAGTGGAGGGGCAGAGAGAGAGGGAGACCCAGAATCCAAAGCAGGATCCAGGCTCTGAGCTGTCAGCACAGAGCCTGACGCAGGGTTCAAACTCACAAACCGTGAGATCATGACCTGCACTCAAGTCAGATGCTTAACCGACTGAACCACCCAAGGGCCCCTAGATACAACAGATTCCAAACTGAACCAGCATATGTAGTGAGTGCAGGCAAAAGAATGGGAGTTTGGTCTCCCACAATATTCGTCCAGCTCTGTGTGCTGAGTTAGGCTTGCTCAGGTCATCACAGGTGCTGTAGGGAGTTCTCTACTGAACTGTCCCCTATTCTGAGCCTTGTGGGTATTAGGAAATGGTGTGAGGGAGGGCTTCCCCACAGTCACGTGAGGGACGAGCCAAGTCAGACAGCAGGTATTTGGGTCTGGAGGGAAGTGCTGGTGTCTGATGAAGTCAAGTCCACACCAGAAACAGATGGGGGAACTTCGAGAGCAGCCTCTGGACAAGGGAGAGTCCGGATTCTTGCTGGAGAGAACTAGTGAGAGCTCAGCTCTCACATAGCTTCTTGGCTTTGCAGAGCACCTGCACCCAAGGTCTTTACCAGACCTGCCCACTAGCCCCCCGCCTTGTGGGGAAGCTCACTCCGTTGAGCAACTTCCTGGGAAGCTGCTCTACATTTTCAAAAGCAAACTTCTTTCATTTTATGCTCCTCCTTCCTCCTCCTTCCTCTCAAATCCTGCTCTCACTCTTGTTCTTGTAAAGACCATTGAACCCAGAGGTGGAGATAATAAGCCTTCAGAATTCTAGTTCCTCACCCTCAAGGACAGAGAGGGGCTTCGTCTCCAAAATATTTTATGTATTAAAATATTCCAAACAGTTGTATTTCCTCATGTTTATGGATCTTAATATCAAACAGCCAAATATATAAAATATTGAAATGGCATGGTATCCCTATTGTGTTTTATCGCATGGCAGAATGTTTATCTTGATTTCAGTAGAGCATTTGAAAAAATTCCTGCTCTATCCTTGTGGATACACATAATAGTGACACTGTAATGTAGCGTTACACTTGGTTAAACCACAGTAATAACAACAGTGTGTTGGGGAATTATAATTAGAAGCAAAATCTCCTCACTCCTAAGAAAACAAAGGTAGAAGAGAAAGAAAACAATTTTATTATTAAATAAGCATTAAACCAGAATTGTGATGTGCATCACAGGCGTTCTGCCAAGAGGGTGCAGAGACAGAAATCTCACCTTATGGACCCATTACAGACATGTTTTCAAGGTAAACAGTAACTCGTCCTCAGTTGAAAGACCTGGCAGCTCCGTTTGTCACACACAGTTCATCTTAAATTCACCTGGTAAGTGGGTGACTATCTGTGTTAGCTAATTGGTTGTATCCAAAGGAAAAATGAACTTCTTACACCATTACACGAGGAGGTGCTTTCGCACCTTGGAGGAAGGTGCCAGCAGGCTCCTACCCTCCCACAGAATGAAGAGGTATGAGCACTTTCTTCCTTGATGATTACATTCCAAAGGATGGCTTCGATTTGCCAGAGCAAAAGAATGCAGAGCAAGATCAGCAAAGGTCAAAGGCACATGGGGCAAAGTCAGAAGGACTGACTGATTTCCCAGAGAGAAAGTGGGTGTTTGGCATAAGCGACATTGTTTGTATAAACAATTCAGACACAGTAAACCACCCTAACCACAGGTAGGGAACGGTGGAAACACTCCAAAAATCCACGTTCCCACACACGAGCCAATGACCAACCTTGTACGCAGGCCTTTCCATGGAGAGCAGCCTCTGGCCTGCTCCATTCACTCTTCTGTACATGTAATTCACTAAGAAAGTGAGCAAGACTTGGGCAGTTGTTGACATTATGACTTATGATGCATCAAATATGTGTTCACGAAAATTGAGCTTCATGAAATGTAAGAAATGAAACATAAGACTAAGAAATATTTGGGTGCAAGGGTGAGACATCTACTCTGATGGAGTCAGCCATAAAAGTCTTCCCAGTAAGTGTACCAAACCAAAGGTGGTGGCCATCCTGTGTCTCATATGCTGACCCATATCCCCGGGTCCTGCACCAATCACTGTAGAGCGCAGTGTACGGCATCACGCACATAAAGACAGCAGGTAATGGTACTGATGCAGTCATCCTATATTGAGTAGGTAAACTTTATGGTGTATCGTAGACCATGTGTATCTCAATGGGTGTAAAATGTTTAAGTTCTTCAGTCATTTGGGAACTATTTCCATCAAAAGAGGCAAACTCAGCATAGCAGAAATTGTGCACTGGGTTGGAAACTTGCCTCTCTTGTTGGTTTGCTCCAGGACAATGATTTAGATTCTCTTACCTTTCTGTTTGCCTTCTCCTATGTTTCTGTTTCTTGTGTTTCTGTTTTAGACTTTTTTATGTGCCCTAAGTCTCTCAGTCAAAATCTGATAACACTTTTATTTTAAGAAAGGGTAATTACTCTTCACTCAGAAGAAAGATTAGAGGCTGACGTCATGGTTCTTCAGTTCTCTGAAAATAATTTATTTGCTCGGATCTTCTTGCTATAAAACAGGGGAGGGCTTCTGAAATACAAAGAGTATAAAATTGATTTGCACAAAGAAAGCTGACCTTTGAAAACTTGGAATAATATTACCATATCAGTATCCGCCTGATGTATATTTCAGCCCTACAGGAAAGTTCAACAAACTTTGGGCTACCATTAAATCCAGTGGTTTTCCAAAGATGTAATTGTCTTCTACTGTGTATGAATGCCACCTCTGCCTTTTCCGAGGAAGGTGTATCTAGCTGCAGGAGCGAGCATCCTGCTACACATGACCAGTTCAACACGAAAAGAATACAAATGGGTTCTTTAAACCCTAATTTTAATGGATATATACAAAATATAAGTATACTATTAATAATTTATATATTACATAGTGATTAAATATATAAACTTACTCTGTATGTTTTATTGAAGCCCCATAGCCACCCTTGGGGTTGATTTTATCATCATTTTGTGATGGCCAAAAACGTGCCTGTGAGATTGTCTTATAATGAGGTCTTCCAGGGAAAAGAATTAGAAGGTAGGACTAGGCTCCAAGGCTTCCCTCCTCAGTGTGTTTTATTCAACAAGTCAATGTCTAGTGTGGGACAAAGTTTGGAAACTTACATCATGTGGTGATCACAAATTAGGATCGGCCTTATAACAGTATGTCAGCTCACATATATCTACTGTGTATATATATGATATAATCGCTTCTCGGCCTTTTGGCTAAGATCAAGTGTAGTATCTGTTCTTAACAGTTTAATACATATGATATATATTCAGTCTACATAGAATGAAGTATAATATTTCTGCTTTTCATTTTAATGAGGTAAGAAAGCAGAGTACCTTTTTTTTTTAAAAAAAATATTTATTTATTTTACAAGAGAGAGCACCCATGCATGTGTGAGTAGAGGAGGGGCAGAGAGGGAATCTCAAGGAGGCTCCGCATTGTTGGTGCAGAGCTGGATGTGGAGCTTGAACTTACAAACCATGAGATCATGACTGGAGCTAAAGCCAGGGAGTCTGACGCTTAATTGACTGAGCCACCCAGGTGCCCCAGAAAGCAGGAACAACTTTAACTGGATCTACCATGACTACCATGGGCTGGCTAGAGGCTCAGGGTCTGTGAGTCTTTCCTAGCATGTTGTTTAGTCCAGATATTTAGATTCTGAATCTCTTGGCTTCCTCACTTCCCAGCCCACCTCAACCTATAATAAAGGATAAACAATAGACATTAATGCCTGCTCTTGCTGCCTGGCTCTAAGGGAAGGACCTGGCATCATTTCTACCATGAGCCTTTCTAAAGGTTTATAACTCAGCCATAAATACTTGTCACTGGAAGGAACATAGCCTGGAGGGTGGCAGTCCTGAAGTAAATTATTCATTTATATATCTCACTGACATGCTTTAAATTGTTTTAACTGTATTTATCTTTTTTGATGGGAGGAAAAATAATGGCTTTATGGTTCACGACACTTTTGTCCTCCTATGAATCAAAACAGCATTGGGATGAAATGAAAAAAATCACAAAAAAGTGGCTGCTGAGAATACACAATAATTCTTTCCTTAAGAGAGGGGCTTGAGGGCTGACATTACTCAACCTGAGATCTATTAGCAGAATTTAGGCAAAAGTGAATGTTATGAACTATTGACTGATTTCCTGAAGCATCCATACCCATTGCTTTTCCTTGTTTTGGTTTTTAGTCACACAGGGCCCAGCAGATTGTGTGCTAGGGGTGCTAGAACAGCTTTTGCTATATTTGGGCTTTGTCCCCAGTTCCTGACTCAAGAGCTTCTGGAACCCTTGAATCTCTAGAGCAATGAGTGTCCATTTGTAAGTTAATGAGGCTACGGGTGGCAGGAAACACGTAGAGAGATTCAGGATGGAGGACTTGGGAGCCAGGGAGATCAGCAGCATGATCGGAGGGTTGGAATTTGAAGCCCTTGTTCCCCCAGAAAAAGGGAAGTGGTGCTGGGGGTTGAATTAATCACTGGTGGTCAATGATTTAATTACTTATGCCTACCTAGCAGAACCTCCATAAAACCCCTAAATGACAGGGTTCAGAGAGCTTCTGAGTTGGTGGACACATGGAGGGTTCTGGGAGGGTGGTCTATCCCTAGAGGGCATAGAAGTTCTATGTGTATTCCATGAACTGCCCTCATTAACTTACCTTATTCATCTCTTCCATTTGGCCGTCTCTGAGTTGTATCTTTTCTAATAAACCGGTAGTAGGAAGTAAAGTGCTTCTCTGAGTTCTGTGAGTTATTACAGAAAATTATCCAACCTGAGGACGGGATGATGGGAATCTTGGATTTATAGCTCGTTGATCTATTGGCAGTAAGAAGACCTGGATTTGTGATTGGAGTCCCAAGTGGGAGGTGGGGGGCAGTGAGGGTCTGTAGGGTCTGTGCCAACTCAGGGAAAGTTAGTGTCAGCAGTGTTGTGAGTAGAGGTACAGTTTTGTTCTAGTTGATGTTTTTTCCCTTTAGGAACTAAATTCCTTCATACACACCATTTCATCTGCAATGCCAAGCATATAGTATGGCTTGAGACACTGGGTGTGAAAAGCTGAAGGAATAAACAGATCTCACTCAACATGTCAAAAATTACTGGAAGAGATTAAAAGGAGGTAACATATTTCACATTAAAGGATACATTTGAAGTTTAGATTTATACTTGAATAATGTGAAACAAATGACCAGTACATTTCAATGGTTTCTACTTAATTCATTTAATTGGGGTTCAATAAGGAATGTCATCTTAATTCCTAAGGATTCTGGGTGCACTTTCTCAAAGACAGTTCTCTATATCTTGTACTTTAAAATCACTAGTGGGGCACCTCGGTGGCTCAGTTGGTTAAACATCAGACTCTTGGTTTCAGCTCAGGTCATGATCTCACTGTTCATGAGTTCAAGCCCTGCGTCAGGCTCTATGCTGACAGCACAGTGCATGGTTGGGATTCTCTTTCCCTCTCTCTCTGTCCCTCCCAGGCACTCTCTCTTTCTCTCTCTCTCTCAAAATATAAATAAACTTTAAAAAGGTTAAAAATAATATCACCATTGAAATTTGTTTGATTATTCTTCTCTCAGCATGCAGACCTTTACATTTTATACTATTTTTTTTTCTGTTTTAAAAAAGCAATACATCACTTAGAAATTTTGGAAAATACCAGAAAGCCTGAAGAAACCATTGCTTTTTAAAAAGATCATTTGTTGTCAAGTTAGCTAACATACAGTGTGTAAAGCGTGCTCTTGGTTTTGGGGGTGGATTCCCGTGGCTCATCACTTACATACAACACCCAGTGCTCATCCCAACAAGTGCCCTTCTCAGTGCCCATCACCCGTTTTCCCCTCTCCCCAACCCCCCATCCACCCTCAGTTTGTTCTCTGTATTTAAGAGTCTCTTATGGCTTGCCTCCCTCCCTCTCTGTTTGTAACTATTTTCCCTCCTTCCCCCAGGGTCTTCTGTTAAGCTCCTCAAGATCCACATATGAGTGAAAACATATGATATCTGTCTTTAGGAATAATTGCTTTTAATGACCCTCCCTGCAGATCATTGCTTTAAAATTTTGGCGTTTGTCACCTTGCAGACTTTTCTCCTCAAAGTCCTACACTTGGCCAAGATCGCACAACATGCACAATTGTGAATTTTGGTTTTGAAATGTTACTTAACCTCATATCTATAGTCAGCATTTTCCCATTTCATTGGCATTCCTCACACACATCATCCAAATGTCTGTAGCTGAGATTTCCAGGGTGGGCGCCAGACCAGCAACACAGGTATCACATGAGAGCCGCATCTGTGGGGACCCACCCAGACCCACTGGGTCAGAGGTCCGGGGGTGGGGGCGCCCAGTCCTCTGTGAGTTAGCAAGCCCCCAGATGATGCAGGAGTTTGGGAACCGCGGCTGTGTGGTCTGGCTCTCAGTCCACCGGGGGCAGGGGGATAAGGATTTTCTTTTCACAGTTAGAAATGTTTTACAGAGCCTTTTGTCATATTTCGGAGTATTTCTTTAGAATACAGTAATTAATCAAATGTGTAAACACCTAGTGAAAGGGTAGGACACACAGACTGAATTCTTTCTGGATGCATGCAGTTTCCGCTCCTCCAAGTAGAGCTTGAGATGTTCTATCTGACCACAGTCTTCCTCTTACACAAACTTGTTCTTTTCATGCTTTTTCTTAGTAAGTTGTTTTTATTTTTCATATTGTCTTCTATAGCATTTTCTTTTTTTTTAATATTTATTTTTGAGAGAAACAGAGTGTGAGCAGGGAATTGGTAGAGAGAGAGACACACACACAGAACCTGAAGCAGGTGCCAGGCTCTGAGCTGTCAGCCCGGAGCCCAATGTGGGGCTCAAACTCACAAACTGTGAGATCATGACCTGAGCCGAAGTGGGACACTCAACTGACTGAGCCACCCAGGTGCCCCTATAGCTTTTTCTTAATAACAAGGATGGGTTAAAGCTACCTTTTAGTGCCTTTACATGTCGTTTGTGATCATTTTAGCCTACAGATGTTTTTCACCGGACCTGGTCAGTCCTATATATTTATTTATTTTCATAAATCTAAATGCTATTTCTCATTCCTGAGATTAAATAATACTTACTTGTATTTTCTTCTAATGTTTATGTGAAAAAAAATTTTTTTACCATAACATTCTTTTTGTCTTTACTATCTAAATAGCATTTTCTTTTCTTATCAAAGATTTTTATTTTTTAAAATGTTTATATGTTTTTAGAGAGAGAGCAAGAGACAGAGAGAAAGCGAGGGAGGAGTAGAGAGAGAGGGAAACACAGGATCTGAAGCAGGCTCCAGGCTCTGAGCTGTCAGCACAGAGCCCAATGCGGGACTTGAACTCACAAACCACGAGATCATGACCTGAAGTTGGATGCTCAACCGACTGAGCCACTCAGGTGCCCCTAAATAGCATTTTCAAAAGTGGTTAAACAATTTTCCCATAATACTGTTAGTGAATATTTTAATTATAACTTTCATTTTCTCACCGTGATTGCCTGTTTGATTTAACCTTAGCACCTGTGATATTCAAATTATTTCAGCACGGCCACTGTGGTCCCTTTATAGTCCTGTGTTACAGTGCAACATAATTTCAGGTATTTTGTTCATTTATTTTTTTATAATGTACCAAGAGCTTGAAAAGCTTAATTTCTTATCTGCTGGGGAGAACATGTCATTGTTCCTTTTGTGAGGGTGTTTCAATGCGTTTTTGTTCTGAGTAAATTTAGCTTTTCTTCTCTCTGCCATAGTTGGACAAAAGCCATTCTTAGACTGTGTGTATGTACAAAGTATAAAGTTCACGCAGTTTCCTGCTTTTATTCACCTTGTAGTTGCAACAGGGTTGAAAAATGAAAATAATATATATGAGTTGACTTCATTTCTCTTTGCAGGAAAGCTTACAAATGAGTGTGTAGATGTAAACTCTGAGCCCCATCATGAAAAAAATCTCAGCTACCTAGTGGGTCAGGAAGGAAGAAATAATCTGAGGGGAGGTTCAGGAAGACCCTAATGAAAAGCATGATTTGCAGGTTGGCGTGGGATTGCAGGTGGCACAGGGTCACGGGTCGATCACTGGGCTTCGATTTCAAGGTCGAGGGAAATCGTGCTGTCGACCATCGCCTGGCACCTTCTTGCAAGAGGGGAGATGGGCAGGCGTGTTGTCGCAGAGAGAGATGGCGGTGGGGACGGCTCCCAGGTTCTAATCCACTCCCATTCTGGGCCACAGCAGATACGATGGGGTTTCTTCTGGGAAGGAGCTGCGTTGGGGGGTGGCTGGTGAGATGTATCACGGGCAGGAGGAGGACATTTTGAAGATAAAATGGTCTCTGACCTCATTGGAGATCTTGCTCAGAAGTGATGTTTCTCTAGGAGTTTATTGCTTATTCGGATACTACCTCATTAGAGTCACAGTTCTGTGATGTCGTTAGAACTGCTGTCATTGTCGTCTATGGACAAATGGGGAAAGGCAAACACAGGTTAAGGACTTGGCTGGGGCTCACACAGTGAGGAGTAAGTCAGGAAGAGAGCTGCGGATTTCCGCACCATTGGTCTCCACGCTTCGGCGCTGAGCCCGAGTCCCTTTGTTTTCGGATTGCTTTTTATCGTTAACTCCAACGGAGTAGAAAATATTTCTTATAGTCTTGCTTAGAAAATGATACTGCTGTGTGAATGTACTTATCGGTCTTAAGAAGTAATCTTCATTTATATAGTCTTTTGATAGGTTTTTTTTTCCTACAAAAGATTTTGTGTTTGTGACTGGGAGCTCATTAGCGTGAAGTGATATATGTCTCATACATACGGTGGTCTTTCTATCTTGTTCTTTTTTTAATTTTAATTTTTAATTGAAGTATGGTTGACATTCAATATTACATGAGCTTCAGGTTTACGGTAGAGTGATTCAACAATTATATACATTAGGAAATGATCACCACCATAGAAAGTTATTAAATATTATTGACTATATTCCACACACTGTACTTTCCATCCTTGTGACGTACTTATTTTATAGCCAGAAGTCTGTAACTCTTAATTCCCATCACCCTATTCTCGTTTTTCCTAAGGTGTTAAACTCAGCTGAATCAAAGAACAAACAAAACTCTGTGAGGAGCCAGAAATATTTAGGAGACGCTAAAATAAATATTGTCTTTTCCTCTTATCCTGTTTTTTTCATTGGATTCTTTGTTTTGAATTATTACTCTATTTGATTAATGGACCCTTTCCTCATTTCCCACCTTTCATTTTTTTTTTCTGACTTGAGCGGAATTCCTAATTCCTACTATATATTTTTTCCTCCTAGGTAAAACGCATAACCAATACAGCCTCTTTGTGGCTGGCGGAACAGTTTTATTATTGCTGTTTGTGACCCTAATAACCGTCATTGTCATTTCTTACAGCAGGTGAGTATCACAACTCATTCCAAATCCGGTTTCCTCTGAGTGATTCTGATCTGAGGGGTTCTCTGTTAATATCCAGTAGTTGGCCAAGCTGTCTTCACACTCACATACACAAGTATTTTTCTTACACGAAGGAGGAGAAATAGTTGTGAGTCATATCGGGGAGAAAGCTAGAGTAGTTCGCTTAAGAATCGTAGGAGCTGCTCCCGTGTTAACAGAGCCTTCACATCCTGGGCAGACAACGGCCTGGTGCCTCTGCACTCTCTCCCGTGCCATCCATGTTACTCCTCCTGCCAGGCAAAGAGGCTGTTGGGCGAGGGGTGCTGTGTGTGTGTGTGTGAGTGCGCATGTGTGTTGGAGAGGGGAGAAGAAAAGGAGGGCTTCTGAGAAGGGGAAGAACAAGGTTGAGCAGCAATGATACCTTCATGTATTCATTCATCAAGCATCTGCTTCGACAGTAGTGAACAAGATGTGATGGAGTGCACCTTCTAATAAGCAACATCGTTTTAAATGGTTGTAAATTCTCTGAAACAAGCCATGTACTTACTATTCCTAAAAAACTATGGAGGAAGAAAGGTGTTGGAGGGGCTAACTTAGAGACAGTAGTTGGCCACTGACCTCTACTAAAGTTCCCCACTTCTCACTGTCTTAGGCACCCTTGGGGATTTTCTAGGGTACTTACCGCTGACTCTTTCTTCCCTCTCTTGCCATCTTGCAGTCCCCAACTCACTTGTCTAAGTTATTTGTTGAAATCTTAGCTATAATCATATAGAGTTGGAATTATTCTTAATTATGTTCCACCTAAAGTGCTCTCTTCTTAGAGGAGCAAAGAACACGATCTCTGCTTTTCTCTTCTACCCCAGCAATATTACCAAGCACACACACAGCACACGTGCACACCCGCACACACGTACACATGCACGCACGCATGTACATTAATGGGGTATCAGGTTTCTCTGTCCTGTGTCCACATCCTGGCCTCGCCTCATTGGAGACTTGCACGATTGCTCACTTGACACTATTCTCAATCTGCTCCCAGGTGCCAGGCGTCTCCTCTCTCCTCTCTCTCTAACACATCTTACTTTTCCTGGTTGCTCTCCTAAAAGTGACACTAATCATGTCATTCCTGTTTAATACCTTTTACTGGTTTCCCGCTGCCGTCAGAATGATGTTAGAAGTCACGAACCCTGTAACAGAGGTGCCTGTTGTTCTGACCCCCACCTAATTAGTGGGACCCCAACCTGATGTCCATTCTTATTTTCTACTTTATTCCCCCTGATGTTGGCCAGTTTTGGTGAAACTGAAAGTCTTTAAAAAAACTAAAAACTAAAAAGATTTTTTAATGTCTATTTATTTTTGAGAGAGACAGACAGACAGAGAGAGAGAGATGCATGAGCTGTGTAGGGACAGAGAGAGAGGGAGACACAGCATCCAAAGTTGGCTCCAAGCCTGACGGGAAGCTTGAACTCACAAACTGTGAGATCATGACTTGAGTGGAAGTCGGACACTTAACCAACTGAGCCACTCATGTGCCTCCTAAAAATATTTTTAGAGAAAGGGCATGTGTGAGTGAGTGTGGGGTAGGCAGAAAGGAAGGCATGGAGCCCAACTCAGGACTGGAGATCATGACCTGAGCCAAAATCGAGAGACACTTAACTGACTGAGCCACCCAGACGCCCCAAACTGCAAGTCTTATTCTGTGAACACACCCGACTCTTTTCCCATTTGGTATGCCAACAAAATGCTGTTTCCCCATATTTGGCCTTACTCCTGGGGATCATTCCAGGTGTGGGACACATGTCCCCTGTGGGAGGTCCATCCTGGAAAGAGACATGATGTCACCATGTGGACTCACACTGTCCTCCTCTGCTGCACCTCACGGCCAGCTTTGTCGCTTAATCATTTTTGTGCTTGTCCTCCCTCCTGTTCATAATGACAGGATTGTATTTTGTTCATTTCTTAATGTTTGAGAGCATTTAGCACTAGTCTTTCCAAATAATGGATGGTCAATATGTATTTGTCTAATTAAATTGAATCACAAAACAGTCATTTTCTCTTTCTCTCCATCATGGACTGCTCTCAAGTCTTTTCTCTGGTCAGAAATTAGCAAATTGAGGGAAGGACCCCAGGATGTCAGTGACCCTGAGGATTTTTCTAGTGCCTCACCCTGGTTGATGAAAAATGTGCTGAGGGCCGCTGCGATAGCAGGAGCACCAGGGAACATGGGCCACATGGTAGGACAGAGTGAGTGACAGCACGGGTCTCTGGAGGGTCACAGATGTTGGACATGATGGATTTAGCTTCATGAAAATGCATCACTTTAACGTGAATAGCTAACCTGAACTGCAGAATATATTGTCCCATTTGGTTAAATGTGATATAAAGATTAGCAGACTTGAACGTGTTATCATGGTCAAACATCACAAAGGAAGACGCACTGTTCTTTCTACCTTCTGGCCTGTGTCTGTTTGTGGTTGTTGCTTGGAATGGAAAGGTTCTGAAAAATGACCCAAGGGCTTAAACAGTGGCCTTCAGGACTCTGTCTTGGTGACTGTTGAAAATAATCCTGCTGCTTCAGGTGCACTGAGCTGGGGAGGAAATCGCAGCGTGCCTGAATGAAACTGAGTCCTGCCCCTGGGTGGCTTCCTCTGGAGTTGGGGTTATTTCCCACATGTCTGTGTTCCATTCTGTGTTGCTCCCAGTTAGAGATCAGAATGGTGACATTATTAAGTGACTGTGCTTGGTTCACACGTGTCGCACCAGTTAGGGATGGTAGGAGCCAAGAGACAGTCTAGACATGGACACTTGTGTTTCTAGGAAGAAATGTAATGTTCAGTGAGTGAAATATTAGACACTTATTTTTACTTCTGTTGTCCACTTTGATGTTCCCAACAAAGAGGCTATTTTGTTTTGCCTGGGACTCTCTTGGTTTCAGCGCTGAAAATCCTTCATCCGGGGAATCTCTTTAGATGAAGCTAACCAGGATGGTTGGTCAGCTTAGAAGAAACCAAGTGTTTACTGTCTTTATTTTACAGACAAGGGGACTGAACTTTACAGATGTAAACAATTAGTAGATTTCTGAGCACCAGTTAAACCCAGACCATCTGACCTTCAGCTTCCTGTTCTCTTTCCCCCGTGGCACTGCATCCTCTAGGCTTCTGTCAACAACATATGTAATTTGGGCCTCTTTGGAAAAATTAATTCTGTATTATGATATAGCAAACCTTGTGACCCATGATATAACAAAAGATCCAAGGTCATAGATTTGTTCCCTTATTTGTAAAAAGAAAATAGTAATAGCGTCCGTATCACTGATGTCTTTTGAGGAGTAAGCAATTTATATGAAAGATCTGGAAACGTACACATCAAAACATTAAATAAGTTAATTGTGTAAAGGATACTTAAGAAGTAAACAAATCCATTAAAAGAATAATAAACTTTCCATGAAGGAATTACAACTTCATCTTTTTGCAAAAAGGAAATGAGCTCTACACTTTTGCATCAGTTCCATCTCCTCTACGGTCTGATAAGAATCTTTTCTTCAGGGAGATGAGAAAAACACAGTCATCATTTCCCCATAATAACTATTTCATACACTTGGATAGAGTCACTCCTTGTACTACATTCAATTATAGTAGCCTTCTTTTCTTCTCTTCTTGAATTTTCTTTTCAAATATGCCTCCTGAAATGGGGTTTTCATAGTTTTCCCTGAAACAGTGAAGAGTCTGTGCCGTCTCCTGGCTCCAGATGGCCCACTGAGGCGCAATGACGTGATTCCAGAAGCACTAGAGCCTAACAGCCATGAGGGAAGCCTGTGGATTCAAATTCTGATACTGCCACTAACCAACCATGTGATTTGGTTCAAAATGCCTCAGTTTCCAACTCTGTTACATATAGGGGTTTGGTGAAAGCTAAGGAAAATGATCCATAGGAGTGGCTTAGTAAAACACATGGAAGTTTCTGTAAAGCTTAACTCTATTATCACTGGCATCTGAGAAATTACACTGTGGCATTTTAAAGTTCTTAATTGTGGGAAATCTCAAAGCCCAAGATTATTTGGAGAAGGCAGTGAGCCATTTTATGTAATAATTCACTATGAACCATTCTTTAGTAAGCTCACTGAGATTAATTACTAATGCATACTGCCTGGATATCCATTTAGATTCCTTCACCATCTGCGAAAGATAAAAAATGAAAAATTAGGACAAGGGAAGTTTGAGTAGGTTTGTATAAACCACCCATGGATGCCACCTCCACATATCAATAAGGGCATATGGGCCGGAGGACGGGTAAGGTGTAACACTCTATTATACGCGATAATACTTGTGCTGGAGTGTCATATGTTGATACTTCTATCGAATATGTATTCTCAGGCGAAGGAGACAGAAAAGAGAACTTTTTAAAGAGCACAGAAATAAGGATGCCCAGAATAAGGTAAGTTTTCTCAGAACTGTCATCCCCCTGCTTTGGCGCGTTGTAAATGTCCTATAAAATCAATCATTTTGCTGTCAACAACCTTATTGTTCTTTCAGTAACCTATAATTCCAGTGTCATCTTTTTGAGGAAACACTTATTTTCTGACCTATTTTCCTATTATCAAGGCCCTTTGAAACAGTGTGTTTTACATCAGTATAAATAGAGGTACAATCACAGCGACATCTTAATAATCAACGCCGTGCATTACCAACATCTGTTAGCAGTTTCCTAGCGTGGCCACTGCAAAATTCTCACACAGGAGGTTAAACAACAGAAATCTATTCTCTTGCAGTTCTGGGGGGTTGAAGTCCAAAATGGAGTCTCTGCAGGATCTGTTCCCTCTTGGGATGAGAGTCTGTTCCACGCTTCTCTCCTGGTGGTGGTTGTTGGCAGTCCTTGGCATTCCCTGGCTTACGGGCTCGTCACTTCAATCTCTGCCTCTGTCTTCACACGACGTTCTTCACTGTGTTTGCACCTGCATGTCTATCTGTCTCTCTTCCCTTTTTATAAGGGCATGAGTGATGTTGGACTGAGGGCTCACCCTACTACAGTATGACCGCATCTTAACTAATTACATCCTCAACAACCCTACTTCCAAATAAAGTCACATTATGAAGGTCTGGGAAGGGGATAAGTTTCAGGGGACACCATCTGGCCTAGAACAGGCATTATAATATTTTCATATTCTAAGTTTATTGTGAGGATTAAATTATATCATGTAAAAGACTTGAGGCAGAGCAAGCACATTAGAAAGACACAGTGCTATGGTATGTGTTATCATTATTATGGTTATTGACTTATTAACTAAAGGATTCTCAGATTTCTGATAGGCTGCAGAATTTCCACTCCACCTTTCCCAGCTCCTTGTTTAACTGAAAGAGTAAAAAATCTCTATTGGGTTTGCAGAAAAGAGGGATGCTTATTGTCATGCTCATTGTCTCCACTATTGGTCAGATATTCTCTTTAACCTATATTATTCTGTTTATAAAATTTTGTGGTAAAACATTTCTCCAAGTGTTATCTAAAATTACATCCCTTTCTCTTTAGTTATTTGCAGTTGAATTCTACATGGCCAAACATCGAGTAATAAGTTTCTGACAATCTAATATGTGTGCTTCAGATTTCTTTGTCACCTATTTATCTATTGGTTGAACTCTTCTCTTCCCTTAGTTACCCTCCGCACAAGAAAAAGTGTTTCTGGATAATTCCCGGCTGGCTTTTTGACACTAACTGGAAAGACCGAGGAAGTCCTGCCTTGTGTCACCTGGCGCTCTAGCAGGCAATTAAGTAGCTCTCGGTCGTACGCAATTGCAAGGCTCCCTACTTTGTCCTTAGGATTGGCTGATGTCCACTCAAGCCAATCTAAAGCCAAGTTCATTGCTGTGATTTCACAGGAGCGCAAGAGCTTTGCAGCTTCCTGCATTGTGTTCAACTTGTTCAGACTTCTGTAGACTAATGATATTTCGAACGACGGTTAGGAAGTTAGATAACAAATTGGACCACGAAAGAGGAAGAGGCTAGACCTACCTGATTGGGTTGTAGGCACACTATGTAAGTAACGACTGCGCTGCAACTTTTTCTTTGCTTTTCCCCTGCACACGCCAGAACCTGTTGCAATTTCCAAACTACTCACCAAAAGATGTCTCAATCTTCTTTTCCTTCTCTTCCTCACAGTTTCTCTCTCTTACCCATGCCTACCTATTTTCTGCCACGTACATAGGTAGGTGGTCATAGTGACTTGATTAGGGTAGAGAAATTAATGATTATATAACATCATTTTGAAAGTTATGCCACTCTATTTTTTAAATTTCTTTTATTGTGTTTAGTTGCTTATTTTCATGACATGACACTGTGTCCTTTGAAAGTATTGTTTCTTAAGGCATTCATTCAACAGGAATTAGTGAGTATCCACAATGGGAGATGCTATATTAGACTTCCATATAAAAGTGAGAATAATTATTCTTATCAAAACAGTCTCGAACACTGAGAGAGAGAGTTCTAAGGCTAAACAGGTATTTCATAATCTATAAAATATGGCAAATGATGATCTAGATTAGTCTCCTGTTGCATGTCATTCTGAGCCCTGCTGGTCAAGGATGTCATTTCTCGTAGAAGTTGAGTAAAAGGAAGAGACTCGTTTATGAAGTTAATCATAATAGATATTTGACTTACACTGTGGTTGGTTTAAGAGGAGACTTGTTTTGGGGATCTTTGTTAGCTGCTGAAATGCAGTGAATCATCGTCATTCTGTCTGTCTTTCTAGGTAACCAACAACTACAGAAATCCCATCCCTACTCATCAGTCCTCGGACGGTGCAAGAGAAGATATTTATGTCAACTACCCAGCCTTCTCTCATAGACCGAAGACCAGAATCTAAGCTTTTTCCTGGGTCTGAGCAAAACTTATGATGACTGTTATGTACATGGATCTTAATATAATTTCTTTCCACTACTCAGTGCCTATCCTGGATACCAGTTAGCTAAATTTATTTAATTTGATAGGAAAGATACTTTATTACTTAGAGAACATTCTTAACAGAAATGTTTCAGAAAACCTGACTTTAATTAGCTGAGATATAAAGGGAAACGTACTGAATCATGTAATGGGATCATTCTGAGGAGATGACACTTCGGGCAAGGGTCGTCCACAGGCTTTAAATGTCCCGTCTAGAACTACGTACGGGCATAAACCCGTTTCTGGATCCCCTTTTGTGGTTTTGAATCCACTACGTTGGTGTTGGCCTCTCATTCAGGCATTTCCCTTGAGTTTCCAAAAACTCTTGGCAATTCAGAATCCTTGTTTCTGCCTGGGAGAGAGTTTTCTTCTCTGATAGAGCAAATAGATGTGGTTACTTGTCTAGCATTAAACAGGCAACATGGCAGGTAAGGATGGGATGGTTTAAGTCCATTAAGGGTTCACCTCTGGAACCAGGAGTGAGGCCGACGCACATTCCTGAGAAATTCCGAGTCTCATGAGCCGAGGGCGAGGGCCTGGAAGCTGGGCTGGTGACCACCAGATGTGAGCAGCAGCGCCATTCCGCGACACCTCTTGTTAGCCAACCAAAAAGAGAATGTACGGACGGGCGTGGGTCAGCTCCCCTCTGCCCACTGGAAAGTCTGCTATAGCAGCAGAGTTCAGGAGCATACTTGGCAGCAGAACAAATGAATGGTCAAGAGGAAGATAAATGTGACAGGGAAATCTCTTCCCTTTCTCTTATCAAATAAAGTAATCTCTAACCTACATAGAATTCTTGCCACTCTCCCTGGCCTAGCTTTAAGATCAAGTGTAGTAGATGGTCCAATAATAACTTAATGTTTTTGACATTGAATTTTTCCGCTGTTGAGAATTGTTTTATTTTTTTAAATGTTGACTTATTTTTGAGAGACAGAGACAGACAGGAGGGGGGCAGAGAGAGAGAGAGGGAGGCAGAGAATATGAAGCAGGCTCCAGGCTCTGAGCTGTCAGCAGAGAGAGCCCCACACAGGACTCAAACTCACAGGATGTAAGATTAATAGCTGAGCTGAAGTCAACTGAGCCACCTAGGTGCCCAAAGAGTTATTTTTAATATGTAAATCCTCTCAAAAGAGTCAGGCACCTGGGCATTATTAGTTTTTTTTTTCAATAATTGTGTGAAATCTGAATATAAGAAAAAAGTTCACTGGAGTGGAGTTTGGGTTGTGGGGCAGAAACGGTCGGGGAGGAACACTGGAGTGCTACAGGGAAGGAGGAACAGGGAACAGAGAACAGGAAGATACAGAGAGAAACTTGTCTTGCTTCCCAGTTTGGCCAAAGACAACCCTAGTGATGTCACTACAGAACCAATTTTTAGATGGAGGCCAACAATGAAAAGTGTTTCTGAAACTGAATAATGATCATGGCCACCGTGAAACCACAATGGTCATTACCAAAGACAGTGATCATTCATGTCTCAAATAGTAAGTATTCATCTCTAAAGATTGGTCACAAAAACTGCATCTAAGTATCAAAGTTGTAGACTTTATGTGATAATTTTAAGTGAACAAAAACCAAACTGTTAGGCAGATTCTAAGCTGTAATTTACAGTTTTAAGTAAGTCAGTTGATCTTTTACGATTACAGCTTTAACTACCACGCCCACCAGATAGTGCAACGACTCTGTGAATTACAGAAATTTTGTGTGCTCTGTCTGTTTCAGGAAGGAAGAAGGAGAAATGACTACTTCTCAGTTGCACTTACATCCATGTACTTAGCCGTTATTTTTATTTTGTTTGCTTTAAGATCTTTATACCCAGATTCATGAGGTATTTTCAGAAATATACCAGTATAACAAAGTCAGAAGGTAGTTTATAAGGAAACAACTCTGCTACTTTGGTAGCTATATCAGATCCATAAAAGTTTCCATGGCTGAACCTATTGGTTTGCATGGTGAAGCAAACTTAGCATCACTTCAAAGATAAACCATTTCTTTTTCCTAAAAGTCAAAGACACGCAAAATATGACTTTCTGGAAGATTCTGATAACCAAATTCTCAATGACAAATATGAGTGAGAAGTAAAACATGTCTACCATTGCAACATGGGGAGGCGTCACTCCCTCTTCTACGGAGAAAACGGTCACGGGGGTGCCGGCGCACAGTTCAGCCAGAGAACACCCTCCTCGTGCTTCCACCCACGGAAGACTTTTGAAGCGCAGCCTCTAGACCGTTTGCAACCTGTCTGGTTTTCCATGCATGTTTTACTTTCTCTTTAATCTGTCACTCAAAATATTTATGAGGACTATTTACTCCCCCTCTTCTTCCAGAGCTCAGGATTTTTCAGGGATTTGGAGCTCTTCTAAGTCCTTCTGGAATTTCTCTGAACCCCCTGCTGGTCCCGTTACACTCTTTGCTGTTCGCGCTGATGAAATTCTACTGATTAATTTTTCTTTCTCTGGACATCTTTACTTATTAACAAAGCACTTTCATTGTTGTCTGTTTAATATTATTCCTAACTTGCTAGAGTTTTGTAACTCTACGTAATATATTATATATATATATAAAATTATACCTACTATATATATATACTGCATGGTATATATAGTATATTTGTTTGTGTGTGTGTGCATGTGGTGTATATATATTGTGTGTGCATGTGTATGTGTGTGTGTGTGTGTGTGTGTATTTCTCCCTAATCTTTTGTACCTACTATTCTGGTTGTCACTAAGGAAACAGATCAAAACAGATCCACAGAATAAAAGGTCAGAATTGAATTAAATTATGTTTTAAATCTTTTTTGAAAGGTGCTACTTAGGAAGCAGGATGCTTTCTAGGATTCTCTTTACATATAAAATTTATGGTGATACATAATACATTACAGACAAATCTATGTCTCCTTTGGATGCCATTATTTGAATATTTACATTAAAGTAACTGATTAAAGGGAATTGCTGGCTAATGACGAGGTGGGCAAGTTTGTTAAATGTCATTATAGAGTAAACAGTTTTGTCAGAGCAAGAATGCAGGCTATTAACCTACAATGACTAGGGATTGATTATATTACCATCAGAGAGACCTTGAGACATTATTTAAAGGACTTTATGCAAACTGAGAAAATAGAATTGAAATTTCATTAGCTCGTAATTATACTTATGGATGGAAGGCAGTGGACGAAGCTATATTCTTTAGTTAGTAAATATCAAATTTGTAGGATACTTTAAGTAATTTCATTTATTACTAAAATATACATATAATTTTAAAATACATTGTTATCAGTTTCCAAGACAAAGTCAGATAGAAATAACTTCAGTAAATTTACTTTCATTATAAACATTCAAGTGATATTGGTTTCTAGAGAACTATGTTAAAGAACACCTATGGTTCCATGATAGTAATTTACCAAATTGGTAGAGTCCACATTGTAATTAGAAATTGCTGTAATCAAACCGCTTCTGGATTTATAATAATGCGCTATATACTCTCTGCTGGCATGAGATTTCAGCAAGATTGGAGGTATCATACAACTCGATGCTTATAAAGTTCAGGTCGAGGCACTACTGTAAGCGCAGTATCCAGCTACTTTCCACAGTAGTGAAAAAGACATCTTTGGTATATATAAAATGATACAAACCTAAATACAATTATTTACAGTCCTTAGTTTGGCCACTATTACAATGTGGTGCCTAGAAAGTGTTGGCCTTCATATACGGGCTTTTCATAAATTATTTTTCCACTGGTCTTCTCACTGGAATTCTCCGTCAAGTTTCTAGGCTCTTATACATTTATCTGAAAAATAAAAACATGC
>NC_043713.1:7532855-7559928 GCF_006229205.1 Suricata suricatta
TCTCTCAAAAATAAACATTAAAAAAATATTGCTAAGATTGGATTTGGATACTAGGATTCATCAGTCTCTCAAAATAAATAATAGGTGTGTCTTTACACAAAATATCAATTTCTTTGTACCATATTACCACCAAACTTCCAAGTAAAAAGTTGACCTTTGTCCATTTTTTTAAATGGAAAACTGTTCATTAAAATAATTAAAATGCCACAAAATTATGCTGAGTACTATTTGATCTGTAGAAATAAGCATTATAGGAAGAAAATAATGAGTAGACAGCACAAATCCTGTGCATATGGCCAAAGAGGCAAAGGCCCTTTCTGAACTAAATTCCCATGAATTTAAAATATCAAGAAAAAATTCTCCAAACCTGGAAGAGTAATGCTAAACCATATTTGTAAGACATAAGATTTGAGCACCTCTGGTAATGTTTTTTACACTCCAAAATTTAAATCATCTCAGCTGGTTTTGAATTTTTCTGGAAATTCATTCGTAGGATGATCTCCTTATGATTCAATCACTTATTCATTACAACCTTTATCCTAGGCATTCAAAATTACTTACAGTGAATAGACCATTGTTCTTTAATCAGATGATTGGATAAGATTGTGAGCTCTCCAGTTTACTCTCAATGTTATTAAATTTTCTTATTACAGCTTTTGATGTGTCTTTGGTCTGTGACGTTCACAAACATTTCTCCAGGGGAATCATTTTCCCCTTCTGTCCCCTGATCCTATCTTTGACTGTCAAGTTTTCCATCAATTTCTATAAGGCCTGTCCCCTGTTGACTTTGTTATTATTATTATTATTTAATTTCTTAGGTGAGACAGGCAGACTGCAGGAGCTAAGCTAAGTTTCTGTTCCGGCAAAGTCCTTTTCTCTGGAGGGTAGGTCTTCGTTAATTAGATGACTCTTGGCTTATTTCCCAATGGAGATCCTGCCTTTTCCCTTGCCAGAGCCATGAGGGGACCTTTCTGAGGCCCTCATGGTGAGAATCTGGTGGGTTTTCTGGAGGGAAAGCCCATGGAAGTGTGGGATCCCTCTCCGGCATGGTCCTCATGAGCTTCTCACAGTCCTGTTACCCACTATCAGATGCCAACAATTCATCCAGCCCACCGTTTAAGTGTTCCTGCCAGGTCATGCTTCCAGGGCTTTGACTCTGCATAAAGACATATGGGTCGCTGTCTCTTTCTGGGTGTGTCTGTCTTTTCAGATTTAGGGGTGATGGTTTGCCTTGAAACCTCAATTCTCCAATAGACTCAAGAGAAGCCACTGATATGTAATCTGTCCAGCTCTTTTTGTTGTAATCAAGGCCATGACATCTCCAAATCCTTTATGTGCCAGCACTAAACCCAGAAGTCCTTCGCCATGTACTTTGAATCTGTGTGTTTCCTGATGCCTTGCTTTCTGACCTGTCACTTTGTCCTGACATTAGAAGGCTTCACTAGGGTGGTCTGACACTGGAACTGGATTCAGAACCATCGGACTTTGCTCCATGTTGCTCTTTGGCTCATTTTCATAAACCACAGATCCACCTGACCCAATATGGATGGAATATGAAAACTTGGCACAAATGTAAAATATGATCTGATGATTGGTATGAGATTATGCTGTTTCCTGACTGTGTCCAGTTCAACATCAGGCCTCATAAAAATTTTTATTCAAAAAGAAGCAAAAGCCAGTAGAGAGAAATTCCATCTCAAACCATAAAAAAAACAGTGATGGGTTACGTGTACCCCATCAGCAAAAATTAAGTCAAAGAACTGTCAGTAACTCCCATCCATCATGGAATGTAGTGTGAGGCGCCAGACTGAATGAGCTGTTTGGGATTCTAGAACGAATGAATGGGATGAAATGCAAGTCACAGGGAAGTATTTCCCTTGTCATGTGTATCAATATTAATTAATTTTAAGTTCAAGTCACATAAAAGGTAAATGAGAATTATAAAGATCCAAGGATAAGTAAGAGAAACCAAGGAAGGCTGTTAACAGCATGATTAAGAAATATATATACATCTATATGTTTTATATGTTGTGTTTTATGCATGTAATTAATTGGTCAATTAATGTTTGGCTTCTACAGAAGAAAACACCACAAAAAGAAAGATAACCAAGATAAACAAAAGCAGAAAGGTGACATGAGAAAGAAGGTCCGCACATCCTGTGGGGCTGTTACATGATGGTTGTTAGTGCAGGGTCCTCACGAATGTGTGAACGAGTCACTCTCACACAAGAGAGAAACCCAAGGCAGAGCTGCCCCGTTGTTTCTGTGCTGCGCATGGCCACCAGTTAAAATACTGCAAAGCTTGTCAAAGAGGTCACTCAACAGCTTCTTCTCAAACTCAACCATGTTTAGTTTTACATGTTAATGAGAGAAGTGTCGAATACTTCTATTAGGTTAGTTTAATATCAAACAAATAACCCCAAACCTCCTCCCATCTCCATCAGGCTAGGAAAAAGCATTAGTTATAACCACTCGTTATCATTGTATGAATCACATGTTCTTTAAGCTGCAGGAAAAAGACAGTATCTAGATAGGAACCAAAATGGATAAACATAATTTCTCTATACCAAAGTTATCAGCAATGCCCTGAACTACTTGAGAGACTATAAAGCTGCAAATCCCACTCATATATACAATGTAAATGCAGTTAAATATAACATATCAATATAATACATAAATGTTATTGTGTAAAATGTCAAACACCATAATATTTACACCTCTTTAGGGTATAGTGCCTCTTAGATCCCCATACATTTTACATCTCTGTTGAAGAACTAGGAAGGAGAAATGTCACATGGAGGATGGGGTGACATTTCGAGAATACAGCAAGCAGTTTGTGCTCTGTGCGATGCTGAGTTCACCTGAGATGCCAGGTGTCACCCATATCACTCTAGGTTGTGCACAACATTAAAAGTGGCAGTGGGTGTTCCTTCTTACCGAACACCTAGTCATCCCACTCAGAAATTCGAAATTTATAACCATTCATTTCAGTTATATTTTCTAGTCAGAGCTCTAGATAGTTTGTGCAATTTGGTTTATTTGTTTTTGAGAGATAGAGAGTGTGTGTGTGTGATTGGGGGAGGGCAGAGGGGGAGAGAGAGAGAGAGAGAGATGGAGGGAGAATTGTGCTGGGGAAGGGCAGAGAAGGAGAGAGAGAATCCTAAGCAGGCTCTGTGCTATCAGCATGGAGTCCAACAGAAGGCTCGATCCCATGAACCGTGAGATCATGACCTGATCTGCAGTCAAGAGTCAGATGCTTTAATGACTGAGCCACCCAGGCACCCAGCATTTTTTCCTTAGATTATATTGCTGAGAGAGAGGGTTGTTTCTGGCTAGCAGCTTTAGTATTTATTGTTTTGGACATCAAGTTCTGTCTATATTTAGCTCTCTGAAATATAATTATAATGGCTAAAAAACCTATAAACTTCAAAAACAGCAGGCTAACTGAAACAATTCTGAATGGATAGTAGAACAAGAAAGGGTTTCCTAAGTTAAAGGATATTGGCTGACTGATTGTACCTGCTTCATGACTTGAAATGCATACTTCTTACCTTCATACTGAGCTCAGTAGAGGAAGGCTCAACTCTTGCTCACTTTTGAATTCCTAGCTCTTAAACAATTCAGTGAGAAAACTTTTAATATTTATTTAGTTTTGAGAGAGAGTGAGCAAGTGAGCATGAGTAGGGCAGGGGCAGAGAGAGTGGGAGACACAGAATCCGAAGCAGGCTCCAGGCTCCTCATTGTCAGCACAGAACCCAATGCAGGGCTCAAACTCACAGAGCACGAGATCATGGCCTGAGCCAAAGTCGGATGGTTAATCACCTGAGCCATCCAGGCACCCCGTGCAGTGAATGTTTTTTAAATTGAATTATGAACTAGCATTTTATTGCTGGGCTACCTTATATCCAAAGCTTGCAAATATTTGGAAAAGGGTCAGGTATATAGAACACATCTATGTTGTTCACACACATAAAGTGGGTGAATGAATATTTGTCTTCTGCTCAAGTTTGTGTCAAGGGAGGAATTGGGAATTGTAGAGAATGTGGTTTAAAACATGCCTTCAAATAGCGAAAGCTAGACTACTCTAATAATTTCCTGTGATTAAAAATGAAGGGTCTAACTACTGAGAGAAGAAAGGCAGAGAGAGAGAGAAAGGAGGAGAAGGTGGGGAAGGAGGAGAGGTGGAAGAGGGAGAGAGACATCTAGAGACTGCTTTGAGAAAGGTATTCAGGAAGCTAGCCTTGCCGAACGCCCTTACTTCTAGCCATCCCATGTCTTCTGGAATGCCAAAGACCCACGGGCTGTCGCTTCCTCCTGGCACGGATGTGCATCCCATGGAATGAAAAGTAGGCAAGAACCAAGAGCCGGGCGATATCACATGCCCTTTACTGCTTTTTTGTGGACTGTAAGCCCTCAGTGAGCATTAGTGACTGACTGGCCTTGCGGGCACCCTCACATGAACCACCCAGATATTAGGATAATTCTAATTTCCATGAATGTTCAGATATTCTTTCTAAGTCTTGCTCAAACATTTATGTTGATAATTCACCATATGGATATAAAAATTAAATCTGTCTAATGTTTTTTGTGACTAACCTAGAAATAAGATAGCAGTTTTGCCATTTGGGGGGATTACTATTTGAGGGGGAGGGCAAAGAGAGAGGGGAAGAGAGAGAATTCCAAGCAGGCTCCACACTGTCAGCGAAGAGCTAGCTGTAGGGCTCGAACTCATGAACCGCAAGATCACGACCTGAGTTGAAATCAAGAGTCAGACGCTCAACCAACTGAGCCACCCAGATGTCCCTGATTTTGTTCTTCTTTGAAATGTCACATGAATTTGTTAAATATCTTCTTGGTTGTCTGCTCCAAGTTATACACATCTTTGTACTTTTCATGAAGACTTTCCAACAGAAAATACAGTCCATATGATTTCAGTAGTGAGAAGAAAAAGGAAGAAAAATCCACTAAACTCACATCAACCAATTTGTTATAAAAGTGGCCCCAAAAATCCATATCCATCCCGGTTTCGTCCAGCATTCAGAAAGAAGGGACATTTCTATCATCACGGCCCCTTCCAAGCATGTTCCAAACTTGTCCTGGCTGCAGAGAACCCAGAGCTCTCCTATCGTTTTCATTGTTTCCTCAAAGTCATGACTTTGGTCAGATCCACCCCAACCAGACACTTTAGCATTATGACTGCTCCATCCAGTCTCCCTCCCTCCCTCTGTTGTCTCTGACCTTCAAAGACAGATGGAAGTTAGGTATTCTCTTTAAAGACACGGCTCTACAAAAGTAAAAATACTCCTAATTAACCTAGCGATCTACCAACAAATGCCCAACTGATAAAAATTAAGCTTGAGAAGCAGATGCCATAAATGTGTTTCCAGACAAGTCTAAATCCAAGTGAGAAAGGGCTCAATATCATGGGATGGGAAAGAATAAAGTCCTCAATATGGAGCGGGGTCATGACTCTACAGTGGGAAGCAGCGGCAAGGAGCCAGTCGGGAGAGTGCGAATGAGCAAAAGTTCTCGTGCCCTTGCAACCCGTGCAGCTGCCCCCAGTTTCTCTGGGATTAGATTGTTAATTGCATAAATGACTTCCATGCGTCTTAAGTTGGAATGTTGATTGCTTTGAGCTTTGGCAATCTTCCAGGATAGTTTGCACCTGTGGCTGCCTGTATACAACTACTTGTTTGTGAGGACTAACGCGGCAGTATGGGCACCGCTCCTGTTGCTCCTCCCGCCGCATTCTTTGAGCTCTCTCTTCTTTTCCTCATTCCCTTATCCTCACGCCCTTGCTTCTGTGCGCCTGCGCGCGCACAACACTCTACACATTTCACATCAAAGGTTCATTTTCAGGGGTTTTCTTTAGTTGGTAAAGGGTGAGCCCAGTGCTGGAGGGAAAGTTGTTTTCTAGCCTTGTGACACTTTGAAAGCCACTTAAAAACTCTAGATGTCACTTCACTAGAAGATAAAAGTATTGATCACCAATGCCACTGTCAATATTAATATTCTAGGATTCCACCGAACCACGTTCAACCTAATAAAAATTAAATGTTATTATAACCTAGGATTAGGAAAACACTGGGAATGCATAATAAATTCTCAGTAATCTTTCATTTAATAAAGGGCCTTCTTTTACTTTATTTTGAAACAACAAACCAATGAATAAAGGAATAAGTGACATTTTAAAAGTTTGGAAACTATGATTGTCAGAATTCCGTTTAATTACATAGTTACAGTTCACCACATGATAATAAAAATGTAAGGAAATCATATATTATTGTAGTGCTAACAATATTAAGGAACACAGGGGTAAAAACCGTTAACTTAAATGTTTAAAATCTCAATCATGCAAAGCTGTGATGTAAAGTAGTCTATTTGACTGGTTGTTTTAAGTGATGGAGGAAACTTTAATATTTCACAACTAGAAATTACCTTCCTTGTAACCATATCAGTTGGAAATCCTTAGAATGATGAGTAAGACATTAATAACAATTGATTAGGAATGTCTATTCAGGATTGACATATAGAAACTCAGAATTCAGAGGGAGGTAATTCTTGAACTAGGCATTTCATTTTACCAAGGGGAAAAATCACACAGACAGATTTAAAAATAATTTAATTTCCTAATTTTATTATTGCCTCATTATTGTAGTATTTCCGATTCTGCCAGAAATTCACATTTAGGTTTCAGGGACAGCCATTTCTTTGCATTCTGTTCCAAAGGTGGCTCAACTAGTATTTAAGCACAGATGCTCCAAACTATTATTTATCTGGAATAAATTGTGATTAAAAATAAGGTATGTCAACTCATAATTTCCAATAGAAGCAAGTTTGTAATGGATAGTTTATTTCTTAACAAGGGCCTAAGCATCCAAAGTTATTTTTATCAAAATAATCATAAACATTATATTTAATCAATGACAAATGACATCCCCTTACAGTATAAGACTTCACAAAGTATATATAAATTAATCTAAAAGAATTTATAGAAAGAAAGCATAAAACACATAATTTAATATATTTTGAAGATTCACAGGGATAAGGATTTGGAAGGATGGGATGATTCTGGATGGGGCTAGGAAAAAGATAACAAATGTGGCACATGTGAAGTAGGTCGAAAGTAAAAAAAGTGCCTGTGAATGTGTGTGCACGTGCACATGTGCGTGTGTGTCTGTGTGTGGGTGCAGGTCTGTGTGGAGAAGGTACGAGGGGTCCCTCAGGTCCTGGGAGTTCTGTCATCTGCAGTAAAGGTGATATTGGTTTTTATGCTCATTTATTGTCAGGGAGTCGAAGGTTTTGTTGTTGTGATTTCTATACTGCCTGCTATTAAGATAGAGTGCTTTATAACTGGAAAAAATCTCTATTCTCCATTTCAGGTCTTCACAAAAGTTTAGAGCCTTCTTCCCACTAAACCCACACACACACACACACACACACACACACACACACACGAATAAGAATAAGCATTGTTCTTTAAATTATGCTATGGATGTGTAAATTTGAATTTGATGAACCAAATTATTTCATATCGACCTATATCATGCTAATTTTGATTTATATTTAATATCAAGATGTGGCTGTCATTTTATTCCTCATGTTCCCTGCCTTTCAGCCCATTTGTCAAATAGTCGATGATAATGAAACACCACAGAAGTCCGCACACGTTGTTTTCTTCGAGAGAAAATCTGCAGCGACTTTTGAATGGAAATGATCGAGTCATCATCTCCACCTCATTTTCCTGAATTTAGGCTTTTAAATTTCAGATTCCCCAAAATAAGCAAGTCTTAAGAGGTTGTGGATCAGGTGAGTGAATTCGGGAAGCAATGCGATTCCAATATGCACACACCTGCCAGGTCAGGGCAGTTCCTTTCTCCACTGTAGGCACGATTCTGTGCCCACAGAAAGGGCTGGTTTTATGCTCTCTTTAAGTGTAAAATCATCCTTAAAGCAGAGAACAGATGGAGAAAGTTCGTTGTATCAACCACTAAAACTAGCCCCAAATACCTATTAAAAATTTTAAATTTATTCAGTGTTCTTAAAATTAGAATAGGAGATACAGTGTCATAGGCATAGAAGAGAAGGTAAAATACAAACTTATTAAACAGAATTATTAGAAGGAAGTTGTAATAGTTCTATTACAAATGTACTTCTCTTCTTTAAATGTTTACAAGATATTAAAATCTCAACCTAGGGAAAAGTGTATGAAAATCATGAGTAAAGCGTGATTTTCATAATTACTTAGTAATTTTGACTTATTTCTCATTTCTCTAGACTTCAGTTAATTTAAATAATTGTCTAATGAAGTGTATAAAGAAAAACTTGATACGTAAGCTATTTTATTATTAAAAAAGTCATTTTCCAACTTCAATTGAAAATGGAAGATTTTTGAAGTTCACATGAAACAAAATGCAGTCCCCATGTGATTATCTAACAACATTGTGACAAATGCCATAAATAATTAAGCCAAAGTGCTAGAGTGATAAAGATCCCCAAAATAATAATCACAATTACAATATGATGAATCAGTAGGAATACAAAACATATACCACTTATTTTTTTAGTTTGACTATCACTTTAGAATAAATAAGCTTGAATCTCCAACAAGAACTGGGTGACAATGAAAGAGTCCTAGAATTTATACCAATCATTCATGACCTACAAGTCTAATGAACTGCTTCATAAAACCTCCCTATTGACACAGCTAGTGATGAGTCCAAGAAGGGCTAGGAACATCTGGGAAAATTGAGGAGACACTTAAATGTTTCAGAGCCTATTTATTTAGAGGCCTTGTGGCATTTCTCAACTCCCACTGAATCTAAATGGGAGACAAGATGGAGACAAGGAAACAGGGCTGGTCCAGGAGCAGGGAACTGGGCAAAACTATTCCTAACTGTTTCTTTGCCTTTGAATAAATGACAATATCCATGCGTTTTGGTTTCCTCCTGAGTAGAGTGTAAACTGGCACCTTTATTCTACAAGATTGATCCCAGAAACCAGCTGTCATCTTGCCCACCTAGAAAATGTGCCCAACATCTCATGGTGCCTCCGTGAAAGTCTGTAAACCAGCTACGACCTCAACACGTGATAATGATAGAGATGATACACCCAATGGCTCACATCCTCAAGCAAGAGAGTAAAGATTTATGGTCGTTTCAGGGAGAAAAGGTGGGTTAGTCTTTCAAATACATTCACGGAGAATGTACACAGGTCGCTCTCTTCAGACATATATAGCCCCCAGCTAGTGTCACGGATCACATACTTTCATTTCAAAACTGCAGTGAGGTTGACCATACAAAAACCATTTTCAAGTTATGGAAGAGACATCTCAGCGTGGGGATTTTGTTACACATTCTTTCATGTTCAGTAATTTTCACTAAACCTAAGGAAACATATTTGGTGGTTATGTGTTGTCTTTCTGTGGTCATTTCAAAACATGGTGCAACTGATGTCTTCTTCCAATTGCATGCTCAGACTGGGTGAAGCTAGTTAAAGAAGGCCAGGCCTGTGATAGGGGTCTGGGGTTAGAACATTAAGAAAGTCAAGTCTTAGGGTTACTTTGGACATTTCGTTGGAGTCTTTATTATTTTATCAAAATTGCTGCCCTTCTGGATTGGTCCTGGTCCTTCTCTTCTCGCTCCATGGGAAACTGTATCCGCACATTTCTTAGGCTAGGAATTCATCCATGTGGCACATCACCTAGTATTATAATTATTAATGCAAATATAGTGACTGATTTTTATCTATTTGGAGAAGTCCAAGGTTGGGGGATAGTCAAGTATAGTTAGTGATTGACAAAGTAATTTGACATTGCAAGATATTGATTGACATATGTTAATAGAATTGGAGAAAAATGGATCATTTTCACTTTGAGCAGTTTTTCTAATATTTGTGATAAGACCTAACATGATAAAGGCCTAAAGCTCAGCCCCACTGAATTTATATTTCCCATTTATTGTGCTGTTATAATCATCAAAACTGGACTGCAATTTTTCAGAAGAATATAATTTGCTTAGCTTGTTTTCACATAGCATTAATGGTTAATTTTAGGAAGTGGCCCAAATCATCTAGGGAGTAGGGTACTCATGCTTTTTTACAAAAAGTTTTCTGAGATATTGGCCAAAGAATGAGGGGCAGACATCAACTTTTATGATGTATTTTTAATATCTACTTTAAAGATACCACATGCAATAAATAAATTGGATCTGTAAAAACTATTAACAGTGTAACATTATTTCTCAGTCCACTGTTTCTATGTTGGACAGAAAGTACTAGTGGTTGACCACTTACAGGTGATAAATGATTTTCAAACATAACTGCCCAGTGAAGACAGAGAAAAATTGTACAAGATACTAGGATTAGTACTTTAGTTACTACTTGGTGAAAAAAGTGAAGTTTACTTTTTATAAATATGTTTCACTTTATTTCACGTGCTCTATAAAACAGCGTCTCCCTAGTATATAAGTAAATATATATCTCTTATTTCTTTAAGTTCAAATTGTGGCAGTGGCCAGAACTTATTGATTCGTAAATATTTGCAACCTGCATAAATAAATTAGTTCTGAGTGTCTATTACTCATTCAATGAATAAGTGAAAGATGTGTTCCCCCACCATCTGCCCCACCAGCGTGGTAAACTATTGGGTAAAGGTTATTTTGTACTTTTCCACACTTTAAATACAATGTCAGGCATTGTTCATGGGTGTAATAATTAATATTTTCAGAAGAAAACTTGGGGACATAAAAACTAAACCCCCGTGTAATCTTTCCATGAACCGTGTAGACCCTCTGGGGTTTCTCTGCTCTCAGAAGAGACTCTATCACTTGTGTCAAGTTCTCTCACCACTGGTTTCTTCCAACCTGATGGGGAAACTGTGACCGTTTTCATTCACATGCCTAAATCTGGTTGGAGCCCCAAAAGAGTCGCTCTCAGAAGGAGCCAAAGGATGCCTTTGGTCCATAGCAACCCCAATTATGGGAAAGATATAATACAAATTCTGAAGGGAGAAAAATGACTTGCAAAGTGGAGAGGCCTCTCAGTCGAACACCTGTGAGCTCAATGATTCGAATACGTGTCTACAACCATTCTAATTGCTCCCATGAAATTGGCTTTATGACGTTTCAGGAGGGTGGTACAGTGATGTTTCTCTCATCTTTAGCTTTTGTAGAAGATTTATCTGCTGGCCACTTTTATTACAATGCACACTGCCTTAGATCAAGTATAGGAGGTGAATATAAATTCTCCTATCTGTTCATTTAGCAATTTTAACTTAGCTACAATTATAAATATAGATGGAGGAGTACAGATGCTAGAATACATCTCCAGAAATGTACCAGGAGAGACTTTAAAGCATTATTCTCATTGTGATAAAATTGGGTTAAAGGCTTGGGAAGGGAATTCCTCTCACACACTCTTTTAATGACATTATTTTCAGAAGGAACTGGCCCAAGGTTAGCCTGGTCCGTGGTGTCTCCTCCGTTAAGCTCAGTGGTGACGCTCACAAGCAGATGGTGTCCTTGAAGCAACTTTGTGCAGATGTTGTGTCTCCCACCAAAGAGACACAAGAGCAGACGCATCTGATTCGCAGAACTCCGCCCTGGACTCACTGTGTGGGCTTCTGCACATGAATGGAACTGAGACACCCAGGGCCCACAAGTGCCACATGGTGACTGTGGCCTCTAAGCAGCAGCTCGACCGAGTGAGCAGACGAGAGGTTGCTCTGATTGTTGCATCACCAGGAGCTGTGCTCAAATGGTCTCAGCGGGGAGTGGCTCTGGTGTGTTCCACGAACAGCATTTCGGGGGCAAATGCCACGTGGTAAGGGATTTGGAGGCGCTTAACCCCAAAAGCTGGGATTTTAGGGAAGGCTCTGTCATCAGCAGCAGGAAAGAGTCATCTGCTTTTCTGCTGGGTCAGCAAAATTCACAGCACAGAGAGTTTGAGTAATTTTCTTTTTATCCCTGAAAGCTTAAGATAATTATTTTTCACAGCCACATTAACTCTTATGATTAGCATCTTGATGGGGTTTTCACACGTAGCTGAGAGATTCAGAGAGGCTAGGTAGTTGCTCTAGGTGTAAATTTATCTAGGAGGGACCCAGAACCGTTCCTACTCAATAGTAAGTCTCTGAAATGAGTTGTCAATAGGCACGCAAGTTATGGATAGAGATTTTTTAAAAAGTCTTATTACAGATCAGCAAAACGGGAACCCCTTTAAAAGACCAAATTTAACAGTTTAAAGAATTTTGCCTTTAAGAAGAGAAAAATGAAGTTTTTCTCTTACCTGATCTGGGCTCCCTATTCTTTAAGCTTCTCTTGGAGAATTTACAAGCTGACCATTTTAGGCATGTGGCATCAGATACTTCTAGGTAGAATAATTTTTATTTTTACTCGCGTGAACTTCAAATTTAAGGACAAAAGTATCTTTGTTAACACTAATTAAATTAGCCACATTCTTCATTTCACGTGGAAGCTACCACATCCCTTGAAACCTTGTAGGTTTGTCATTAATGTCAGTGATGAAAAAACTTATAGTTGATCCATTTTCTCTTATAATCCCAGCCAACCCATGTCCATTAGAAAGAAAGCCTAGCAAATTCTGCTTGCGTAGTACGTTACAGGCGCCCAGTGGCTCTTTGAGAACATCTATAAACTTTTAAATAATTGATATCTACAGTCCTGTGCCCATGGTTCTTCTGACTGCAAAGTAGCTGAATTCTTTTTAGGTATATATATATATATATATACATCTATTTTTTATCTCTTTCTTGCAAAACAGTTTATGTAGAGTCTTTCTTTTCTTGAGGTTAAATGGAAGCCAGTAGGCAATCACACCCAATCCTCTCCACGGAGCTCAGAGGGATGGCCAGAGAGAGAAACATTGTCAACCACAAAGGAGTACCAGCCAGAAAGACAGTGTGGTAACATGATGTGGGACAGCTGGTCCCTCCTCACAGAGCCATTTATGCTTGTCATGGGAGCGGACTTGACTACGTAAATACTTTTGCTAATAAGAAGCCTTTTTTTTTTACAGCACTATTTTAAAAATAGCTATTCAACAGAACGATCTTAATTTTAATGCACCAAATTACAGTTTTGTCACTCCCAGCACACGTTTGATATATACTTGTTAGATATAGACGGGTAGAGTCATATCCATATCTATGTTTGTCTACAGATGCGCACGTGCACGCACACACACACGCGCACACACACACACACACACACACACACACACACACAGTAGAGCTACAAGGCCCTGTGCAACAGTGTGTTCTAAATCTCATGTTCCCTTAATTGTCACCGGACTGATTTATACGGAGAGTTATGATGCCATTAGTAGACCTTGCTGGATTTGTCCCCATCAAAACCTTCCAAGCCGCATAGCTTGTGGTGGGTGACATTATGTCAAAGGACAGGCCCTGTCATCAGGCAGGTGGGCTGAGCCATGGGGACAGGGGTCATGCCCACCACCCAGGCTAGGCTTCTGCTACTGCTGGAACCAAGAATTTTATTTAAAGGACAATTTGGATTCTATTTTCATAAAACGTAGATCCCCCCTTCCCCCGCCCCCCCAAGAAATTCAATAAATAAAGGACTTAGCCACAGAGTCAAGGAAAGCAGAACTCCAGTGTTTACACTTCCACTGGGACTGGGCTGCACCCGGCCCATTTCAATGTTACTGAAACTGGTCTTCCAGGAGGCAGAGGATGCAGTGACCCTCCAAGCAGGTCCGGACACTGTCTCTCTGGTCAGCAGGCTCTCTGAGTGTCATTGGATGAGGCTGGAGCTGTAGCTGAACCCGTAGCTGCTCGACCGGGACAAAGGCTGCTGCGTCTCCTCGCTCTGCTCCGAGGCGTAGCTGGGGAACGTCTGGGCACGTGCCATCTTGGACGAGCCAAACCCATGACCTGCGGGAAAGCAAGGAAGGAGAGGGGCGCTCAGAAACACACTCAGAGGAGCCACGGGCTATTTTGAAAACAGATGAACAAAGCAGAAGCCTGCAAATCCTCAAAAGAGAGCTCTGGGTAAGTGCACTGGCGTGGAGGACGGAGAAATTTGAGAGTTCAGAATGTACTCTGGGCTCAGGACTTTCCTCAAGTGTGCCTTGTCAAAACTTCTGGATGCCAGAGAGCTACCTAAGTTCTCTAGGGATTTGAAACTTCTAGTATTCTTCAGCAAAAGCAGAAAAGCTTTTCTGGAAAAAAAAAATCTAGTCTAGATGCAGAGCCCGTAAGCTGCATTCTTTCCTTCTGTACTCACTTTCAGGACACAAAAGCAAATTACACACTTTCCTAAAACCGTTTTGAGCAGCAAATTCCACTTTATACTAACAAGTAGCCATCAGTTATCAGGAAAAGCGTTCACAGTTGTAGAGTTTGGGGCCCCAGTTTATCCTGTCAGGTTTGAGGGTAACTGAACCCACTCCAAGAGATGATTGGCCTAAATGACAAGCCTTTAGGGTCACTACAATGGCCTACCGGTCGAATCTTGCAGAAAACATATTTAAGAACATTCTATCTATGCTTTTGGGAGTTCAGACGTGTCCAAAACAGAAAAGGTGACTGAGAAGCTTGTCAGAGTGCTGATCGTACAGGGAGAAGGTGTCTGCACGGCTTCAGATCAACTTTCTCGGGGCTTCTCCATCCTTTTTTCTTAACTGGGAATTAATTATTCTTTTTTTTTCATTTTAATGCTTTTATTTATTTTTGAGAGAGAGACACACACACACATAGAATGAGCAGAGGAGGGTCAGAGAGAGACGGAGACACAGAATCTAAAGCAGGCTCCAGATTCTGAGCTAGCTGTCAGCACAGAGCCCAATGTGGGACTCAAACCCACAAACCGTGAGATCACGACCTGAGCCGAAGTTGGACGCTTAACGGACTGAGCCACCCAGGCGCACCTTGATTATTCTTCATACCTGAGAATGACCGTTATCTAGCGGATGTGCTCAGCGGTCAGAGACGAAAACTAGACCCCGTGTGTGCTGCCTCCCGAGCGTGCATTGCACTCACAGGAAGAGAGGTACGCAGTTTGGGGTTGTGATGTTTCAGGTCTCTACCAGGCGGACTCCGGAGAAGGCAGTCCGCTCACACAGATACCCGGACCGTCTCGTCTTGTTCCTCACCATCCTCTGTGAGGTCATGCACCTAAGTCTAGTCTCTTCGTCAGGTGTGTTTGATGACTTGGAAAATATCCTGGCAGGCTCTGAAACTTGGGATCCAGGGAGAAATGCAAAAGAATTGGCAAATTAAACTGGTAGAACCTCTTCGTTCAAAAATCATGCGGGGCACCTGGGTGGCTCAGTCAGTGAACCTTACGACTTCAGCTCAGGTCATGATTTCAGGGGTCATGGGTTCCAGCCCCGCATCGGGCTCTGTGCTGACAGTTCAGGGCCTGGAACCTGCTTCCGATTCCGTGTCTCCCTCTCTCTCTGCCCCTCCCCTGCTCATGCTCCAACTCTCGCTCGCCTTCAAAAATAAATAAATGGAAAAAAAAATCATGAGAATAAAATCTTGCTTTCTACATAAAAGTCACTTTGTTTTTTAAAAAAGTTTTAAAATTAATTTTTAAGGTTTATTTATTCATCTTGAGACGGGGGTTGGGGCGGTGCAGAAGCGGGGGAAAGGCACAGAGAAGGAGAGACACAGAACCCCAAGCAGGCTCTGTACCATCAGCACAGAGCCTGACGCAGGACTCAAGCTCTCAAACTGTGAGGTCCTGACCGGAGCTGAGCAGAGATCAAGAGTCTGACACTTAACTGACTGCGCCACCCAGGTGCCCCCATAAAATCACTTTGGAGTCACCGCTGGGTTGGCCTAATTCTCTTGTAGATTAAGTCTCCCTGTGAACAGATGGGGGAGGGGGAGGGAGATGTGAGCAGCCCCTCCCCTGACTCTGGGGGCGGGGGAGGGTCCTAAGCACACTTCCTGTCTCTGCGCCCTTCCACTGATGGTGGTAATGCTGGCAGCTGTGTGTGGCCGCCCCTCACATTCCTTGTTGGTTCTGTAACTTCTCTCCCTGCATCATAAATAATAGCCCCTTAAACTCTCTTAAAATCTCAGCCGGGCATGTCTCCTCTTTCCGGGAGGACCCTGATGCTGCAAGGAGGAACAATGGCTGTGGGAAGAGGCAGAAAAGGGGAGAAATTTGGGGGATTTGGGGTGCGGTCGGGTGGGAACTCAGAGCAGCCAGATATGCCCGCTGCTTCTGCCGCCTGTAGGTATGACCCACCTTGTGAGCCTCACTGTGTCTCCTGGGTGCTCAGGTTCCTTCTCTACAAATTCTGGATGACACTCACGGTGCCATGTGGCTCATCTGATTATGAAATCAGTGAATAGTAACTGCATTCAGACATGGTAAGTGCTGTCACCATAGTGAAGAGATAGGATGTCACCACTGATGCTAGTGGGGTCACCTCTGTGGGATGGTAGGGAAGGCCTCCTGAAGGAGGTGGCATTTTGACATGATATTTATGTCACAAAGTTACAGTAGAGTCATATGGAAAAAACCCACTTAAAAATTTTAATAGTTTTGCCTCCTTATCTAAACATTGACTTATTAGATGATGATTCACGAGTCTTATAAGTGGAGATGCTGGCATTTATCAGCATAAACCAGCTGGAGATCCTAATATTAAGACAATGCTCCTGGCCTTGGTTCTATCTTGTTATTGAAAAAAAGTTAGAAATATTTGAGAGAGCAGCACTGGAGAACACCTTTAATTCACCTTACTTGTGGGCTAAGAGCTAGGGCTTAAGTTGTGAATTTGGGAGAGTCTTGTGCACCACAGAAGAGTCAGCTTCTCACCCCACAATCTTGAGTGTACAAATTCGATCGTGCAGCTAATATTTCTCAAACATCTGCTAAAACAGTTCAACACTCCACAGAGGAGACGCAGTAATGGGAAGTGTATTCCGGACTTTACAAGCAATTCGCAAGCTGCTTTGGGAATGATGGTCTGGGCCGGATAGACAGCAATCATGCCATGGCCTCTCCTCTGTGTTCTGAGGATTGAGTGGCACCCCCCTGGGGAGCACCCGGGACTCTAGTACCGGGAGATGTGAGTTGTCCCCCTGCGGTCTAAGCTGAACGGGTCCACAGTCTTTCTGGTGTCCTTGGTCAAGGTCTGTGCTTTCTCTATCACGTCCATGTGCGGCCCCTCACTGGGACGGGCTTCCAATATGATTCTCCATCAAAGTCAATATTGCCTTCTTCACCTCTTCTCTGAGCAATTTCTAGGCTAACTGGAAATTAAATTATGATTTTTATTTTACTTCACCCATTTCTTTACAGACAATTCACAAACGATGCTATTTAAGCTTATGACAAGAATAACATTTCAATCAGAACTGTACATATGAAGGCTTAATAAATGCTATTTGATTATGGCCACAATGAGCACGAGAACAAAAGGGAGAAATAATTACGCATTTTCCCAACACGTATTTGGATTGTGCCCTTTGGCACTGTTGATGAAAACAAAACAGAAGTCGACTTTGTGGCTTAAATTAAACCCTTGCTAGAATAGACTGTTCACACCACTGAACAGAGAGACTATTTAAATGCTTCCTACACTTGTCCCCTATAGAGAAACGAGGTGACTATGTACCCTGGGGATATGGGAAATTCTGTAACTTAAAAGCGACAAATACGTTAATGGCTGTTAGTCTATCCTAAAAGTCTTTTATTGATTGATTGATATTTATTTTTGAGAGAGAGAAGAAGCTGAGAGTGGGGGAGGGCAGAGAGAGGGAGACACAGAATCCTACATGGATTCCAGGCTCCAAGCTGTCAGCACAGAGCCCGAGGTGGGGCTTGAACCCACAAACTGCAAGATGATGACCTGAGCCAAAGCTGAATGCCTAACCGACTGAGCCACCCAGGCACCCTGTAAAAGTCTTTTTAAATTTTTGTTTCTATTCCACTGTATATTCATGTTTGTTTCAAAAGAAAGTAATATATTCTACCCATATTTTCAGGTAATCTTGACTGTCTGGGGGAAAACACATATTTCCCTGGCAGTTGGAAATATACTTTGAAATGACACTTCATAACACCCCCTACTTCCTTCTTCCGATGGTCTGTGCACAATCCACAGACTGAGGACCACTGTTCCCATCCATCACGACATAAACATATTGGATGTTGAGACATTGAAAACATTCACTTAAGGGGCGCCTGGGTGGCTCGGTCAGTTAAGCGTCTGATTCCGCTCGGGTCATGATCTCACCCTTCCCGAGTTCCATGTGTGCTGACAGCTCAGAGCCTGCAGCCTGCTTCGGATTCTGTGTGTGTCTTTCTCTGCCCCTCCTCCACTCGAACTCTATCTCTCTCTCCCTTAAAATAAATAAACATTAAAGAAAAAGATTGGAAATCTACTGTATCTAAAAGGCGGGTGGGGGAGACAAGGCTACGGAACTCTCCGTAGGCAGCTTCTCCTGTGACGCCTCTGTTGATGACGGTGCTGACTCGTTTCTTTCCTTTGGAGCAGTGTTCTAGTGCTGTGTTCCCTCCCGGAACTCTGAGCTCTCTCTGTAGAAGTTTGCCTAGAACTTTTCTTTCTAATAGCTGATCAGCTTGATTTTCCAGAGATCTGGGAAACATTCCAAAAATCATAAACAGAATTTTGTCGTCATATTTGTAAATATCTTCTTTGTGAGTATGAGACCACAGTGCCCACATGGTCTTGGCTTTCAAACTGTATTTCATCATTATCAATTATGGCCCTCATGATGCTAATAAGGAATATAAAATCCAAGTGGCAAATGGTAGTTGGTGAGATTGGGAGATGGAGAGGCAACACGTGACAGACTGTAGACGTCTGTCTGTCAAGCAGATTGGATATTTTTTTTCTACAGGTGACAAGAAACCTTTGAATAATTTTAATAAGGTCAGTGGCTGGATCAGGTATGTGGTTCAAAATCTCACTCAGCAAGACTGTGGAGTAGCTGTTCCCAACCCTCTTTGCACCCTAACACGTTCGATGGATAAAATGTGGCCCTGACAGAAAAATTTCTCATGGGGCATTACTGCAAATAGAAAAAGATGCTTCTGGTTTTATGCACATTTCCTAGGATTTCCTTCTAATTCTTCCCCAGTTTCTCCAACTACTCCAAATTCCTCCAGGTTCAGTAGGGGAGCCGAAAACCGTTGATACGGATGTAGATAAATGACTGAGGCCGGAATCGTTGGGTGTGCTTGGGAGCTCAGGAAGTTCATGTTCAATGAGAAAGATCTACACAAGTATTGGTGAGTGTACTTAAAGTCAACATTCTAAATTCTGAATTACACAATCAATAAACTATGCAGTAATTTGAGAAGCTGGAATCTGCAACCTACACCATTGTTAGCAGCATTTCCTGGAGAGAAGTTACTGCACTCTGTCTGTACTAGTAGCATAAATATCCAGACAAATAGTGAATAAGAGACCTGAGGTTCATGAAAACAGAGTTGAGGAGTACAGAACCAAGGAAGGATTCTGTTGACTTTCTTATATTTTATGAGAAACGGCTGCAAAGAAATCCAGATTACTTTTCTAGGCAGACCGAGCAATCCTTATTAGATACTGTGTTATCATTGTACCCAACAGCCAGCAACAAAATCATCATCTTAACCCCTTGTTAGTTTTTGATTTTTTATGAATTATTTTTATTTTACTCCTACTGTATGGGAGATGGAATACACGTTTATCAGCTGTTTTTCATATTAAGTTCTAATGTCAAAAGGTTAAAAAAAATGTCTGCTTAGAATAATTACCACTTTACAGTGTCACATGGCCTGTAGTAATTTCACTGAAAACAGGCGAAGCGGGGCGGTGAGCACAAGCACAGCCTCTAAGGAAAGTCCTCACACTCACACTCACACACACTCACCAGAAGGCATTGGGTGGACATCACACATCAGGTAACAGAATGCCAGGCTCTCGGTGATTCTGGTCATTAAAGTTTATTGAGCACTCACAATCTACCAGGAAGCGTAACCTTTTTTGCTTATGCTGATCTATTTAATTCCCTTGGTGGCCCTGCAGGATTCAGCTCATCTCGCCAGGGACCCAGACACTGAGGCTGGAACTCAAGCCGCTGGGCTCAAAACTCTTCATTGACCCCAGAAGGTTAACTCCACCCACAGGCAGCACAGTGGTCCAGGTAAAAGGCAGGACTTTGCAAACAAGAATGTATCATAAAGGCGAGGGTGCAAGGAAGTCTCATAAGTTTTCATTCTTTTAATTCCGCAGTTATTTTGGTTTTCAGAGAGCACAGGATAATTTGATGTGTATTTCAAATTACTGAACTGTAAGAAGTAGATACACACTATTTTTTCCAAGGGTCTGTATCTCTTTATAGGTTTGACTTCTGTTTCATAATTATGAAAATGAAAGACATTAGTTGTTCTCATTTGTTTGTTTTTATATTTAATAAGTACTTAATTGAATAGGATGCTAACTTTTAGAAAGTTATGATAAATAAACCATCTGGACTCCTCTTGGACTGCATTCATGACAATGTGTTGGCTAGTGTTACTCAGTTCGCTTTATATTCACTACGGCCAGAGAACGTAAGAATATTTCAATGCAAACCATTTTTGGTTACGTGATGAAGAACCCTAACTTAATGTAAATCAGCAAATCATATAACAATTTTTTTCTAAATCGTAGCCAAGTCAAAGACAGAAAAGATTTCTGTTTGCCTAAGTTTTTATGCCTCTCTACCTGCAAGTCTCTATAATTCTGCCAGATTTTTAAAAAAATGTGGGTATTGGGAAATTTGGCTAGTTCTTAGGATAAGCATCTTAGTTCATATTCTTATCTACACTATGTATGACATAAAGACCTTGAGAGTTAGTGAAAAAGTAGGAAGAACTTGAGAAAAGTAGTTTGAACTGGAAGATTTTTCGAAGTACGAAAGCAGCTGAAGTTAAAGTAAAGGGTCATTTGTCATTCTTTTGACACCAGGACTATAAGAACCTAATTCTGAGTTTAACTCCTTTAAAACCTGACAGCATGCAGTCCTTGTGGAGTCTCAATTTTAATGTAACTCTGAGAAGACAAGGTGGTGGCCATCCATAGAGTTAGCTACCAGTTTCCTGTTAGTTAACACATCAGCCTGGACTCACTGAGGGGTCGTGGCTGGGGTGCACTCAAAAGGCTCAGAAACCTTCTGCTAAAAATTTTAAAAGAAGCTTTATTGTTACTTAAGACAAGTCTTCCCATTGTGAGTCCATTGTCCATTTTCTTTGCTTTGGTTGCCTATAGATATCAGTGGTTCAGGTTGGTAGCACTGTGGTCCAAAGATTGCCACTCTTGATCTTCAGGCGTGTGTGTTTTGACTTAAAAACATCCCTTTTCTCCCCCCAGTCTATTCCATACCTAAATCCAGGGCAATTATAATGAAAGACTCTCCTCGTGGGGAAGAGTGCAGCAGAGGAGACAGAGCAGGTGTCTTGTGGGAGTTGAAGAATGGAGTTAGAAAAGGAAGATACTTGGAAGATGCTGACAACAAGGAAAGGAGAACACTCCCACTTCACAATTCCTTCCTTCCTTTTCTTTTTCTCCTTTTCTTCTCTCTTTCATAGTACTTTTCAAACAAACTGAAGAGAACCAACTGTTGGCACCCAAGATGGAAAGGGTTGGCCATCGTTCTATTTCCAAGTTTTCAACATTCTGGTTTCTTTATTATATTTTCAAGTAGATGTGTAATTTTTGAGGAAAAATCATGCTGAATTGTGAGCCATTATGAGTAGCCCTCATGAATGGCCATAGAGTTAGAGAAGCCTGGTTGGAAGGCAGACTCCGTCACCTTCCAGGTGAGTGTGCCCTGGCCCGTCCCTTAGCCTCTCCAGACTTCACTTTCGTCACCTACATGATGAGCTCATGGCACCTGGCACGTAAGTATTTAATGAGATGGTGTGTTTAAAGTGATTTGCGCAGGATATTACATTTCGGAAGTACTCAATAAAATGGGGTATTAGCATTACACAAATTTGGCTCAAGGAAGTTGTGATGAGGTCCTTTTATGTCTTTTAATAAGGAGGGAATTAGAAACATAATTCTTAGGAAATTGAGAAGAGAAGCTTGGATGCATAAGAAATGTATTCCTCCCAGTTGTGAACGAAATGCCTGGCAGAGCAGAGACGTGACACAGTACTGTCCATACTTCACAAGACGTAAGACTGGAGCATACTTAAAACAGAAAACTTAACTGGTTTCGGCAGGTTCAGGAACAAGACCAGGATGGCAGAATACTATACCTTTATGAAATTTGGTGGAGAGATTGTATGGGGAACACAGGAAAATGTTACAGAACATAGTTTAGGGCGTGATGGACCCAAGTTTCAATTCCGACTCTGTAACTTAAACTTTCTCTGTAAAATGAAAATAAAACTAGTAACTACTTCCATGTTGTGAAGATAAAGTAACTACACTAATGGATACACTAAATAAATCCCTATATGCTATATTAGCTTACAACTTTTTTGCCTTTTATTTAAAATGAATTTCTGGATATTGTTTCACTTATTAAACAATTAGGTTCTGATACATGGAAGAGATTGTTTGCCCCCAGAAAATGGACGGGGTAAATGTGAGTTGCTCTGGGATTCTCGGTGGGGTGAGCCCGACAGTTAGAAATCTGAGAGCTGCAATGTTCTCTATCACCTATAGACAGAGAGTGAGAGGACTTCAGAACACAGAAAACATTTGTGCCTCTCCACCTTAGCACGCCCTCGATTGAATAGGAGAGCATGACTGAGAAGCAGAAACTTGTCTGTTACGGAGAAGCACGATTTCAAAACTGAACCCATCCTCGCTCCCCGCACAACTTCCCTTTCCTCCTGTACTCAGGGAATGGCACCCCCCAACCTGACAGCCCACGTCAAAGTGCTGGGAGCCATCTGGTCTCTGTGGTTTTCCACCCTCTCCTCGTCCCATCAGTCTGCAAGCCCTGTTGCGTCTACCTCCTTCAAACCTCTTGAATCCACTTCCTCCCTTCACGCTCACTCCCTCTACTTTGGATTTGTCATCAGGTGTGTGTATCGAGTCACCCGGTGGCAGCCTACAATGCTGTCATGTTCCCCGACTATATTCTTTTCCAAAGTGATTATGAACATGTGGTGATGTCTCTCCTACATACTTTTTTTAGGACAAGTGCAACCCCCCTCGCATAGCACTCAATGGTATCACTGGGGGTTCATAATTGCCATGTATAAAACCCATCAGTTCCACGCCTCCAGTGAAAATCTATGTAAAAACATTGATATAAACATGATATATACATGGTTTCAAGATGAACCTTCCAGGGCGTCCTTTATCCAGCTGTCACCCTTAAACTCTTTCTACAGACAAGTGCGAAGGTTTTGAACTTCCCTAAAGACTGTGATGTGAGTTGTGCTTCTTTCTCCAGCTTTGTTTCCTTTGTGTCTCCCATCTACCCTCTGCTCTAACTTTCTAATCGACCGCAGTTCCCTAGTAGAGCAGGCTTTCCGAACCACGATGTGGGATTTTCCTCTACTGGAATGCCTCCTCTTACTCTCATTATCAACTCTGACCAGGCTAATTCCTATTTTTAGTTTAGAATTCATCGAGAAAGGCTTCCACTTCCCTCCTCACCACGTCACCTGCCTGAGTCAGAAGCCACCTCACGGTGCTTCCTTAGCGCCACCTGCATACCTCTGTCTCCTCTCTTACTTCTATCTTTAAGTCTCTTCTATGAGCCTACACTGAACTTGAGGACAGGAAGCTTATTTACCTTTGTGTCTTTGGAGGCTTGTAAAATGCCAGCTCACAGCAGGCACTCGATAAATATTAATGAATAAAATGATGAAAAGTGCACGCAGCAGCTCACTCCTTGTGCAGCGTCGAACACAGCGGTGCAGAGTATGTCAGAAACTGCCTGGACATCTTTGTTGTTGAATGATTAATTCAACAATAATTATCTGTTGAATCACAATAAGTTAATTACATGGCATGGTCCTGGCTAGTGGGGGGGGGGGGAAATGACAATTCTTTTTAAGATGAAAATTTAAGTAATAATAATAATACAAGGTGAAATGTGATGGTCAAATGTATGCTATGGGTATAAATATGAGAATAAGGAAATGATTGTTTTTAGGTTCATTATAACACACTGACCCCAACAAACGGACTAATTTATGAAGAAAGAAGTCCTATGCAGTGGAAGTTTGTTGGTAGACAATTCTCCATGAGTCTTTTATAGCTTTGCATTTTTTGCAGCAGAGATACTGATGGCCTTTATTCTGGATTAGTTTTTCAAGATTTGTTGAGCAAACAGCTTTGGAAGCATCTCCCTTTGGAGGAAAGGGGGGATTTATTTATCCACAGTGAGATAAAGATACTTCTCTGTGAGACGAAGTTCAGGGTGTATTACTGCCCATTATAAAACATTGGGGTTCCTTAAACTTACGGTTCTTCTCTTCTAACACAACCTACTTCGTGAGTAGGTGCCGGCTGACCCGCTTTGCATCTCCATGTGAGAGCTGGGACTCAGCAAACTAACATAAATGCCAATACTCCGGCTAATGCTATTGCTGTGAATAATAAAACACCCTTAGTCTCTGATTCAGGAGTCCCATGTCTTCTGCCAACATCCATGACGCTACGGCAGGCTGACCTGCTGGCTTGCATGTAGGGTAAAATACCTGACACTTCACAGTTCTTGACAATGTTAATAAACAGTGATACGTAATGATTCCCATGCGAAGGGCAGTGCCTTTGAGTTTTTGTTGGATTTTTACATTGACTCATTAGTTCGTAAGACTCTGTTAAGTTTCAGTGAAATCCGTCTTGTTGAAATAATGTATGTGATGGTGACCAAGAGGGTAGTTTCATAGAGTTGAATAACTCCATCATATATGAAAACGAAAGTTCGGATGTGGACAATGGTGTTTTCCCTAGAGAAGAGCAAATTAGATGCCCTCTTACCACTCAACTTCTTAGGATTGAAAGAATTCCTAATGGGAATTTATTTCCAGTAAAGACAGTCTAGTCACCCAGAAAGTGTCCAAATTATTTCCTAAAATGGCATAAAATCTTTGTTGCTATTGTTTTGATGGGGAGGGTCTTTTCTTTAGATGACTTTTTTTGTTTTTTAACAATAGCACACTGTCAAGTAAAGATGAAGTGGGAGAAAAAAATCAGAGAGCTCATTTGGTTTTCACAAGAAAGAAAGAAACATTTATTTTAAGACAACCACAAAGCAGAGAAAATGAATGATTCCTGTGGTTTTAGAATGAGACTTTTATCCTGTTAGAGCCTTTGTCAGACACACTGAGGCAGGTTTTAATTCTGAATATGGAAAACTGTTCTCAAAGATTTTCTGCCCCTTAAAATGGCTCTAAAAGACTACTGCTACACAACAATAGGAGACTTTAAAGGTAGAAAATAAAGAGATTACAGGGTAAATAGCTTACAAGCTGTGAAGGTTAACATTCAGGGGACGATTTGCTGGTGACTCTATCTCTTATCAGAGTTCTTTTGTGAAGATAATTTCTTTTTGTCGGCTGTGGCAGCCAGTTAGACTGCACGAAGAAGATACAGTCACAGTGTATTTTAGAATATCCGTTACTGGTTGCCAGAATGAGGGATGGAAAGCACAGAGATGGGGCCTGCACAGGAAGGACGGTGCAGGGGTTTTGAGAAGCAAGAGGAGACTCATCCATGCTCTGTTCTAACTAACTTTCCGTGGCTGACGCGCCTTACGATTCTAGAACATTCTAACTAGTATGCATAGTTTTCACAGGATGGTTGATAGGATTCTATTGACAAAGATGTGATAGTATAATAAATAAAATGCCAGTTATTATGTTATTCTGATATTTACAAGCGTTTGTACAACTGGCCCTTTTAGTTTGATAACTAATTTCCAGAGACGTTTATGTATTGTGTCTGCATGTTCAAATTTACAATTTAGCACCACTTTAAATCTCTGCGTGGAAAGGAATCAGATGTAAGAGTAGCAAATTTAAGGTTAAACATCATCCTCTTATTCATTCTTCGCCCTATGGAGCTGATCTATGCACAAAGGAAGTTCGAGTCTCGCTGGGCGCACACTGCGGTCTGCATCACTGGGTAAAATTCATCAATGGCTTTCATAATTATGCATTCTATCCTGCCTCTTGCTTTCTACAGGCAATCTCTACCTTAGAAAAATGTTGTCTGCATATATACAAAAATCTATATTTAAAAAATATTATCAAATATTACATGTATTTTTCTATGAGCAGAAACTATAAAGCATAATACCTTGTGTTCATTCAGATACTTGAGATTCGGGGTGTCAATGTGGGGATTCCTGTAGGGAACTAGCTGGTGGTTAAGATCTTTGCCTGAAATCCCATTCAGTCTCTGCGGTTGAATGGGCTGGAATAAGAACAGATCTTGGACACATTGCAGCGAGTTCCTGAGAAAGAGGCAAATCATGCTTTTCCACAGCCTGGGTCACAGAACCTAAGGGGCCGCTTGTTTTTTGATGAGAAGCAGCAACATTTTAGAGGCTTTGGAAATCCACATCAATGAAGTACTTTTGTCTAGACCTTTTCCTTCATTTCACGCACATTCTTCACCCATTGAGAAATCCACATGCTGGAACAGACGGCCATTATCCGGAGACTAAGATCTTGGCATGGAAGGGATTTCGAGACACTGGTTAAAATGAAGAAATATTTGGAACCCAATAAAAGCAGCAGAGAGAGGAGAATTTACTCCCAATGAAATGAGGCTGCCCAGTGCCCTATTTGTAAGAATATTGCTTGCTTCTAGAATAACTGGCAGACATTGTCTGATACCAACACTAACACTGGGAAAACCAGAAATTCCCTTAAAAAACTTTTGTTTTTCATGTATGTTTATATACACTTTAAAAAATTTTTTTTAATGTTTTATTTATTTTTGATACAGAGAGAGTCAGAGCATGAGAGGGGGAGGGGCAGAGAGAGAAGGAGACACAGCACTGGAAGCAGGCTCCAGGCTCTGAGCTAGCTGTCAGTACAGAGCCTGACGCGGGGCTCGAACCCACGACCGTGAGATCTGACCTGAGCCGAAGTTGGAAGCTTAA
>NC_043713.1:7560028-7584472 GCF_006229205.1 Suricata suricatta
CCCCCCCCGGCCCCTTTGATGAGTTTCCAGTAGTAGAAGGAGTAGAAGGAATGCATGCTTATTGCGACAAGGGGACAACACAGCGTGTGTGGTTTTCCGGTCGGGGCACCGGATGTCACGTGCTGACCACGTGCTAACGGGTGGCCTCCCTCCATCCCTCCCGCTTTTATTTTCTGGTCGCCTTGCTGTCCCAGGTGCCAGGACTCGTGTGGTTTGCTGCAGAGCAAGGCTCTGTCCGGGTCGCCAAGGGAACAGGGCGGGCCAGCTCACTTCCCCCTTTCATTCTCTTGGTGTCACACTTGACAGCGGTGTTTGCAGAAGCGTTAGTAGATGAGAGGAATCACACCTGCCCGTCCCCATGTTACCTTTGTGCCCTGTGTCTGGCCACTTGATCTCTGACCTTACTGTCCAGCAATTGTGTCTTCTTATCACTGCCAAAACTGGACAAAAATGAGGCCGAGTTGCTTGGGATTCAATCATTCATCAGAATCACCCAAAGGATTTTTCTAAACACTGACACTTGGCTTCGCCCCTAGAATTTCTGAGTCAGTAGGTCTGTGGGGCCATGCCCAGGAATTTATATTTCTAACAAGTTCCCCGGTGATGCTGTTGTTGCTAATTTGTGGACCACATTTTAGGAACTACAGGTCTGCATAATTTCTAAATTTCGTTAGGTTTGACCATTTGTGATTGGGAATAACAACAGTGGTCAGTGTCAGTAAACTACCAGTGAAAGTATGTAGTTTGGCACTTTTTAAAAAACTTTTTAATTTTTTTTAATATTTATTTTTGAGAGACAGAGAGTGAACAGGGGAGGGGCAGAGAGAGAAAGAGACACAGAATTGGAAACAGGCTCCAGGCTCTGAGCTAGCTGTCAGCACAGAACCTGATGCGGGGCTCAAACCCACGAACTGTGAGATCATGACCTGGGTGGAAGTCGGAAGCTCAACCGACTGAGCCCCCCAGGCACCCCCAGCACTTCTGACAATGACTAGGATGGAGGGCGCTCATACATCCACCAGCCCCTTTTGGGCAGTTTGCCTGGAGCTTGATGTTGCTCCAATATTGGTTCTGTTTTCCATGTAAATATATGCTGAACTTGAATGGCTGGTGTTTACGTTTTGGGAATTTGTAGAGACGTAAAAGCCAATCTGCATGCAATCTGGCTCCTGAGTGAGCTTTGTCATTTAATGAATAGCCTTATATAGTAACCTGCCTACTGGCGTGACTCTCCAGTTCCCTGCCCTGCCTTGTAAAATATTGATCCTGATGGTTGAGCGCAATGGGACTCCAGCAATTGATAAATGAGATTCGTGCTGTAATTCTGAATCTCAGAAAATTAAACCATAAAAGAATTTATTTGCACTATGATGCCTGTTTCTAGTCAGGGCAGCAGGCGCAAAATTTATGCTTCTTATCTATTATTCTGCTAGGTTCATGGGTTCTGAGGGAAATAATCCTATTTTCCTGCTAAATAAATACAGGGTAAGCTCATTAATTACACTGAGATTAATGTGGCATTTAGTGCAGATACTAAAAAGGGCACTGCATTGAGTATTTGACCTTTTACATTATTAAAACTTAAAATGTGCTAGAACTTAACACGCAGCACCAATCCAGAAACAGAATCTGCCGATTTCTGAAAGTCTTTATGTTTTATTCAGCTGCCTTCCAATAAGAATTTATAGGCAGCAAAATCATCCGAGAAAACACAAATAAAGCTCATTTTTAAAAACTGGATACCATTAAATACGTTCTTTATTATACTAATGATCATATAACAACTAATTCTCTTTGTCTGGGCCTCTACTAGGTTAGAGGGTGAGAACAGCCTAGATAAGAAGCACAGTTAAATGAGATTATAGATTTCAGTTTACAATTTTGAAATACCCCCAACACATCTTGAGGGAAAATCAAAGAATAAAGCACACAACCTATTATTTCTTTTTGGTATACAGACACACACACACACACACACACACACACACACACACACGTGCGCAACATAGTTTCAAAAGCCAAATAATTTGGGGCACCTGGGTGGCTCAGCGGGCTAAGCACCTGACTCTTGAGTTTGGCTCAGGTCACGACCACAGAGTCCTGAGATTAAGCTCCACACGAGGGTCCATGCTGGGCCCGGTGCTTGCTTGGGATTCTTTCTCTCTTTCCCTCTTCTCTGACTCACGCCCCCCCTCCCCCCGCCCCCTCAAAAGCTAAACAAATAAATAAAATATTTAAAAAAACTCAAACATTTAATAATTAAGGAAATTCCTATGAGATCCTTTCTCTTAATAATAAAACAAAAGCCTATTTGAAAGGACAGACACAATTCAGACTGCTTTTCTTCACGGTGTCTTCATATATTTGTACCCTAAGAAGTTTCAATTAAGCCTCCAAATCCTTAGTCAAAGCAAAGACTGTATTGCCTGTCAACTCACAGTTCTCAAACATTATCATATATATGCTTTATGTTAAATCAGGATTTATTTGAGAACACCACGGCCTACTTGGCATTTTTCTTTTGTTTCCCTATGTGTGTACAAGAAGTCTCTTAACGGGGCGATGGTTTTATGTAGCGCTGAATTAAGCCCACTGAGCTGTAAAACAGGCTCCGTCAAAATCACGGCACAACCTATTTTGCATGTGACCATGTGCATTGTTAAAAGGGCTATCTATGTCTGTTTTAGTTTGCATGGGCTATGCCATCAGGATGATCCCTCGGATCGTCAGTCATTCACGGACACTTCTCAGTGACAGAAGAGCCCCTTCATGCCCTCGTCTTCCGCCCTGTGTCCTCGACACCAGGACAAACAGCTGCCTAAGTGCTCGTGAGCTGCTGTCCTCGGAGAAGACAATACTGTCGTTGGTGATGAGTTTATAATCTCTCACCGGTATGTATGCCTCTGCGAGCAGACAAACCGCAAGCTCAGGGACTGCGTCTCCTCGTGTACTGCATGAAGTCTGACTTATTGACTTCATCATACAAACCACGAAATCAGTGGGTTTCCAACCGCTCCACCCAGGCTCCATTTTGACAGTGAAAGGAAATTCAGCAGAACTTTCTCCCGAGTGAGCCCCGGTTTCATCTCACTTTTGGAGAGGGCATTCATCATGCCCTTACCCTGTTGTTAAACTTCTCCATTCTTTACTTTCATCCAACCCTGCAGACGCTCTCTTTGGTAGACGCTGCTCACCAGAGTCAAGGTTAGAGAAAGTTTGTGACTCATGTATAACACCAATCCTGACCGATGGTCTGTGTTAGTATTTGAGATGGCAGAGTAAACATATAAGTGAAGATGAAAAATCTTGGCTGAAGGTTTCCTGGGGAAGCTTACGAAGTAGCTTTGCGTCTAGTTATAATGAAATCCATGTAATAGTACAACATGGTGACCACAGTTAACTGCTCCCTGGAGAGATGCTAAGAGAGCAGATCTTACCAAAAAATTGTGTTTAACAGCAAGACAAACAAAACAACAAAACAAAAACAAAACACAAACAGTAAACAATCTGAATGTGTGACAATGGGAGTTGATTATATCAATTATGCTGCTGACACACTGCCCTAACATTCTATTATGATTGTACAAGGATCTTTATGATGTGGGAAATACTCATGACACGCTGCTAAGGAAAGGCTATTTTAAAAGGTAGTACTAAAGGTAGGATTCACTGAGTGCCGAGTCGCTCAGTTGGTTAAGTGTCCAACTTCAGCTCAGGTCATGATCTCACGGTTTGTGGGTTCGAGCCCCATGTCGGGCTCTGTGCCGACAGCTCAGAGCCTGGAGCCTGCTTCGGATTCTGTGTTTCCCTTTCTCTCTACTCCTCACCTGCTTGTGCTCTGTCTCTCTCTTTCTCGAAAAGAAGTAAAAATTTTTTTTTAAAAAGATAGGATTCACGGAGTTAAAAAAAAGTCCAAATAAACAAAACTAAACAAAAAGGCTTGACATATCTTTATACCTAAATATCAACACAATTATCTCTGGGAAACAAATTTATTTTATTCTCATTTTCCATTTTATTCTTAGTGATCTTATTTTTTTCCAAATTTCCTTCAATTCATATATTATTTTAAACAGAAGTATACATAAATTTAAAATGTAGGTTGCTTGAATATTATAATTATAATATTCTAATTATATAGTTCTTGGAGGATTTATAATATCCTGATTATAAAGTTCTAATCAATGCCAGATGTGGTTGATTGTTGAAGCAATTTCCCACCTGCCCTTTTGTCCTTGTGGGAAGAAGCCATGATGGGAATCTTTTGATCACAAGGAAGTTAGGATTCTTCATTTCCCACGAAGATAAATAATGATTAATAAGCAAATCATAGCAGTTACCTTTCTCTTTGCCACTTAAACTTATTTTTCCAGCCTCCCTCGCAGACAGGGATGCCCACATATTAACATTTCTGGTCCATGTAATAGAAGAAGTTTGTGTGACAATTCTGGAAAGTTTTCTTTCACTATTTAAAAAACTAATAACCCTCCCATTGCAAACATGTTCAACATGTGTTGGAAGGGAACGTGATGCGCCGGGCAACGGCAGCCATATTGTGAGCATGGGGTATGAGCCTGAAGTTAGAAGGGAAACGTGCCACGGACAGCTGAATAGAGGCTTTCTTCTTCGCCTGCAGCCAGATCCTCTTCTACCTCCCTCTTACCGTGATTACATTTAGGGCTCCAGTGGACAAACCAGAGTGGTCTTACAATCTCAAGATCCTTAACTTAGTCACACCTGCAATGTCCCTTCTGCCACGTAAGGTAAGTCATTGACACATTCTGTGGGCGTGCATGTCTCTCTGGGGCCACCCTTCAGCTCTGACGATCGTCTTGGACAATGAAGTGAAAACAATACGGTGCTAATTGAGTCCATACCGTGTTCCATGAACTATCGATCCTAAGACCAGGGGAACAAGAGTGAATATTTAGAAGAAATGTTTACTCACTTAATACTCGTATCCTTATCTGGTAAGCACCACACACATTGTACAGAGAAGTTAAGGAATTCACATAAGAGCATAGTGCTTGTAAGTCGCAGAGCGGTTATTGGATCTGAAGCAAAGCCCCCACTCTTCCTCTGTGCCACGGGCCACATCCACATTTTGGAACTACAATTTCATGGGTGGCTGGGGGGGTATAACTGAGCTAGATGCTTTCTGGATTTCAAGTTCTAAAGCATGGGGTTCTTTCCAACTTCAGTATGGAAATATTTTGCCCAGTGAGAAAAATTCCAAAGGCATGTCTGCTGTATCAATAAAATGATTAAAACAAACATTTCAAAGGCATCTGTCATGTTCTTTGGTGAGAGCGTAGTGTAGGAGACAGTCACACACTTGAAGGACATGCTTCAAGATATATTACTAATGACACTTCTAAACTGTCCAGAATGAACAAACTGTTTGAATGTGAAGTCCAAGAGGCCAGGGTAAGGAACAGACTCAGGACAATGAGCCACGGTAAAAAAGAGACCCCTGTTTTCTCAGAGGCCATCTTCACAGACACATTTTAAAACCTAGCATTCTAAAAATTAAAAAAAATAAAAGGGGCACCTGGGTGGCTCAGTCAGTTAAGTGCCTGACTTTGTTCGGCTCAGGTCATGATCCCACGGTTCGTGGGTTCAAGCCCTGCGTCGGGCTCTGTGCTGGCAGCTCAGAGCAGGGAGCCTGCTTCCGATTCTGTGTCTCCCTCTCTCTGCCCCTTCCCTGCTCATGCTGTCTCTTTCTCTCAAAACATAAATAAAACATTAAAAAAAAATTTAAAACCTAGCATTCTGAAACTGCCATGAACCTAAACAGAATAAGTCAGGAGAAGAGAAATGAACACATGAACCTTTTCTCCCAAATGATCAATTCCGACAAAATAAAGTGACAAAGCTTTTTGTGATACAGCAAGCCTGTAAGACATGTGTACAGATAAAGTACATTGGATGAGTCGTGTTTAATAATAGCACGTAATAGCTTTCCCGGAAACAATGGGTACTTTCTGAAGCATAAGTGATTTCTGGAAAGAGGAACACAGCAGAAGAGAAGTAAATGTAGAAACGTTTAGTTTCCTTGTTATAAGCAATTTGAAAATGTAAGGGGGGAAGAGCAGAAATGAAATGTAATATTGAATATATTTTAAAATCTCATTTAATGAGAAGCCACTTGGTAAGTGCCTAAAGAAAAATGTTAAAATGCTTCGAAATTAAAGAAATTCATCGATTAGGGGCTATTGGAGTTCAGTGCCATAGAAAGGGAAAGCCAAATTGAATGGCTCCAATTTTTGTGTTTCTATAGCAAGCACAGAAATAAAGAAAAACTAAAAATAGTCAAAATAACTCCATGAAGATAGGCTGTGATGCAAATGTTTCCATCCTGCTGATTTCAATTTGTTGCCTTAACATTGTACGTACTGGGAACGCACTCCGGCCCCTTGGAAGACAGCTATTAGAATTCCTGTTATTTGCTTTTATATTAATGTCAAATGGCTTGGAGAATCATGTTGTGCGATTCAGTTTAGAGTGTTTCCCAGGTGACCCGGGGGCACTGCAGTGTGGCTTGGTCGTTAAGGGCGCCACAGAAATGAGGGACTCAGCATAGAGCCACACCTCAGACTTGTTCTGCTTTATCTTCCACAAATGACTGAAGCAGCCTGATTAGTCAAGACACGGGTTCCACATGATAAAACCATTCCATTTAAAGCTCATGGCCAAAGCTTGTTGCTAATGAAGTTTCACCTGGGCACCTTACTGACCTGTGGGGAGCACTTCCTGATCTTGGATGCCCGCGAGGAGAATATGGGAGATGCTGACAACGCTCAAGAAGTCTGGGTTCTCTCTCTTTCTATGGAGGTTGATGGAGAAACACTGCCTGCCTTTTCTGCTTTTTTCCCAGGATGGATACTTTCAGTGATTTCAGAAACAGAAGTATTTTTCAAAGCCCATTCATTGCCTTTTGGGTCATAGGTCAAGTCAGAGTTAATGACTTCATTTATTTACAAAACAAGGCTAGGGGTTCTCAGATTTAAGATATGCAATATTCTTTCTCAGCTAGTTTTCAGAATATTGCTACTGGAAAAAAATTAATAAGAACTTCTAATTTTGTGACAACCGAATGGATTCTGGGGAAAAAATATAAGTGTGGAAATTGTCAAGTGAAGAAGTGTTTGCATTTAGTTCACAACTCCGATCCATCCTGCTTACAGGTCAGTATATCATAGTAATAATTATTGTAACTATGTACTAGGGTTCATGATATTTCTTTAGTAGGCTCCGCCCCCAGTGTACAACCCAACACAAGGCTTGAACCCACAACCTTGAGATCAAGACCTGAGCTGAGATCGAGTCAGACACTCACTTGACTGAGCCACTCATGTGCTCCAATGTGGTTCATGATTTTTATCATCGTATTCAGTGTACAAGCCAATGACTTGCTAAGAAGGTTTTTAGTTCTATTCTGCACAGTAGAAGACAAAGATATTGGTAGTTTTCTGTCCACGACCACATAGCTACTACTCCAACGAAGATGGTCTGGCCTCCAAACTCACGCTTTCATCCCTTCTGCTATGAAGAGTAGCAATAGGAAGGAGTAGAAGCTAAATAATAAGTAACCTAGACATTTAGAGATGATAATAAACAGATTGCTTTCAAATTGTATATTAATAATATCGATGAAGTAATATATGATAGTATTGTTTTAATTGATCAAAGAGATTCTGTTTAAACAAAACAGAAAACAAAAAAGCTTCCTTTCTCATAAAATCTGTAAGATCAACCTCTGGCATGTTAGACAACCTAAATTTTCACAGAGATTTGAAAATATAATCTAATGTGCAAATGCGACCTATATAAATAATACAGTTAATTTTTCATAAAGACCTAACTTTTTAAGAGCAGTTTTAGTTTTACAGGAAAATTGAGGAAAAGATTCCCCATGTATCCTCTGCCCATCCCCCATCACAGCCTTGCCCATCATCAACATCACATTTGTTACAACGGATAACCGACATTGACCCACCATTATTACCCACACTTCGTGGTTTACATTGTGGTCCATTCTTGATGTTGTACATTCTGTGGATTTGAACAAATGTATAAAGATATATTCTCACCATTATAGTATCATTCAGAAGGTTTTCAGTGCCCTAAAAATCCTCCTTGCTCTTCCTGGTTTTTCCTACTTCCTTCCAGGCCCTGGGAATCACTGATCATTTCACTCTCTCCAGAGTTTTGCCTTTCCTAGAATGTCATACTATTGGAATAATAAATATGTAGTCTTTTCAAATTGGCTTCCTTCACTTAGTAATATACTTTTGAGGTTCTACTTTATGGCCTGATATCTCATTTCTTTTTAGCATTGAATAACATTCCATTATCTGGATGGACCACCATTTATTTTACTAGTCACTCACTGAAGGCATCTGTTTGCTTCAGGTTTTATCAGTTATGAATAAACCTGCTATAAATATCTGGGTGCAGGTTTTTATGTGAACCTAAGTTTTCAACTCTCTTGGATAAATACTAAGAGCCATAACTGCTGGATCATATGGTATGAGTATGTTTACTTTAAAAAAATTTTTAATGTTTATTTATTTTTGAGAGAGAGAGAAAGACAGCAGGAGAAGGGGGAGAGGCAGAGAGAGAGAGAAGGAGACACAGAATCTGAAGCAGGCTGCAGGCTCTGAGCTGTCAGCACAGAGCCCGATGCAGGACTCAAAACCATGAACCGTGATAACATGACCTGAGCTGAAGTCAGGTCCTTAACTGACGGAGCTGCCCAGGTGCCCTGAGTATGTCTACTTTAAAAAAAAAAATGTTCATTCATTTATTTTGAGAGAGGGTGAGTGAGTGTGCATGCAAGTGGAGGAGAAGTAGAGACAGAGGGAGAGAGAGAATCCCAAGCAGGCTCTGCACTGTCTACACTGTCAGTGTAGCACCTGATGTGGGGCTCCATCCCACTAACCATAAGGTCATGATCTGAGCCCAAATCAAGAGTGGGACACTTAACTGATTGAGTCACCCAGGTGCCCCGAGTGTGTTTACTTTTGTAAGAAACTGCCAAGCTGTCTTCCAAAGTTGTTGTACCATTTTGTATTCCTGCCAGCAATGGATGAAAATTCTTATAGCTTCAAATTCATTTGATGTTGTCATTATTCTGGATTTTGGCATCCTAACATTTGAGTAGTAACATCTCATTGTTCTTTTAATTTGCATTTCTCTGATGACATCACACAGGGCATCTTTTCACATGCTTATTTGCCATATGTGTATCTTCTTTAATGAAGTGTCTGTTAAGACATTTGGACCATTTCCCAATCTAGTTTTTTTTTTCTTCTTATTGTTGAGTTTTAGAGGTTTTTTTTTTTAAATTTAGGTAACAGTCCTTTATCAGATGTGTCTTCCGTAAATGTTTTCTTCCAGTCTGTGGCTTGTCTTCACATCTCTTGACCATCTTTCACAGAGCAGATATTTTTAATTTTAATGATGTCCGGTATATCAATTATCTCCTTAAGGGATCATGGCTTTGATACTGTGTCTAAAAAGTCATCACCACAGTCAAGGTTATCTGGGGTTTCTCCTATATAATCTTGTCGGAGTTTTATAGTGTTGGGTTTCACGTTCAGGTTTGTGATCCATTTTGAGTTAACTTTTGTGAAGGATGTAAGATTTGTGTCTAGGTTCCTCAGTTCAGTTGTTCTGGAAGCATTTCTTGAAAAGCCTGTCTTTGCTCCATTGTGTTGCCTTTGCTCCTTTGTCAACGATAGGTAGATGATAACTATCTAGGTCTATTTCTGAGATCCTTATTCTGTTTCATTGATCTATTTTTCTGTCCTTTTGCCAATAACAAACTGTCTTGATGAATTAGCTTTATAATAAGTCTTGAAGTTGGACAGTGTCATCATTCGATCTTGTTCCTTTCCTTCAATACGATGATATCCATTCTGGTCTTGAATTCTTTACACAGACTTTAGGATCAGTTTGTCATTATCTACAAGATAACTTGCTAGCATTTTGACTGGGATTGCATTGGATCTGTACATCAAGTTGGGAAGTATCTTGACAACATGGAGTCTTCCTACTATGAACACGGACTGTTTTTCCATTTATTTGGTTCTTCTTTGATTTCGTTTATCAGAGTTCTGTGATTTTCCTCACACAGATCTTGTACATATTTTGTTAAATTTATACTTAAGTATTTAATATCTTTGGATACTAATGTAAGTGGTATTGTTTTTAATTTCAAATCCCACTCTTCATTGCTGGTGTAGAAAAATGTGGAGCGCCTGAGTGGCTCAGTCGTTTGAGCATCTGGCTTCGGCTCAGGTCATGATCTCACAGTTCGTGGGTTCAAGCCCTACTTCGGGCTCTGTGCTGACAGCTCAGAGCCTAGAGCCTGATTCGGATTCTGTGTCTCCCTCTCTCTCTGACCCTCCCCTGCTCACGCTGTCTCCCTTTCTCTCTCTCTCTCTCTCTCTCTCTCTCAAAAAAAAACCATTAAAAAAAAGAAAAGAAAAAAAAGAAAGAAAAATGTGGTCAACTTTTCAATATAACTTGTATTCTTTTAACCTTGCAATAATTGCTTATTAATTTCAAGAAAGTTTTGTTTAATCAATTCTTTAAAATTTTCTACATAGATAATCATGTTATCTATGAAGAGACTTTTATTTCTTCCTTCCCAATCTGAATACTTTTAGTTTCCTTTTGTCATCTTATTGCATTAGTTAGCGCATTCAGCACACCGTTGAAAAGTTGTGGTGACAGGGGACATCGTTGTGTTGCAATAGGTCTTAGTGGACACGCATCTAGTTTCTCACTAATAAGTGAGATGTTAGATGTAGGGTTTTTTTGGTAGATTTTAAAAATCAAGTTAACAAGTTCCCTTCTACTTCCAGTTTACTGAAAGCTTTTGTCATAAATGGGTTTGGATTTTGTCAAATTGTTTTTCTGTATTGTGATATTGTGTGATTTTTATTTTTTAGCCTGTTGATGTGATGGGTTACATTTATTGATCTTGAAACTCTGCGCCAACCTTGCATACCTCAGATAAATCTCTCTTAGCCAAATATAGCTAATTTTAAAAATTATTTTAAGCCATTTTATTTTAAAATAAAACATAGATACTGAAAACCACAGAAAGTATGGTTTAGTGACTGTAAAGAAAACCCCATTATAACATCAGTCCAGTTAAGTGGCATAACTTGTCTTTGCCCCCTACGCCCCTCAGTTTGCCCATCCTAATGACAGTCCGCTCCTTCTGAAGTAACCAATATCCTGACTTTTACAGTAATACTGACTTTACAGTAATTGTAAGAGTTGCCATGGGAAGGCAACTGAGCGGCCACTTTGCTGTGGAGAGCTGCGAGCATTGACAACCCCCACCCACAAACCTGGGATGCCCCGAGCCATTTGAAAAGCACCAGCGGCCATTTTATTACAGGTCAGATAATAGTTCCAGGCACCGCCAGGGACTGATGACCCCCACTCTCCAACTGGACTGTCTCAAACTGGAATGCCTCACCGTGGAATTCCAGCATCCCCCACCCCACCGAAGTGAACAGCCAATTGAATCCTGCCACCGTCCAAAGATGCCCCTACTTGGCTATCGGCCCACCTGAGCTCAAACCTGGAACTTCTGCACCCATAAAACACCTTGCTCTCCCATACCCAGGCGCGACTTCCCTGACTCCCTGCTCCAGTGTCACGGAACCTCGCCTGGGAATTGCAGACTCCGATAAAGGCCTTCTTGGCTCTATAACTTGGTCTCTGTCTTTCCTCTCACCTCTGCCTCCATCTATCAAACCTTACAGTAATCAGTTCCTTATCTTTCCCTATTGTTTTCCAACTCAAGAGTGCATCCTTGACATTATAGTTTATTTTTACCATTATTTAAAAACTTTGTATATTTTGTATGTTTCTTGTTGGGGCCCAGTAGGCCAAAAAACCTCCCGCATGGCGACTCTGAATGGCAAGGCCTCCAGGGCACAGGAGAATCTATATAAGTGACCCTTGATGGCTATGCCAGGAGAACTTTTGGGAAGTTGCGGAACGAGTCGAAAGACTGTGAAACAACATTTGGCCTCCTGGGCCGCACATGTGCCTTCTGTTCATCCTGTCTATGATTTTCTCGTTCAAAGAGGCATATACTTTTAGGTGTTGAATCAACTTGGGTCAATCAGTAACTCCAGCCTTCCCTTACCTTGTTTTTGTCTCTAGCTCATTGTCTGCTGTTGGGAGTAAACACAAACCTCTGTCAAAAATTTACTTCTTAAAGGATAGGCATCTTGCCCATGAATAACTGCTGAAGGGCCTTAAGAAATGTAAATCTCCCCAAAGAAAATTCTTTAGGCTCATCTTATGCTTAAAAACAGACTTTCGTTGGGGAATCCCTCCCTTGCAATGACTTATTTGTTCCTGTTATTTACTACTGTCCTGTTAAGAATGACCCTTTCTGGAGCATGTCTTTACTTCAAGGACCTTGAACCATCTAATCATTAAAGAAAAAATGTAACCACCGATGGTATATAAGACACTGACTATCTTAGTAAAATGTGGCTTTACCACCATTCACGTTGTCTCTCTTCTTTCTTATAGATATTGCACCGACACCAACCCCCTACTTGGGACCTTTCGACTGGGGTGCGTGCGCTGGTCCCCCGCAATTTCTTTTCATCTATAGGTTCTCTCTTTATCATTTCATATACCTTATAATTTATCTGTTAAAGATTCTGGATCAAATGACCTGTAGTGCTGGCTGCCCACAGACTAGATTCACTGTTTTATATTCATGGTGCCAGTTGATGAAAACTAGCAGGTGGATAGAGAGACTCCATTAGAGTCAGGTCTGAGCCTTTTGTCAAGGCTATAGGTAGTTTTGGGCTCTTTCATGAGGGGAACATAGTGTCTGTGTTTTTCACTACTTTTCTTTGGTTCTTTTGTTGAGAACTGCCAATGATTTAATCCATTAATTCATTAGTGTTAATTTTTTTAACTCTTATTTTGTCATTTTTAAAATCTCATATACATTTATAAGGACATGCCTCTCCTCATTTACTACCTGGCTTCCTAGTACCACCGTTCACATAGGAAAGCAAGGATAATTGATTTACTTTGTTTGTAAGCTAGTAAACTCTTCCCTGCCCACTTTGGAAAGAGACCAATTAAAAAAATGTAATTATAAACTATTTGACTTAGAGGTCTTTTATGGGCTTGAGCATGCTGTAATTTTAGCCCGACTGTATTTCACATAGCCAAGTGTTAGTCAGTGGGTACTTCTTCAACTGGTCCTTTAACATTATCTTAATTGTTTTTGATAATTTCCTCACCATTTGCTGTGTCAAGATGTTCTAGCTCATTCTATATATAGCAGACACTTGCTATGCTTCGGGTTTTATCATCAGGGTAATATAAAGTCTGGTTTTCACTATTTTTTGCTATGTTTTTATTTTGTTTTAAATCACTGACTTATTTTTGTGAAAAATGAAATAAAATATCAGTACAAAAAGATCTATCATCTGTCCACCTATCTATCTTAAAAAAAATTCCTCATGCAAAATATAAATGCAAATCAGATGCTTCATACAGATATTTCCAATTCAAATATAGGAATAAACTCCTCTATATTTTATCTGTATCTCTTTTCTTCCATAACATGAGTCTTGGTTCTAAAGGACACAGGGTATGATAGAAGAAGAATATCCCATAATATTCATTACTCTGCACTACACATGCAACGGTCTAAGTATAATGATACTGATGCTAACACCACTAATTTTAGTTAATGAAAACAGACACAAAAGTTTATTACATATGCTATCCTTATTTCCACCCACTAAAAAATAGTGTGTACCATATTTGCATGGTCAAATCATGCTGCCATCATATACTATAAGAGATTAATGTTTATGAAATTACCAGATCAACAATTTCCAGAGGGAGTAATCTCCGTAGCCCAGGTGAGTCAAGCCATCAGGTAAGAAGAGTAGTTTGAGAATTTTACTACAAAAACAACCATCCACATGGGCTCCATGATGCTTTTCATCTAAACTGTACTCTCAGCTCAGGACATCTCCGTCAGGAAGAGTCCTGCAACATCAAGCAGCCTGGATACTCTACGTGGCTGAAAAACAAGGTAATGAGAAGGACAAGCCATTGGGACCCAGAGTCCCGCAGCTGGCGTGGCCGTCTGGCGTGCTGGAGGTCCTTTCTTCTCTGGAATAGTGGTTAGTCCTTAATTTGACAGGTACACTCTCTAAATTCATTGGTGATAATGAATTTCAACAAGTTTCCAGAGACTTTAATCCTTCCTGAAACTTTATTTCAGGAGCAAGACTGGTGTCTTTGGAAATCAAGTTCTGTCATACGTTGGGCAGAACATACTCTGTGCTGAAGGACGAGTGCGTTGACGTTTGTCAGAGACTCTCAGGCGGACCACGACCCATCGAAGATGGTGCAGTCTTACGTTCTTGGAAGGCTCGTATACAGGTGAAAGCCAAACAGACCGGAGATCCAGATCCATGTGTTAGACTTACACATCTTAAAAAAATTAATTAGAACTGAGGGGGAAGGAGGGCACTCGGCAAATGTCATCACAAATTCACAGCAACAGTTTTTCCTTATGTGCAGAGGTAGAATTTGGATTAGACAGATCGTGAATGTGGATCCCAATACTCCTAGAAAGTAAGCCAAGCTCCCTCGTGAGTTTCCAGGACCTTTCGCCGGAACGCTTCCAGGCGTCCCATCATCCTGTTCCCAGGATCCTCTCGAAGGGACAGGAGGTCTTGGGATTCATCTCTGCCTAATCCAGTAAGTGGGACTCCGGCCACAGCCAGCTTTCCCTACACTGTCCATTGCCCAGATAATTGCTGTGACATTTCATTTCTCTTCTCTCTGAAAGAAACACTCAGGCAGAAAACTCATTCTTCTAGAAAGCGCCCCAGGCCCTCAGTTACAGGATGATTGCGGCTCACAGTTCACCTGCTAGCTCTTCCTTACATGGTGGAGGCCAGCTTTCCACAGTTTGATTACTCAGTGGAAAAATAAGCTTGAGCGGATACACAGAGCTGTTTCTCTCTTCTTTCCCACTTGTTAGGAGGTGGTTAAAAGCAGATAAAGCTTCTCATTAAAGACCTTTACTTTGAGTGCAGCAAGGCCTTCTATTTATCCTGCCTGCCAAATGGGTAAAATTCCCAAACGTGCTGTCATTAAGTGAATCCGTCTGTATAATGAACGAACTTCGATATGCAGAAGACCTGGCACTTTGCCTTGCACACAGTCGGTGCTCTGTAAACATTTGTTAAATGAACACAAGCACTAGAGAATCGGACTCATGTTCTCACATTAAGCAATGCTGTTCCAAGATTTTTGCCTTTCTTCTGATAATCAGATCAGGCTATTGTTCAGTGTATCAGTATTAAATTTTGCAAAATGTCTGTACAGACTGTTTCATAGTACAGTAGAAATTGTTAGCTCTATAGAAATATCCTATGTCCTCTGGCACATGTTATAAGAGACTGAAGGATTTCTACAACCATTGTAAAACATACTCTGAATGATGTAAATTGAAGGGCTAAGCATTTTTAGTCTTAGATGACCTTGGCTATCATCTGGTATGTATTTTACAAGAAAGATCTACAGTCCAGAGAAGGGAATCAACTTGTCCAAGTAACAAAAGCAGTTAATGCAGAACCGGAATGAAAACTCAGGTTTCTCAACACCTGGAATAAAGCGCTTTAATGCCATATCCATCAATATGATGAATGTAGTGAGGAAGAGTGAAATGTTCCTCCAATTATCTGGCGTATCTGTCCTGAAATTCGAAGTGTAAGTTTCAGTCCGGAACGTATGATGTCACTACTTCTACTGCCAATATTCCTAAACCTGAGAAGAACTTTATTTAAAGAAATGGTGGCATCGAATTTTAGAGCTGAAAAATCATAATGATGAAAAAATCCTATCTTCTTGGATTTGAAAACAGACATCCATTTTCCATATAATGACCTTCTCTGTTGCCTACTGACATTAATGGATACACCTCTGCGAGGGAGATAGTGCTTACCCAGAATACCACAAAAAAATAGATCCTTTTGCAGAGAGCAAGCTAAAATATACTTGGATATTTGATAGAGCTATTTACAATTGAATAGTACTGGCCGCATTTGGTGGCCACTTGTAAATGAGACCCAGCTACTATGAAAAATGACCTAGAGACTCTTACTTTTTTAATATGTCATACTAATTTTTTTGTCTTTTTTATAATTTGTATCATTTTTTATTATTTCCTGAAGGATCGTTTACTAAAATGATCAAGGACCAGCAAAACCTGGGTGAGGATGTGACCTGTAATCATAAAGGCTCGGAGGTTTGGGTCTTTTTCCCCGGGTTCAGTTCTCTTGCATACCGGGATTTGGTTCACAAAAGCAATGTAAGATGGCATTACTGGACATATTGCTAAATACAGACAACCAACACCCAAGGGTCCATCCTGTTTTTTAAAGGACTTTATTTATAAGGATGTTTATTTATTTATTTTGAAAGAGGGGAGGGGCAGAGAGAGAGGGAGAGAGAATCCCAAGCAGGTTACATACTATTGGCACAGGGCCCTCATGGGGGCTCAATCTTAAGAACCGTGAGATCATGACGTGGGCAGAAATTTTCTAATATTTTATTTAATTAATTAATTTTTAAATAGAGTATTTGCTTTTAAATAGAGTGGTTTTTTAATGTTTATTGATTCTGAGAGAGAGAGAAAGAGACACAGTATGAGTGGAGGAGGGCCAAAGAGAGAGGGAGGTGCAGAATCTGAAGTAGGCTCCAGGCTCTGTGCTGTCAGCACAGAGCACAATGTGGGGCTTGAACCCATAAACTGCGAGATCATGGATATGGCCTTTGAACCCACAAGCTGTGAGATCATGACCTGAACGGAAGTTGGATGCTTAACCAACTGAGCCACCCGGGTGCCCCTAAATAGAGTATGTTTTTTAAAAAAAATTTTTTAATGTTTTATTTATTTTAAGTGAGCAACAGAGAGAGAGAGAAAGAGAGAAAGAGAGAGTGAGAGAGAGAGAGAGAGAGAGAGAGAGAACGAGCAGGGAGGAGCAGAGAGAGAGGGAGACTCAGAATCCAAAGCAGGCTCCAGGCTCTGAGCTGTCATCACAGAGCCCAACGTGGGGCTCAAACTCGTGAACCACAAGATCATGACCTGAGCCGAAGTTGGAGCCTTAACCAACTGAGCCCCCCAGACAACCCTAGAATATGTTTTAATTAGATAGAACAATCAGTTATAAGCACTTTATCTTTTTATAATGCGATTCTCAAAAATACAGTAAATGTTTACATTTCAGAGGTGTCTGGTGTTTCTTCAATGGAATTAGAACACATTCTCTCCTTTGAGAATACTCTGAATCACAGATAGTAGAGGACTTGGGGTATAATGTGTACTGTGTTCAGCTCTGAGGACACACACGCATCTTGTTAATCCACTGTAGTAACAAAAGAAAGTCAATGGTGTTTTTTCAATAACTTGCATATGAAGTCATAGGAGGTGAGGAGTGACTTCACATCTTAAAACTGGTGAGCCCTTCTTGGATTCACAGAACGGCTCTCCTGTTGTGCCCATAGTTGTGCAAGGAACCTTAGTGGCACAATGCCTGCTGGGTATTCAAGTTAAGAAGAAAAATGTTTTAAAATTTATTCTGCACATGAGATTCAAACATATCTCAGCTGAAATGTTTGTGGTTAGCCACAGCTAGATTTGGAAAAGAACTAGTTTTAATATATTTAATCTGGTTAAACCTGACTCATAAATTGATTAATAAATTTTGTTAAAAGGAATATTGCAAAGTATGTTTGCATAAAGTTTTCTTGAAATGTTATTTTTGGCAACTCTTACATTGTGTGTTCAGTTTCTTCCCACTACCAAGTACCACAATACCAAAGAGATGTATAGTTAAATGTTGTTATAAAAGGATACATTTGGAGGGTTGAACACACAGCATTGGTGGTGTAGTTACGAATACTGGACGATATACTTGAAAGTTGCAAAGAGAATAGTCTGAAATATTCTCACCACAAGAAAGAAAGGGTAATTGAGTGAGATGATGAAGGTGGTAGCTAATTCTACAGTAATAATTTCTCAATATATGTGTACCAGATCAACATGCACACCTTGTCTGCACACTGTGTATTACAAACATCATGTTATATCTCAATAAACATTTTTAAAAATAAAATAAATAAAATGAAAACAGGCGTACAGTTAAACTGATGGTTTCTCTAATGTTGAGTTATTACAAAAGACAGAGATAGTAATTTAGGTTTTTTTTTTTATCAGAGAAAAAGTGACATACAACATTGTGTTAATTTCAGGTGTAGAGATAATGATTTGCTCTTTACATACGTCATGAAGTGGTCACCACAGTAGGTCCAGTCACCATCCGTCACCAACCAAAGTTGTTATAATACTATTGACTCTATTCCCTACGCTGTATAGGATATCCTCACGTGCTATTTATTTTATAACTGGAAGATTGTACCTCTTAATCACTTTCATCTATTTCATCTGTCTCCACATCTCCTCCTCTTTGGCAATCCACAGTTTGTTCTCTATATTTATGACTCTATTTCTGTTCATTTTTTTTGTGTGTGTTTTTGGCTCTACATATCAGTGAAGTCATACAGTATTTGTATCTCTCTGTGTGACTTATTTCACTTACTATAACACCCTCATGATCCATCTAGCTTGTCAAATATCAAGATGTCACTCATTTTTATGGCTGAATAATACTCATACACACACATATATTGACGGACACTTAGGTTGCTTCCGTATCTTGGCTACTTTAAATAATGCTGGAATGAACATAGGGCACATGTATTTTTTCAAATTAGTATTTTGTTTTCTTCAGATAAATGCTTAGAAGTAGAATTGCTGGATCATATGGTATTTCTGTTTTTAAGTATTTGAGGAACCTCCATACTATTCTCCATCATGGATGCACCGATTTACCATTCCCATTAGTAGTTTTTAAAAGTTCCCTTTTCTCCACATCCTCACTCACACTTGTTATTTCTTGTCTTTTTGGTAGTAGCCATTTTGATAGGTGTGAGCTGATGTCTCATTATGGTTTTGCTTTGCATTTCTCTGATGCTTAGTGATATAAAGCATTTTCATGTGATTTTGGCCGTCCATATGTCTCCTTTGGAAAAATGTCTATTCAAGACCATTGCTCATTTTTAAATTGAGTTGTTTGTTTATTTATTTATTTATGACATTGAATTGTAGATGTTTTTTATATTTGGGATGATAACCCTTTTAAGATAGTCTCAATTGAAAATGTCTTCTCCCATTTCAATGGGTTGTCTTTTCTGTTTGTTGATGGTTTTCATCACTATAAGAAAGCTTTTTAGTTTGATGTAGTCCCATTTCTTTATTTTTGCTTTCATTGCCCTTGCCTGAGAAGACAGATCCAAAAAAACGATCGCTAAGGCTAATGTCCAAGAGTTTAATGGCTGTGTTTTCTTCTAAGAGTGTTAGGTCTTATACTAACTCTTTAATCCATTTTGAATTTATTTTTGTATATGGTGTAAGGAAGTGGTCCAGTTTCATTGTTTTGCACGTAACTGTCCAATTTTCCCAGCATCATTTATTGCAGAGACTGCTTTTCTCCCCATTGTGTATTCTCACTTCCTTTGCTGTGGATTGACTATATAAACATGGGTTTATTTCTGGGCACTCTATTCTCCTGTTCCATTGTCTAGAACTTGTGTCAGTTTCAGTGCCAGGATTTGTTTTTGTGCTGGTACCAAACTGCTTTGATTACTATCTTCCTGTAGTAGAGTTTGAAGTCTGGGCGTGTCATGCCTGCAGCTTATTCCTCTTTCGCAAGATTGCTACGGCTCTGTGGGATCTTTTGTGGCTCCACACAAATTTTAAGATTGTTTGGTCTAGTTCCATGAAAAATGCCATTGGTATTTTGAAAGGGATTACATTGACTCTATAGATTGCTTTGGGTGGTATGAATATTTTAACAATGTGAATTATTTTAATCCATGAACATGGTATATCTTTCTATTTATTTGTGTCACCATAAAACAAACAGAAAATGAAATAAAATAAGATAAAAACTGGTGTACAGATAAAACTGGTCACAAGTTAAAACATCTTGTGTTTGGATATTACAAGATAAGAGATAATAATTTAGTTTTTCTTTGTTTCTGCCTCTAGTTATATCACACACACACACACACACACACACACACACGACCAAATATAATAGTTGTATAACCACTCCATTTAGAATGTGATTTGTAAAGATTTATGAAGCCGTACCAATGTAATGCACTCATTTTTAGGATGGAAAGATCAAAATGGAACAAAAGATAACTAAAATAAGGGTCCTATAAGATACATAGTTTCCTTCTACAACCAGATTTCATACACACACACACACACACACACACACGCATATAAACATAAACACATATATATGCTATGTATTATTTCCTTGACAAATATTTAACAATTTACATAAAGCCTATGGATTAGTATGAAACACTCTAGTGAGAGAAAGGATTTAGAATATGAAAAGTAAAAATTTTATCATCTTCATTGTTCACAACTGTCATATGTATTCGGACTTTTATGATCATGTTTGTAAACCAAACATATGGCCTTGGTTTTTATTTGACAGAATTTACAAAAAATAGAAAAACATTATTTATCTTTAAAGAATTAAAATAAATGTCACTACTCTCACATTCTAAGAAAATGTTTATTGGAGATGCTATCCTTGTTAAAATGAGTTGAAGTCATCAGCTCTATTGTATTATAATGAGTCACATTATTTCTGTGCTTCAATTATCCATAGGAAAACATTTCCATTATTTCATGAGGTAGCCTTGCTAAAAGTGAAAACACAGGAAAGCAGGACCATTTTTTATGCCCCTAATTTACAAATTGGGACATATTACAGAAGAAAATGAGATAGCTACTTCTGATCAAGTAGTCTGCCTTCATTACCTGGGAGTGATTCTGTTACTGACGTGGGTATGTTTAAGAGGCATTATGATCACAATTTGCACATTCCGATGGCACTATTGCATATTGGTTTATGCCAACCACTTTTGCCAGGTTCCAAATGACCAGTTAGGACCCCTTGGATAGCTCTACTCACTGTTTAAGTGCCATATGGATCATACGCTTAACACTACGCTAACATTGGAATCTCCACCCACTCTTTAATTTTTATTTGCTACACACTGGTGGAAACTTCCATTTTATCCTTCTATTTCTCTACACAATGTAAATGGAACTGAACCCTCTAGTTTCTTCTCATTACGAGGAGTCCACTTATGCTTACAAGTTGTGACTACACTTGGTAGGAAATCGGTCATTACCCTGTGTCTGAGGTATACTGCTGTTTGGGTGAGCGAGGAGACAGGTGAGGAGATTTCAGGACTCCTGCCGATGCTGAAGTACACACTGGTCGTGTGTGGTTCCGCTACCTTGTTGCTTAACTTGTTTTGTGAAAAGAATTTTAGGGCACTCTCTGCAACCCAGGAGAGGCTCAGATTACCTTGATTTATTTTAAAAGATGGTTAGCACTTTGGAGTAGAAAAAATAGGAGAGGTAGACAAAAATACAGATTTTGTTTTGAGAGTTGAAGGCTCCAAGTTTAACCCACGCTCCGTCAGTGATGACAGGAGGGCTGTGTCATTGGAAGATTCTAAAATATCTTAGAGGTGACTGATGCTTCAGCAATTTCTTCAGAAATACTCCGGTGGGTGGTACGCAAAGCATCCATTAGCTCAAAAACTGAACTAGAACAAGGGCAATGAATATCCTAGGATGCAAGTTTAGCATTCAGCTGAATATATTCAGTCTAAAATGTACATGGATGGAGCACGGAGGAGAATAAAGGTTAATTATAATTTTTTAAGAGACAACTTTAAAGATATTTTCCTTTTTTGTTGGGTTGATTTGTGTTTCCCCGTGCTCCCAGGCCCTTTAGGAACATTTATTTCCTCCCTTCTGCTCCCATGGCTGTCTTATGCCAACACACTGTGAAAATAGGCACCATATCACGAGATACATAACTAAGGGTACGTATATTTTTTCAGGCAATCTAAGGAAATGTCACAGGAGAAAACATCAAGCATTCAAGATTATCAACTAAAAGCTCTATGCGCTTCACTCTTCCTTTGTAAAAACCTATTTTTATAGCCCTAAAGAAAAAACAATCTCTCATATAAGAGTGCAGTTCATTGCCAAGGAAAGCGATCTTGTGACATCTTCTCTGAACATTCTCAAGACGACAAGCAGATGACCAGTTGGAATTTGGAATCTACTTTCAAAGTATCTTCTCTTGGTAGCTGAAAGTGTGTGTGGGTGTTGCAAAGACATAGTATATGCCATAATCTTTCCAACCAATGGCCACTTGTCACTCAGTGAACAGAGAAATCAGTGGAGACCTCACGAGGTGAAGAAATCCCGTAGTTACCACGTGTGGTTCTACAGTAGACAGCCCCTAAATATTCACATCCTTGAGCCCACTGACAAATAAGGAGACCTGAAACACAAGAGTTTTTCCCATCCTGTACAGTTCTGGAAATCTAAAACATGATCACCTGGTTCTCACTTAAAATCTCAGCTCTGTTTTATAATTGGCCCCTACCATGGATTCAATTGAATAATAAATAAGTGCTCATACGTAGCAAAAGATGTTAATTGTTTAATGGTCTATACTTTATGTAGAGCAAGACTGGGTCCATTCAAACTTCTTAATTCCCTTTTATGAAACATAATCTTAATTCCTAATTATGATTTGGAATTATATGTATTCTGCAATTATTATATTTTGTTTTCTTCAAAAGTAAGGATGTGTCCAGGTTTTCATTCTATTATTTACACAAGTATACAATCATGTATACAATTCATATTGAGATATTTTCTTTTTCTAGTAATAGCACCATAAACAGGATGCTATCATTAGATTCAGATTATTTTTCACAAAAGTGTGAAAATATGAAAAATACATCAAATGTAGATTCCCAAGACAGAAAAAGTGAGTTCCAGGTTTAAAGAACTTTGCAGCACTTAGTATCATTTCTCTAAAAGGGAACCAATGAAGAACTTCCTAAATACGAAGTCAAATGAACTGATCCAACCGCACATGAAGCACACATGCGCACACACACACACACACACACACACACACACACACACAAAACCTGTCCTATTGCTACTGCTAAGTCAACTTCTATGTCTAAGGACTGATAATATATTTTTGTTGTTGCCATCTTACAAATTAAAGAAAAACAACTTGGGATGCATCTTCCTTCCATGGAACCATTTCTATCATCCCAAGGTACCATAATTATAAGAATTTAAGGACAGCATAGCAAAACTGAAATTTCTTCCCTGAAATATACTGCTTCTTGCCAGATAATATCAGTTATATAAGCCTGTGTCAGGCATTTTGCCAAGTAGGTACTGGGAAGGCAAAAATACTGTCTACTTTGATGATCCACTGAGCAAGTAAGGGTCTGAATGGTAAAGATAAGATTAATTCACTTTGCTCTGGACCTCAAAGTATTTGTAGCAAAATGGAAAAGACAGGGGAGAAGCAATAGCATAAAAAGAAGACAGACGTGGGACAGTACATTCCCATCTGGGACAGTTACATGCTTGGCATAGGATTTTTTGAGGAAGATGTAGTGAGGAATGATAGGTAAGGCAAGAGTAGGAAATATGGTAACTGTCATTCAAGAAAAGCCTGGAGATTATTTCAAAAGCAATAAGCATCTAGGGCTTTCTTTCTTTTGAGTTTTGCATCGAAACATTTCCTAAACCACAAATCTTACAGGACTTCTGCAAACCATTCAAATAGCGCAGAAAGAAGCCAGGAAAATTCTTCGATCAGTTTGCTCCCCCCACAGTTCCCTTCACTCGGGGTTGGAAGTCGCGTCTAAAACGAAGACAATAGAATGTTAAAGGCAGTACTATCTGTTTCCCTGGAGGGAAGCAGTAACAGGCGTCTGATATTTGCCGACATAATCCCAAATAACAGGGTTTTTTTTTTTCTTTTAAGCTGCCATTTGCTGCTTTTTCGCTTTCAGACATTACAGATATCCTTCCTATTATGGTGGACGTAGACTGAGTTCTGTTAACACGGATCCCCTCAGAAGCGTTATTCGCATTTGCGGAGCACTATTTGCTGAACGCACCGGTGCCACCCACCGCCCATCCAGTTACTATGTGGGTCAGACACGTGACTGCAGATCTCTTCTCCAACTTTTGACTTAGGGTCGGTCCATTGCCTTGTTTGCGAGTTTGCTTGTCTGCATGATTTTAGTCTGCTCTCCGCACCGTCTCCGTTTCTTCCAGGATCCTTTTCATGCAATTTATTTGCTATGGCCTCTGTGTTTTGTTTCATGATTTTCCCACGTATCTGGGAAGCACCCCGT